>NC_048567.1:45047397-45383111 GCF_013265735.2 Oncorhynchus mykiss
TATAGAATAGAAATCCTCTTCCTTTGGGTCAGGAGTTTAAGTCAAACCTGTCATGCTCGTCCTACTGCTATACCTAAATGTGTTTTCTTGTGTTGCATTGCCTTTTTTCTGTGTGTGTGTTTTTGGTAGCAGATGACGAGCCAGGCGGGAGCTGAGATACTGGTGGAGAAAGTGGGGAATGCTGGGGTGATTACCCTGAACCGCCCCAAAGCCCTGAACGCCCTCAACATGAACATGATACGACTCATGTACCCCCAGCTCAAGGTGAGCGTTAGTTGGTTAACACTGACTAGGCTACCTGTCACTGGGACAGGGGGCAAGGACAGGCAATAATATCAGTCCTGCTGCAAACAACGGCAGCGATCTGTAGGAGTAGTTCATTAAACGTGGCAAATTGTTAAATGTGGCTTACTGTTAAGGCCTCTAGCCACAGAAGGTAAACGGGAGCGTTTAAGGTTGCATTCAGCAAATTCAAATGTTTCAAAACCTGTTTTTAACCCTTTACACTCATGGGAATTGGCCTATATGGATAAGGATAAATTGAAGAGTTTCTTACAGATGAAATATGAGAAGCATATGCATAACCATGGTAGCAATTGAAAGGGAACAGTTTGGAGATAATGCGAAAATTATTAGGCCAACGGTGAGTACACAACAGTTCACAAGACTGAATCCAAACATTACACTGTTGATTTTATGTACATTTTACATTTACTGTACTTTTCGCTGCGTTTGTTGATAACAAAATCTGAAAACACTCTGGATACATTCAGTAACACGATAAGACTATTCCTGACAAATGTGGGGTAGGTGCAATGGTATTTATTATAATCCTCAATGTTTCATCTTTGAAAATAAATAGTCATCCGAATTTACGCCGTTTTCCTCACTTAGGAAACAAAAAAATTGCAAAAGATGCACAATTTACCGGAAGGGATGGGGGCTCACGTTCAGATCGGCTGTCAGTCAAAACCCGGAGCTCTGACGTCATGTATAGCATGTTACTGTACCGCCGCTACGTTCCAAATTAATTTAGGTTGTTTTTCATTACCCAAATCTGCCAATTCTAACCCGTATACGGGTATGAGTGGAAAGGGCTAATGTCAATGGAAAGTGGAACTTGGAAATGCTTCTATGTCTAAACACAAAAAATACTTAGCTTGAATGCGATCTGGGTTACATGGGCATTGCAATGGGCAATGTAACACCTTGTAATGTACCACGTGTAAACTTGGATAGCAGTCAGAATTGACTTGATCCACATAATGTACTCAAGCTGTTTTGAATCTGCTGCACGTTCCATTGTAGAAATGGGAGACGGACAAGGAGACTGATATTGTTATTGTCAAAGGAGCCGGTGGGAAAGCCTTCTGTGCTGGTGGAGACATCAGAGGTAAATAACAGACTGTCGAGAGTACACACGCACACGCATACTCGCACAGTATCTTGATATGTACTGAATATGTCGTCATCTTCATTTTCAAAAGTGTCTTATCTCTGTGCTTTACTGAGTGCATTTTGTAATCACATTTCTTCCTAGCTGTGACTGAAGCAGGGAAGATAGGAGATGCTCTTGCTAAGAACTTCTTCCGTGAAGAATACATCCTGAACAATACTATTGGTACGTGTCCCAATCTCGCCTCTTCCATGATTCTGGTAGAGGGGAAACATTTTAGAACAAACAATATCCCTGTGTATTACAAAACGTTTGGTTTTCGTTGTGAATCTACAAGAACAGACCATTCTCTGATGAGACCAGTTATGTTTAGTATTTTGGGAGCACCAGTTTCTCTCCTTTTGTCTATCTGTTCTGTTTTGACTTATATTTTATTTGATCTTTTAAGGAACATATCAGAAGCCATATGTGGCCCTTATTGATGGGATAACAATGGGAGGGGTGAGTATCTTAAAAAAAAAAAAAAAAAAATTTGGTTACAATGTTTGGCCCAGGTCACCAAGCATACAGATAGATGACATTGCATGTTATTGCTGTGGTGCACGTTTTCACCACAAGATGGCGACATGAGAGGGCACGATTAACACGATTTCCTGGGATCAGAGGGGCAGGGATGTTGTGTGGTCCTGGTGGTCATTCTGTCACGGCAGCTTGTCTCTGTAATCTCTCTTGGAGGGAAAAAAAAATGATGGAACAAAATAAAAACATAGGGGTAGGAGGGGAGGGCCTCTCAACCCAAACGCGGTTTGGCAAAACCCAACAAAATGGCAAATGGGTAACCGGTTGGTTCCCAAACTAGAATGGGTATTTGAATATGCTGTCATTTCGTGAATATCATGTCCCTTTTTGTATGCAGAAATAAAGTGAGAATGCTAAGCCTTTGAGCCATTGCCAGTGACCCAGTTTCGGGTTTATTTGAAATGACAATGTACCACAAACAAGGACAGATTTTTCCTTTGGTGGAAAACACTTGTACTGTGCATGCATTAGACTACCGTTAGACATATGTCTCTCTATTATGCTTGGGAATAATTTTGAACCGATTTTCAAAATGATATCACTTTGAGCTGGTTTGCTGGTGTTTTTACAGTATTTCATTTCCCCCAAAAAGAATAGATATTATTTGTATGCATTTTTTTTGCTCAGGAAACTTGGGAGGCCAAATGAAGTTGCTCTAGAGTTTAATTTGTCCCTATAAATTTACATCACCCTTGTGTGTTTGCAAACATTGCTGCACCAGGGCGACGTGAGCCATATTGGTTGCAGAACATGGGGGAGTTCTCATAGACCGGAAACAAAAAAGCCTCTCTTTACATGTAGCTTAAGAGTGCATTTCACACTACTTTGGGATTATAATTTAATTTTAAGGCCTGTATGAATGTTGACCTTAATATAAGCTTTGTGTCATCATCGCAAATGAACTGCATTATACTTGCACTTCAACCCAACTTCAACTACTGCCTAGGTCAATGAGCGTTAACATTCTAGCTAACAACTGCTGCATCCAAAATAGGTATTTTGCAATGATATCAACCAAACATGATCTTAGCGACTGTTCAAGCAATAATCGTAAGCGTATGAGAAGTAATACCTACGTAAATCTAGGCTGTTGAATGGGCACAGATAGCGATGGTGGTCTTTCAAAAAATTGAGAGCATCAGTGCCTGAGGTCAGTGTGTCTGTACTGAAAAGGGGCCTATGGCTGAAGATTAATCTTTCATTGTGAGTGGTAATACACCGACCACCCTGCAGGTGTCAGTCATATGCTTTACATCCTGTAGTCCTGACCAGCTCCTTTTATTGTGAATTGATACCTAGCTGGGCTCTCATTGGTTAGGATGAGAAGTGGCGTAGACCAGAGCATGTTGCTGCCACTTGTTTTTTTTCTTTCATCCTCCTGTTAGACTCGCTTGGAATGGGAATGAATACCTTGTTGTCCTGCAGTTTGCTAGAGGAGGAGAGACACTAGCTAGAATTACACAGATGGTAATCATACCCTGAGCTGATGCCTAAGGCAGTCAATACAGCCATGAAAGCATACCGTTATCGGTCTTTCTGATATTAGAGTACAAGCCACTCCATCTTTTTTTTATATGAGTAGATCGTTTTGGAGTATAGGACTATAGAATGTCTCACTTATACGTACCTTGTTGTAACAACACATTTCGATCCACAGAGATCCTTGTGAAGTCACGTCTGTAATTCTACAGTAGTAGTGCATTATTTTGCCCAGCCTGTCACTAGAAGTGATATATGATGGACGAGACACTGTGACAATAGTCCCACCCATCTGTCAGACTGTCAGCTGTGTGTCGCCTCCTCTTCCTCCCTGGTCCCTGCCCATCCTCTGTGTCCTGCATGTTTCACGGCTGCCCACCGAGGTCTCTGAGCACAGACGAGATGCGTGTGTCTATCGGGTTCAATGGTGTCGTGTGTTTGTTCTCGGTATCCCTCTGGCAGGGTGGAGTCACACACACACGCGCACACACACACACACACACACACACACACACACACACACACACACACACACACACACACACAGCTATGTCAATGTTCTTGTGGAATATGAAAGGGTTGGACTCAGGCAGGCTACGTTCAGATAACTCTCCTTGTGCAGGGTCAGACTTAAAACAAATAAAATCAAACTATTTATCACATGCGCCGAATACAACATTTGTAGACCTTACCATGAAATGCTTACTTACCAACAGTGCAGTTCAAGAAAGAGTTTAGAAAATATTTACCAAATACGCTAAAGTAAAAAATGATAAAAAGTAACACAATAAAATGACAATAACGAGGCTATATACAGGGGGTACCGGTACCGAGTCAATGTCGTGGGTAAGGTTAGTCAAGGTCATTTGTACATGTAGGTAGTGGTGAAGTGACTATGCATAGATAAACAGCGAGTAGTAGCAGTGTAAAAAAAAACAAATGGAGGGGGGTGGTCAATGTAAATAATCCCGTGGCCATTTTGATTAATTGTTCAGCAGTCTTATGGCTTAGGGGTAGAAGCTGTTGAGGAGCCTTTTGGTCCTAGACTTGGCGCCCCGGTACCGCTTGCCGTGCGGTAGCAGAGAGAACAGTCTATGACTTACTCACCAGTAAGGGGCGCTCCTTGGAATCTTCTTTGGATTGAGAAGTCCTCTAAAGTATGTTTTGCCCTCAACATCACTATTGTTTATACTTTAGTGCTTCACTTTTGTTCACTGCATATTTCCATGGGGGTGAAGGTATGGATGTCTAGCGATAGACGACTGGGAAAATGCATAAATTCAGTGGTTGGATGGTGGAAAGCAGTAGTTTAATGGAAGTTTTAAGCCCTGTCCGATCAGAACCATCTGTCCTGAATAAGGGCTTGATTTATTGCCCTTTCAGATTTTTAAGGGTGTTCCCACATCTCGGTCTAACGCAGCAAACAAGGACTACCTGTTGGCCTAATCAAACACAACAGAGCCACTGGGCTAGGCTATACTGACACAATTTATTAGCACTGTTAACCGATGAAACTCCATCCAGACACCTCACACCTCTTTTCACTAAACATTGCCTGCCTATCACAAAACACACTTTCAAATAGGGTTTTCACAATTTCACCTGATCCCTGCATTTGGAAGACAGTATCGGTCTTACATTGTAGAGCGATTCCTCACTTTTCCACAAAATGCAATCCATTGAATGGTCCTTTTGGAGGAAGGATTGTTGACATACATTTGTATCTGAAAGCATAATTGAAAAATAATTAAAGTCAATATATTTGTGACATTTTGGCCTTACCCAGGCCTCCTTTAAGACGCCATAATGTTTAGTCTGTAAGTGCTACGAAGTAGAAATCGGTGTCTTATTGAAGTTTTACTGCTTGCTCTTCAATATGAGTAGTATTTTTCCCCCTTTGTTTTATGTTAATTTTTGAATATAGAAAAATATAAACATGAATATTGGAAAAACAGACTGTTTTGACAAATGATTCTATATATTATTGAACATAATATACTTTACGGGCGTATCAAAGTTCCAGAGTGCTAGTTTTAAAGTTATGGCCCATTGTATACATACAAATTGGAATAGTAGGCAGCCCTCCTTTTTACTTGAATCATTGCACATTCTGCAAATCACCAGCAGAGGGTGACCATTTTTTGAATACATTTTCACATTGCTCATCACTGTAAAAGTAGCAGAAATCCCACTCTAGAACTTCGATATGCCCGTACAGTATTTTATGTTCAACAATATATTGAAACATTAGCCAAATCCAAATGTATTTTTTTTCAATATTTATGAATCAATGTAAATAAAATAAAAAATAAAAAAATGTTTTAAAGTGAATGGAATCAAAACACTACTCATATTACAGAGCAAGCGGAAAAGCTTCATGTGACACCAATGTCTGCTTTGTAGCACTAATAGATGAAACATTATGGCACTGCATCTCAGTGCTATAGGCGTCACTACAGACCCTGATTTGATTCCAGGCTGTATCACAACCGGCCATGATTGGGAGTCCCATAGGGCGGCGCACAATTGGCCCAACATCAAATCAAATTTTATTTGTCACATATACATGGTTAGCAGATGTTAATGCGAGTGTAGCGAAATG
The DNA here is from genome assembly GCF_013265735.2 of Oncorhynchus mykiss. Taxonomy (NCBI): domain Eukaryota; kingdom Metazoa; phylum Chordata; class Actinopteri; order Salmoniformes; family Salmonidae; genus Oncorhynchus; species Oncorhynchus mykiss. The sequence continues at coordinate 45,053,454 of NC_048567.1, forward strand.
CTTGTGCTTCTAGTTCCGACAATGCAGTAATAACCAACGAGTAATCTAGCTAACAATTCCACAACTACTACCTTATACACACAAGTGGAAAGGGATAAAGAATATGTACATAAAGATATATGAATGAGTGATGGTACAGAACGACATAGGCAAGATGCAGTAGATGGTATTGAGTACAGTATATACATATGAGATGAGTAATGTAGGGTATGTAAACATGATATTAAATGGCATTGTTTAAAGTGGCTAGTGATACATTTTTTTACATAGATTTCCATTACTAATTACTAAAGTGAGCTGGAGTTGAGTCAGTATGTTGGCAGCAGCCACTCAATGCTAGTGGTGGCTGTTTAACAGTCTGATGGCCTTGAGATAGAAGCTGTTTTTCAGTCTCTCGGTCCCAGCTTTGATGCACCTGTTTTGACCTCGCCTTCTGGATGATAGTGGGATGAACAGGCAGTGGCTCGGGTGGTTGCTGGCCTTGATGATCTTTATGGCCTTCCTGTGACATCGGGTGGTGTAGGTGTCCTAGAGGGCAGGTAGTTTGCCCCCGGTGATGCGTTGTGCATACCCTTAACATGATGCAGCAGTCAATATGCTTGAAAATTTGCAGAGTGGTACTAAATATGCAGAGTGGTACTCAACATCGTCCTGGTTTAGGGTTTGGCTGGGGTAGGCTGTCATTGTAAATAAGAATTTGTTCTTAACTGACTTGCCTGGTTAAATAAAAATATAAAAAATATGTAACTTTTTGACCAAATTGACATATAAATGGATTTATAGATTTCTCATCTGTTCTATGTGCGCTATTTCTATGCTTCCAGTTCTTATGTTTCGTTTTTGCGTCTTTTACTTTGTTTTGTACACCAGCTGAAAATACATGCTTTTGAAAATATTTCTCACAGTGGTTTAGATGGTACAATAATTCTCTACACTATACTTGCTTGTTTTGTCACATAAACTGGAATTAGGCGAACTATTAGAATTTTTGCAACCGGGAAATGACAGAGTGATTTCTGCATATTGCACCTTTTAAAGAAGGCCTGGGTAACACCGAATTCACAGCTTGAATTTAAAATGGGTTAAATTGAGATGTTTTGTCACTAGCCTACACACAATACCCCATAATGTGAGTGGAATTATGTTTTTAGAATTGTTTACAAATCAATAAAAAATGCAAAGCTGAAATGTCTTGAGTCAATAAGTATTCAACCCTAAATAAGTTCAGGAGTAAAAATGTGCAAGTTGCACTCTGTGTGCAATAATAGTGTTTAACATGATTTTTGAGTCACTACCTCATCTCTGTACCCCACACAAACAATTATATGAAAGGTCCCTCAGTTGAGCAGTGAATTTCAAGCATGGATTCAACCACAAAGACCAGGGAGGTTTTCCAATGCCTCGCAAAGAAGGAAACCTATTGGTAGACGAAAAAAGCAGACATTAAGATCCCATTGAGCATGGTGAAGTTATTAAGTACACTTTGGGTGGTGTATCAATACACCCAGTCACTAATAATTTACAGGGGTCCTTCCTAACTCAGTTGCTGAAGAGGAAGAAAACTGCTCAGGGTTTTCACCATGAAACCAGAAAGTAAGTTTAACGGCTGTGATGGGGAAAAAACTGAGGATGGATAAACAACATTGTAGGCCTACTCCACAATAGTAACCTAATTGACAGAGTGAAAAGAAGGGCGCCTGTACATAATAAAAGTATTCCAAAACATGTATCCTGTTTGCAACAGGGCACTAAAATAATACTGCAAAAAATGTGGCAAAGTTATTCACTTTTTGTCCTGTATACAAAGGGTTATGTTTTGGGAAAATCCAATACAACACATTACAGAGTACCACTCTGCATATTTTCAAGCATATTGGTGGCTGCATCATGTTAAGGATATGCATGCTTGCAATCGTTAAGGCCTGGGGAGTTTTTCAGAATGAATATAAACGGAATGGAGCTAAGCACAGTTAAATTGTAGAGGAAAACCTGGTTCTGTCTGCTTTCCACCAGACACTGAGATTTATTCACCTTTCTGTAGGACAATAACCCGACACACACGCCTAAATATACACTCAAGTTGTTTACCAAGACAACATTGAATGTTCCTGAGTGGCCTAGTTATAGTTTTGACTTAAATCGGCTTGAAAATCTATAGCAAGGCTTGAAAATGGCTGTCTAGCAATGATCAACAACCAACTTGACAGAGCTTGAAGAATTTAAAATAGAATAATGTGCAAATATTGTACAATCCAGGTGTGCAAAGCTCTTACAGACTCTAACGTATTGACTGGTGGGTTTGAATACTAATATAATTTTCAATAAACTTGCAAAAACTTCTAACAACATGTTTTCACAGCCATGATGGGGTATTGTATATGCATGGGTGAGAGAAAAAAATATGATGTGAAATTCAGGCTGTAACAATTTTGGGGGGGGGAATAAGTCAAGGGGTATGAATACTTTAATACTTTCTGAAGGCACTGAATGCCAACTGTGATCAATTATTTCTCAATGATGCTTTTACATACAAATGTCAAACACATGTCAACAATCCATCTCCAAAATCATGGTCGTCTTTTGTCCTGGTTTTGTGAGGAATCACTCTGTAGGTGTATTCTTATGGTTGCATTTCATGCCCTTAACCCTTGCTTTTACCCCTTGTTTGATGTGCTTGCCTGCAATGTTCACCCAGCAATGTCTACATAGGTTTTTTTTTTTCCTCATTTGGATTTGTTCAACCCCTGTGTCCTCTCTCGCCTACTTTTCAAAGGTTACCGAGAAGAGGCAGAGAGGGACGTGGACGGACAAATGCGCTTGAAATGAGTGTGAAATTAGATTATCCTTCTCCACTCGCTTGTCATCAGGCAAATTACATTTACAGGGGCGTATCCCGAAATAAAATTAAGTTTGTTGTTCGAGACACTTTATAGATTAAATGATAAGTAGCATATTTTTCTTTAAACGTGTGCATGGTTTTCTTCTCCGACAAAACAAAATCTGATTCAAAGGACTCCGGTAGGATACACATTACTGCCCTTAACAAAAGGTGGCTGTCAAGGAGAGGAGGACACGCTTCCATTTGCATCTCCTCAACCACCTATCTGTTTCCGGGTCACAGAGGAGAGAGGGGCTGGAGGACAGACTTTTGCCCAAATGAAAAGGCCATATAGGCAAAACAGTAGAGGAAGCAAAACATTTAAATGGGATTGAGCCTTTGATGTTGCAGCAACATGCATTATCTTCTGTTGATGATGATAATGTGCTGATGTAGTGTCAGGTTGATTCGCTACTGCATGTGACAATTGATCTTAGCTGACGCTCGCTATTGGATCGATAAAGCGTGATATTTTTGGTTTTGAACTGCTTGTTTTACTAAGTCTGCATGATTTTTCAGCAGTTCTCTCGACATTTGTTCATTCAAATTTTTTATTAGGATGTGGAGGGGCTGCTGGTGGCTGCCAGACGTTGTAGTCTATCAAATCAGCCATTCTTCCCAAACCTCCAGATGCTTTTTCTGGAACGGTTCGCATCCGGATGTTCGATTAATCACTTAGTGAGGTTAAATAACAGTTCCCAATACTGGGTCATAGTCATTAGGGCACGCAACGAAACATTTACAGTTGAAGTCGGGAGTTTACATACACTTAGGTTGGAGTCATTAAAACAAGTTTTTGAACCACTACCCACATTTCTTGTTAAACAATCTATAGTTTTGGCAGGTCGGTTAGGACATCTACCTTGTTAGAAAAATGACTTGTGTCGTGCACAATTGTTTACAGACAGATTATTTCACTTATAATTCACTGTATCACAATTCCAGTTGGTCATACACTAAGTTGACTGTGCCTTTAAACAGCTTGGAAAATTCCAGAAACTGATGTCATGGCTTTAGAAGCTTCTGTTAGGCTAATTGACGTCATTTGAGTCAATTGGAGGTGTACCTGTATTTCAAGGCTTACCTTCAAACTCCGTGTCTCTTTGCTTGACATCATGGGACAATCAGCCAAGACCTCGGGGAAAAGATTGTAGACCTCCACAAGTCTGGTTCATTCTTGGGAGCAATTTCCAAATGCCTGAAGGTACCACGTTCATCTGTACAAACAATAGTACACAAGTATAAACACCATGGGACCATGCAGACGTCATACCGCTCAGGAAGGAGACGCGTTCTGTCTCCTAGAGATGAACGTACTTTGGTGCGAAAAGTGCAAATCAATCCCAGAACAACAGCAAAGAACCTTGTGAAGATGGTGGAGGAAACCGGTACAAAATTATCTATATCCACAGTAAAATTAGTCCTATATCGACATAACCTGAAAGACTGCTCAGCAAGGAAGAAGCCACTGCTCTAAAACCGCCATAAAAAAAGACAGACTACGGTTTGCAACTGCACATGGGGACAAAGATCGTACTCTTTGGAGAAATGTCCTCTGGTCTGATGAAACAAAAATATAACTGGCCATAATGACCAACGTTATGTTTGGAAGACAATGGGGGAGGCTTGCAAGCCGAAGAACACCATCCCAACCGTGAAGCACGGGGGTGGCAGCATCATGTTGTGGGGGTGCTTTGCTGCAGGAGGGACTGGTGCACTTCACAAAATAGATGGCATCATGAGGAAAGAAAATTATGTGGATATATTGAAGCAACATCTCAAGACATTGGTCAGGAAGTTAAAGCTTGGTTCCAAATGGGTCTTCCAAATGGACAATGTCCCCAAGCATACTTCCAGAGTTGTGGCAAAATGGCTAAAGGACAACAAAGTCAAGGTATTGTGAGTGGCCACCACAAAGCCCTGACCTGAATCCTATAGAAAATGTGTGGGCAGAACTGAAAAAGCATGTGCGAGCATGGAGGCCTACAAAACTGACTCACTTACTTACACCAGCTGTGTCTGGAGGAATGGGCCAAAATTCACCCAACTTATTGTGGGAAGCTTGTGGAAGGCTACCCGAAACGTTTGACCCAAGTTAAACAACTTAAAGGCAATGTTACCAAATACTAATTGAGTGTACGTAAACGTCTGACCCACTGGGAATGTGATGAAATAAATAAAAGCTGAAATAAATCATTCTCTCTACTATTATTCTGACATTTCACATTCTGAAAATAAATTGGTGATCCTAACTGACCTAAGACAGGGAATTTTTCCTCGGATTAAATGTCAGGAATTGTGAAAAACTGAGTTCAAATGTATTTGGCTAAGGTGTATGTAAACTTCCAACTAAAACTGTAAATGAGAATTTCTTATTGGACAAGTCCATGTAGTCCCTCCGTGTTTCATAATGAACGCATCCCACTTGTTGTGATATGTCTGTGTCTGATTAGGGTGAGGCTGCAGAATGAGGACGACCCCGCAGCCCTTCCATTGGGACTAAATAAAGCCACATGCTAACAAAGGGGATCCTTTACTGTGTTCAGTTACTTAGCACTGATCCCGTGTTAGCCCCAGGCTAGTTTTCCTTGTGATGTAAAGGCTTACTGGCACGTGTGCGAAGGTGATGCGGTGATGAATACCAGATGATCTAATGCCACGGCATGACGAATGCCCAACTCCGTTCAGAGGGTAACATTTTAGTGACGTTCTAGCTAGATCATCCCAGTTCCTTATCCTGTGTCTGCTGTCGATTATGTAAACAGAGTACAGCTACAGGAAAGACAACATCAGGTTGACATTTTAGTCATTTAGGAGCCGCTCTTGTCCAGAGCGACTTACACTTAGTGCATTCATCTTAAGACGGCTAGGTCTTTTGATCATCTTATTAGCAAACCTCTGCCAAGCATGACTTTATAGTCTGAAGGGTGAAATGGGGGATTGACTCATGCTGACAGCTCAGACCGAGAACACGTTCACACCCCACACACAAACTCTGAATCTAAAAACTAGTCGCACTATGAAAGCCACTATTAAATCTATGCCTTACATTGAAACAGCAAGACCGTGGTTGTGTGAGAAGTGCTTACACCACAATAACGGCTGGTAGAGTGCACTCAGCTCCTTCTCAAGAGTGCGGTACATTTCCATATTTATTGAAAGGCTCTAATATTGTGGGAAGACCAGAGAGGACTGTTCTGTGGCTAAGGCTTGGGAGTCATGGCTGCTCATTGATTGAGATTTGGCCCTGGTTAGTTGTTTGTATGCGATCTTTACCTACCTCCCGGGGGAAAAGCCTTCCATTTCGTTAATGTTTCTGTAATACTATCTGTGGGTTTCATTTAGGGAGAGTCGGCTCTAACAGAGACCCCTTAGTTTCTCCTCAGGGTATTTCCTTTCATTTTCATTTAGACTCCTGTTGAAAAGACAAGGAAATCCCTTAACCTTGTTTCAGTCATAGTTAGATTAGCCTGCCCCTCTCTCCTGCTTTCATCAGATAATGGAGATGTTATTCCACACAAAGACCAGAGGATTGTAATGAACTGTTGTCAAATTCTGCAGTTTTTTTTTTACTTCAAAGGGAATACTTAGCAATTGTCTTTGCCTCTGATGCCATTCTAGTGAGCAGTAGGGTACTACAACTTAACTACTAAAGTAAAGATGCAAAGCTGAGTGAAAGTGGCATAAAGAGTCAGATCGGACCCCCCCCAAAAAAGAAAAATAACTACTACCCACATGGATATTTCATTGTGTTTTATGGAGAAGTTTTTTCCTATAAAGGTGTGGAAAAACACCCTTCTGCAGGGTATTCATAGCTTTATACTGTAGATGAGAATAACCCAGTGACTCCTGATGAAGCGGTAGAATGTGAGGAACGTGCTAGTCCTGGGCTACACTGTATATTTGACAAGTCCCATGTTCCCAGGAAAACCCGAGTACCCTGGACGTGTAATATGGTGGTACCGATAGATCATGTTGTTCCTTTTACTTTTATGGGTATGATTTCATTTCATGGAATGTTAAACGAAGTGCTTCCCTTTCATGCTTCTTCATTCCGACCAGCAGTTCCCATCGTTTATAAAAAGGCGAGAGATATACGGCCTCAGATTCCATCCTGTTAAGGATTCTCCTTGAACCTTGGTGGGGGAGGGGGGAAATCTGCTTTTTCCACTCCCGTCTCCAGAGTCTGCACATCCATGTCAATGGGTGGTATTTTCCACTTCGGAGGAAAGCCTGGTTAGAGCTGGCTAGACAGACAACTCAAATTCCATCCATTTGTTAATGGCTTCTCTATCTCTGGTGTCCTGATTCGATGGGAATGACTCAGGGAACCAAACAAGGAGCATGTCCTTCAACGGCCATTTACACGCACAACACTTCATAAATAAGCCTTACCCTGTACATTCTATAAAAAATTTAATCGGAACTTCATGAAATATAGATTCATACACAAATTCATGCTAGTTAGAGAGGTCAAATATGATGTAGAAGTCCCTATCTACAAGCTAATTTGGTCCTTGTATATAAATCATCCTTCAGTGCGACAGAAATCACTTGACGCTTTAGGCCTTCAGCAAAATGTGATTGATTTGAATTGCTGCAAGGGTGCGTGTTGGAATGTATTGGGAGGAGACGGAGGTATTGATACATTAACCATGACACTTATCACCACTGACTGCTCTATAGACCTACGATAAAAGATGTCCATCCTCCGGGGACCATTGACTCTGTCAGGGCAGTTCAATCAACTAGTAAAGTTCTGTTTTCCTTACCAAGGTCTCCTCCCATCATCTCGTCATTTCCTCAATGTCATTCTATGCTTTTATTTCCTTAAAGGTCTCCTATACTGCATATCCTAATTTTCTTTGGGCTGCTGCCCCCTTGTGTCCCTGAAGCTACCCCAAGCAGAGTTGACTCAGCTCAAGGGTCATTGTCTGTTGTAGGTCATGCCTGTCAATTGGGGGCTCTCACGTCACATCAGAGCTACATATCTCCCGGTCAACACCAGAGAGTTGTCTGTTCAGTTTCTGTTGATAAGAGGTTGTTTAATCTGCACTGCCATTTGTCACACAACCCCTAGATTTACCCGGGGTGGTTGGGGTCGTCTATGTGTTTGTTTTGGCTCACTGTTTATTGTTACTGTTAGCCAGCTGCCTGCCTGTCTGTAGTCACGGACTCACTGCAGACTAGACTCTACGTGCTCTTTCACAGACATCATCAATGCAGAGCAGATGCTGATGTGCTCTGTGTACATCTACCAATGTTTTAAATCACCTTTATCGCCAAATAGAACAACTAAAGATTAGATAAGGCTATCCACATCATGTTAAGATTAAGGGAGCTGTGCAGCTGTTCTTAACCAATGGCCATGTATTGTGAACAATGTGCTTCTCTTTTACACTGATCTTTTACTGAGAGGAAACTTGTATAAAATGAGCTTGGGCTGACGGCAGTCTCTCTTACCATATAGTACCAGTCAAAAGTTTGGACACACCTACTCATTCAAAGGTTTTTATTTATTTGTACTATTTTCTACATTGTAGAATAATAGAGAAGACATCAAACTATAAAATAACACATGGAATCATGTAGGAACCAAAAAAGTGTTAAACAAATCAAAATATATTAGATTCTTCAAAGTATCCACCCTTTGCCTTGATGATAGCTTTGCACACTCTTAGTATTTTCTCAACCAGCTTCACCTGGAATGCTTTTCCAACAATCTTTGAGTTCCCACATATGCTGAGCACTTGTTGGCTGCTTTTCCTTCACTTTGCATTCCAACTCATCCCAAATCATCTCAATTGGGTTGAGGTCAGGTGATTGTGGAGGCCAGGTCATCTAATGCAGCACTCTCACTCTCCTTCTTGGTCAAATAGCCCTCTACACAGCCTGGAGGTGTGTTGGGTCATTGTCCTGCTTAAAATGATTAGTCCCACTAAGCGCAAACCAGATGGGATGGTGTGCCGCTGCAGAATACTGTGGTAGCCATGCTGGTTTAGTGTGCCTTGAATTCTAAATATATCACAGACAGTGTCACCAACCAAGCACCACCACACCACCTCCTCCATGCTTCATGGTGGGAACCACACATGCAGAGATCATCCGTTCACCTACTCTGCGTCTCACAAAGACACAGCGGTTAGAACTAAACATTTCAAATTTTGACATTTAACCCGGTCCAATGCCCATTGCTCTTGTTCCTTGACCCAAGCAAGTCTCTTCTTCTTATTGGTGTCCTTTTAGTAGTGGTTTCTTTGCAGCAATAAGACCATGAAGCCCTGACTTCTACAGATGCACAATCGAGAGCATCCTGGCGGGCTGTATCACCGCCTGGTATGGCAACTGCACCGCCCTCAACCGTAAGGCTCTCCAGAGGGTAGTGAGGTCTGCACAACGCATCACCGGGGGCAAACTACCTGCCCTCCAGGACACCTACACCACCCGATGTCACAGGAAGGCCATAAAGATCATCAAGGACATCAACCACCCGAGCCACTGCCTGTTCACCCCGCTATCATCCAGAAGGCGAGGTCAGTACAGGTGCATCAAAGCTGGGACCGAGAGACTGAAAAACAGCTTCTATCTCAAGGCCATCAGACTGTTAAACAGCCACCACTAACACTGAGTGGCTGCTGCCAACACACTGACACTGACTCAACTCCAGCCACTTTAATAATGGGAATAGATGGGAAATGATGTAAATATATCACTAGCCACTTTAAACAATGCTACCTTATATAAATGTTACTTACCCTACATTATTCATCTCATATGCATACGTATATACTGTACTCTATATCATCGACGGTATCCTTATGTAATACATGTATCACTAGCCACTTTATACTATACTATGCCACTTTGTTTACATACTCATCTCATTTGTACATACTGTACCCGATAACATCTACTGTATCTTGCCTATGCTGCACTGTACCATCACTCATTCATATATCCTTATGTACATATTCTTTATCCCCTTACACTGTGTACAAGACAGTAGTTTTGGAATTGTTAGTTAGATTACTTGTTATTACTGCATTGTCGGAACTAGAAGCACAAGCATTTCGCTACACTCGCATTAACATCTGCTAACCATGTGTATGTGACAAATAAAATTTGATTTGATTTGATTCATGCTGTCTCCTCTGAACAGTTGATGTTGAGATGTGTCTGTTACTTGAACTCTGAAGCATTTATTTGGTCTGCAATTTCTGAGGCTGGTAGCTCTAATGAACTTATCCTCTGCAGCAGAGGTAACTCTGGGTCTTCCTTTCCTGTGGCGGTACTCATGAGAGCCAGTTTCATCATAGCGTTTGATGGATTTTGTGACTGCACTTGAAGAAACTTTCTAAGTAATTGCAACGTTCCGGATTGACTGACCTTCATGTCTTAAAGTAATGATAAACTGTCATTTCTCTTTGTTTATTTGAGCTGTTTTGCCATTTGCCAAGACTTGGTCTTTTACCAAATAGGCCTACCTTCTCTATACCAACCCTACCTTGTCATGACACAACTTATTGAGCTCAAACGCAGTTTAACACTTTTTTTTAAGTTCCTACATGATTCCATATGTATTATTTCATAGTTTTGATGTCTTCGCTATTATTCTTATATAGGTCCTGGATGGCAGGAATCTTGGCCCCAGTGATGTACTGGGCCGTACGCACTACCATCTGTAGCGCCGAGCAGTTGTCATACCAGGCGGTGATGCTCTCGATGGTGCAGCTGTAGAACTTTTTGAGGACCCATGCCAAATCTTTTCAGTCTCCTGAGGGGGAAAAGGTGTTGTGCCCTCTTCATGACTGTCTTGGTGTGTTTGGACCATGATAGTCTGTTGAGGTGGACACCAAGGAACTTGAAACTCTCTGCCCGCTCCACTGCAGCCACGTCGATGTGAATGGGGGGCGTGTTCGGCCTTCCTTTTCCTGTAGTCCACGATCATCTCCTTTGTCTTGCTCACGTTGAGGGAGAGGTTGTTGTCCTGGCACCACACTGCCAGTTCTCTGACCTCCTCCCAAAAGCCTGTCTCATCGTTGTCGGTGATCATGCCTACCACTGTTGCGTCATCAGCAAACTTAATGATGGTGTTGGAGTTGTGCTTGGCCACGCAGTCATGGGTGAACAGGGAGTACAGGAGGGGACTAAGCACGCACCCCTGAGGAGCCCCCGTGTTAAGGATCAATGTGGCAGATGTGTTGTCTAACCTTACCACCTGGTGCGGCCCGTCAGGAAGTCCAGGATCCAGTTGCAGAGGGAGGTGTTTAAGTCCCAGGGTCCTTAGCTTAGTGATGAGGTGTTCCTTTTGTCCAGGTGGGAAAGGGCAGTGTGGAGTGCGATTGAAATTGTGTCATATTTGGATTTGCCATTGGATGAATCCCGGACCATATTCCAGTCTGTGCTAGCAAAACAGTCCTGTAGCATAGCATCCGCGCATCTGACCACTTCCGTATTGAGCGCGTCACTGGTATTTCCTGCTTAAGTTTTTGCTTCTAAGCGGGAGTCGGGAGGATAGAATTATGGTCAGCGTCTCTGTGTGTGGAGTAAAGGTCGCCTAGAGGTTGTTTTTTTCCCCCTCTGGTTGCATTGAGGTAAAACGGATTTAAGTTTGCCTGCATTATATTCCCTGGCCACTAGGAGCACCACTTCTGGATGAGCATTTTCTTGTTTGCTTATGGCCTAATACTGCTCGTTGAGTGCGGTCTTAGTGCCAGCATCGTTTGTGGTGGTAAATAGGCGCCTACGAAAAATATAGATAGTGTGGTCTACAGCTTATCATGAGTTACTTTACCTCAGGTGAGCAATACCTTGAGACTTCTTTAAAATTAGAGCTTGCGCACCAGCTCTAATTGACAAATAGACACACACCCCCACCCCTTGTTTTACCAGACATAGCTGTTCTGGCCTGCCGATGCATGGAAAACCCAGCCAACTGTATATTTTCCGTGTCGTCCTCAGCCATGACTCGGTGAAACATAAGATATTACAGTTTTTAATGTTCTGTTGGTCGGATGGTCTCGAATGGAGATAATCCAGTTTATTCTCCAGTGATTGCACGTTGGCCAATAGAACTGATGGTAGGGGCGGATTACCCATTCACAAGGTACCCCCCCCCCCCCCCCCCGTATTTTAGTCTTAACGCGAATGACTGGGATTTGGGACTGGTCTCAGAGAAGCAGTATATCCTATCCCGTCAAATTCATTAAAGAAAAACATCTTTGTCCAGTTCGAGCAACATTATGTACAAAATAAGTTACAAACACACAAAATAGCACAGTTGGTTTGTAGCCCGTTAAACTACAGCCATCCCCTCCAGCTCCATTCTATTCAATAGTGCTCTAGGAGGCTCATTACACACACGCACACACACATACACAGAAGATCAAAGGGCATAGCCTGGCCTCTACCTCCGTCTACATTTCCAATCTGTTACCTACCTCTCCGTCAATCACATCACTCATATCCATAGATAAATTGTTAGATGTCCCTCACTTAACCTTTCTTCTCTTGCTCTCATCATTCTCATCTTCTCTCTTTGTCTCTCATCTATTCACTTTCCCACTTTCTTGCCTCACTCTCTGTCTCTAGTCCTCTAATTAATATGCCCTCTCTCATTATCTTCCTCTCTCTTTCTCACTCTAACACTCTCACTCTCTCTCTGCTTTTCAGGGTGTGGGCCTCTCGGTCCATGGGCGGTTTCGGGTGGCCACTGAGAAGACTCTGTTTGCCATGCCGGAGACGGCAATCGGTAAGACAACCTACTGGCATCCGTCCCTTTTCTTCCCCCTAGGTCCATGTTTGGCTCATGTTATTGCGAGTGTGTTGCCTTGCTTTGCACGGTCGCTCCAGTGCATTAATAATAAATGGGCCATGCAGACTTAAGCATTGCAAGAAGAGCATCATCATCATCAGCCAGATATGAACAGGCCAACAGGCTGTTCTGTAGCTGTTTCAGTGCAGTTATTATGTAAACATGAGAAAATTATTTGACCATCTCATACCACCAAGCAGTATATTTCCTCAGTTATATGGTCACACTTCAGGTGACAAAGTAATTAGTTGGTAATTAGGTTATCACTTTTAAATTATTGCATCTGAGCTCCTAGTGTGTGCGGCTTTTCTTTTTCAAGTGACAAAAGTAATTACCTAACTACTAATTACCTAACTACTAAGTAATAACACCTAGCTAATTACGCAATAGCTTGTTACCTGTTTAACTCTGAGGTCAAAATCTGTCTTATTTTCTCAAACTACAGTAAGTATCCGTATCTAAAGTCTGAATATTAACCTAAGTGCACAAATTGATTTGGCTATATCAGTCTTATTATTTTAAGTGTTTATGGGGACCTTGGGAACCATAGGAAAATACTGTTTTATGTGGAAACTGACAATATAAAGTTATGCAGTGTGAAAGAGGGTATGCAGATTATCACCTAGTGGGTACTACTTGCGATGGAAGGAAGGAATGCTCGCTACGTGGCCAAAGGCAAATCAAACGATCATTCAAATGCTTGAGGCCAGTCTCACACAGAGCCTCAGTGTCGATCATTGGTCTCGGACAGTCACTCATACCCGCTTGCACTTTGTGCCATGTTGCCAGGTGTGAGGTTGCCCAGAAACTGTTCCACTAGGCATAATGGACACCTTACACTCCTCGATTGTCGAAGATGGGCCACTTTTCCTGAGACGATTGATTGTAATGCACAATAGAAAGCTTTCATGGCACCACACGTGATAATGTGTCCCAGATCATTTAGCTTGTCTGTTATATTTTGATGATTTTCTTTACTAATCGCACCATACTGGCTGATGCCATAGTGGCTCTCTTATACTGTACAAAGATGAACAGCACAGTCATCGACGGAGGACATGTTCTGAATCGATCCAGATGCTTTGCTGTGTTTTTGGCAGGTTTTGTACTAGCCTGTAATTATCAGTGTGGTTTGCCGTGAAAGGGGTCATCTTGTATATCGACGCTGTAGTAATAGGCCATAGAGATGCATAATGTCTGAAATTGTACTCTTCTTCTATGGTTAATGAGCCTCCCCTCTTACGTTGGCTAGTCTTATCTCAGGGTTTCTCACAGCAATTAAGTTAGTTCTGGTGGATGTCCACTCCATGCAAGCAAGTTGGAATTGTTTGTTTATTTTTGTAACTCTCAGTCTACACATGCTATAGGGCATTTGTCCCAAAATCTCGAAATAATCTTCTCAAACTTTTTGAGGGCCTTATTGAACCCAGCGCATGTTCCTGAATCAAATTGAAATGTCTTTATGTTTTGGACTGTGACCGTTTTGTATATTGTCAATAATTATTCTGAAGGATGGTGTGTGCTCGGTCTTTATCAATCACCTCAAAGGTTGGGGCGATATTACAATAGCATTGTCTGTCGACGGTGATTGACAGCCGGCGTCGATGGTGACAACATCTTGACGTGACAAGACGATGGTTTAGCCTATTTGAACTCGAGTCTCGCAGCGCACAGCAGAGCAGCACACAAGTGACATTCAGTGTAATTTGCCTATTCCTATTTACTGGAGCCTATTTCAATAAATATGTCATATAGCCTACAGAACGCAAAGAGGGGAATGTAGGCCAGACAGAGTGGAGAATTCCACCAAAGCAGCGCAAAATGTCCAGTCACAACCATTTTTTTGTTCTCTCTTTCAGTGCATGGGCATTTGGCTATAACCTAAACTTTTATTTAAATATATATAATGGACGCCAATGCAGCCGTTTGTATCTCAATATCAAATCATTTCTGGGTAACAGTTAAGTACCTTAATATGATTGTTTTCAATTAAAATAGTCTAAAAGAGCAATTTCTCAAGCAAGAACTTAGCTTAGACTGTCTGAGTGGTCTGAGTGGGGAGGGGAAAATGAGCTATTATAGACCCCTTTCTATTTGTTGCACAAGGACGATGCGTGCAAGTTGGTTGCAGAACAAGGTGGAGTTTTTTAAAGAACGCCAGCAACAAACAAAAAAAAGCCTTGATTTAAATTTTTCTTAGGAGTGCATTTCACATTACTTTTGGATCATAATTGAATTTGAAGGCTCTTATGAATATCCTGCGTAATGTTTGTGTCGTTATCTAAAATCAACTATGTTATGCTTAAAGAGCACTTTACACCAGTAAAATGGCTCTTTGGCTAGCTTTTGCTATAGGCAAAAACATTTTTTTTTTTGTTGCTGAGATCACAACCAATATATCTCAGCGACTGTTAAAGCAATAATCAGAACATCATTGTAAGTGTATGAGGATCCCCCCAAAAAAAGTGATTTAGTTTAAATTAGAACTACCCATCCCGGATCCGGTATATTTGTCATCAGCAATCGCTGAATAGCATAGCGCAACAGTCAAAAAATATTACTAGAAAATATTCATGAAATTACAAGTGAAATATAGCGAAACACAGCTTAGCCTTTTGTTAATCACCCTGTCGTCTCAGATTTTGAAATTATGCTTTACTATCAAATTAACCGTTTACCTTTGATCTTCGGATGTTTTCACTCACGAGACTCCCAGTTAGACAGCAAATGCTCCTTTTGTTCCATAAAGATATTTTTTATATCCAAATACCTCTGTTAGTTTGGTGCGTTATGCCCAAGAATCCACCGGAAATAGCGGTCACGACAACGCAGACAAAAATTCCAAATTATATCCATAATGTCGACAGAAACATGGCAAACGTTTTTTATAATCAATCCTCAAGGTGTATATATATCAACCGGGAAAGTTGACTTTTCACTAGGACCGGGAGGAACAATGGCCGCCTCTCACTTTTGCGCAAAAATCACTCTGAGAGCCCCCACCAGACCACTTACGTAATGTGGTCGTTCATGGTCGTGAAACTATGTCTAAAGGCTGTAGACACCTTAGGGAAGCCATAGAAAAATTAATCTGGTTGATATCCCTTTCAATGGTCAATAGGGATGCATAGGAACACAGGGGTTTCAAAATAAGAGTCACTTCCTGATTGGATTTTTCTGAGGCTTTCGCCTGCAAACTCAGTTCTGTTATAGTCACAGACAATATTTTTACAGTTTTGGAAACTTTGTGTGTTTTCTATCGTAAGCTGTCAATTATATACATATTCTAGCATCTGGTCCTGCGAAATAGGCCGTTTACTTTGGGAACGTTTTTTTTCCAAACATAAAAATAGTGCCCCCTAGATTCAAGAGGTTAATGTAATAAAAAAAGTAAATGTTCAATGGGCTTCAGATGGCAATGGATTTCTTACTGTCGCGGATGTCAGTGTTTTCTTACTGCCACCAAGAGTCGCATTCATCTGTACGTGATGTTTATTGCCAGAGGTTTACTTTCTTATTGTTCTATTAATAATTTTCAAACCGCTGTTACCCTAAAGGGTCAACATCATTTTCAAATGGTCATAGTATTATTCCAACCTCATAGTGTATAAGAAAACATATAAAACATCGGGGGAAATCAAGTTTTTGACTGCACTTACTTCCTACTCTCCATGAATATGACTTAAGGATACACTTTATTCATGGCTTTCTCCAGATCAAACAATGAATGTCGTTTTTATTTGAGTAGCCTAGAAACGTAAGTTAGCCAGAGGACTAATTAATGAGAAAGAACAGATGATATCAATAGCCTATAGAAAAATCTAATGACAAGTTTAATCAAACAAATGATCCATGCGCGCCAGGGGAAATCCCTCCATGCAAGGTTGAAACCAAATGGCCGATAACCTTTGATGACCTTTTGTGCAAAGGAAGGGAGCGAGGTCTCCTCCCTCGCAAACGGAATCTCTTGTCCCAACCCCCCTCCCTTCACCTATGTTTATCATGGCCGCCAAACAACAACAACAAAAATCTGGAATTTTAGATTTTGTGGCTTTAGAATGTAGTGGAAACTGCTTATCCTCCACACACAACCTTCAAAATCACTGCACCATTTTAAGCATTGCTTTCACCCAAGCCTGATTCCTCCAAATAATCAACGGCGAAAACCAGGAAATACTGCTGCTCGTAACCTATTATAGCTCAGTGATTCGTAATCACATAATTCTACTTGAGCCTTGACAGATTCTCAACGTTTCATCTGTCCATGAGAATCAGTCCACGAGAGATTAGAAGACTGTCCAACCCATAATGTAGGCCTATCATCTAGCTCGCTATGGTAACACAGCCCGTTACTCATCAGTCACTGTTCCACCAGAAAGGAAAATTAGAAAAGATTTGCCATTGCCTTCACTTAGCCTCTGCCCAGGCTTTCAACAACATTATCTTTTGTGATTCATTCAGTTGCATTCAATTTAGTTTTATAGCCCAGCTGTCGTTTTAGCGGAGGACAAAGGTTGACATCGCCCAACCCTACTACACCCAAACACATCCTCTTTTTCAAGGACACTTGCATACAAATACACATCCTGGGACACACATATAGTCGCTCTCTTTCTCCCTCTGTCCCTGTTTCTCTCTCTCTCTCTCTCTCTCTCTCTCTCTCTCTCTCTCACACACACACACACACACACACACACACACACACACACACACACACACACACACACACACACACACACAGAGTTAACGATCTCTCTCTTGCGCACACGTACACACACAAAAGGACATGTCCGTGTGCTGGTTGAGCTGTCTCAATGATTACTTTCCTGACTGTGCTCCACCTGAGCTGTGTGGTGTCCTTCACTGCAGAGAGGCTGTCTCCCACTGGAAATGGGACTGTCTCTGGAAGTTCTCTGATCTCTCGCTGTGTGTGTGTGCGCGCGTGCGTCAAGGTCGATCAGTTCGTCTATCTTTTTCATAGAGATGGAGCAGTCATTGTCAGTTACGACTCTGAATTCGAAAGTAATGGAGTGGTTCCAAGGGTCTCATTGTTTTTCCGATAGGCTACCCCTGAAGTAAAGCCTTAAGTTTTTTATAGAAGAAAAACACTACATATTCTGTTGTTTTTGAACACATGGCATGTGCCCCGAGACTTGCAAGACAGCAGAGGAAAAATAACAATCAGGATAATCATTAAATTGCACATACTGAGACCCGTGCGTGCGTGACCGGACAGTACAGACCAGCTATTAGCAGAGACAGCTTCTCGGGCGGTGTTAGACTTTATCTAGAACTGAGGGACTAATCCTCTTTTGGGCTGCCTGGCTTTCTACCCTGCTGCTTGGTCACACTTCTCTGGCCCAGAGCCACAAGCTGCAATGCATTTCTCTTCACTTCAGCCCCTACCTCTACAGTGGAAGGGCCAAAGTTTATTTATGCATTTTTTTTTTTGACACTTTCTCTTGCATTTGAATGCTAACGTCAGTGGTAGGCCAACACTGCTTCCATCCGCTTGGAAAGTTTTTCTTTGATGTTCTAGTGAAAGGGCCTTTAGGGATTTCCCTGAAGGGAACCCTTACCTAAGGGCATTGCATAGAGCCCCTGAAACGTTTTCCTTAGGTAAAGGCACAGAGTTTCTAAACCCAGAGACACAACATCGTGAGACTTCCGGGAATGTTCCGGTGTTTTCTATTTTGTGCCACACTCTGCAGCATCTGCTGAAAAACTTTGGAAAGCAAAACAAATGATTTGGGGTGTTGGTATTTTGGTTACTGCTGTTTTTTTGCTCGTTCGTACTGCTTGTTTGAGGCTCGTCTGTTGCTACATCGGTTAATTTTTTTGTCCGGATTTTGTCGAAGAAATCGCCCTAGTAACAACTAGTGGCAGGCTTGTGGGAAAATGTTCATGTGAGCATTGCAGTAACTTCCTGTTGCCCAATGGACCAGATGATTATTTGCATAATTGTCACAGGCGCAATTACTTTTTGTGATCACCCACTGATATTTGTGTAGTTTTAACCCCCTGTTCTCCCCAATTGGTAGTTACATTCTTGTCCCATCGCTGCAACTCGCATCACTCCAGCTATTGACTCGGGAGAGCTGAAGGTCGAACCATGCATCCTCCGAAACACGACCCTGCCAAGTCGCACTGCTTCTTGACAAACTGCTCGCTTAATCCGGAAGGCAACCGCACCAATGTGTCGGAGGAAAGACTGTACAACTGCCAACCGAAGTCGCGTGCATGCGCCTGACCCGCATGCGCCCGGCTCGCTAGAGGGCGATGGGACAAGGACGTCTCGGCCGGCCAAGCCTTGCCTAACCCCGGACGGATGCTTGGCCAATTGTGTTGCGGTCGGCTGCGACACAGCCCGGGATTGAACCCAGGTCTGTAGTGACACCTCAAGCATTGTGAAGCAGTGCCTTAGACCTTGGGAGGCCCTATTTGTGTAGGTTTTTTTATTGCAGAGTGAAAACTAAATGGACACTTGTCAGAACCTGGGTATGGGATGGAGGGGGAAAATGGGAGGGTAGAGCGAGATGACAAATTCAGACATGCTACTTTTCTACACTAAATGGGAGAGAGACCAATAGCTAGAATGTTATTTTACTTTTTAACTCAATACTATTGTTTTACATTTTGAAAATCAGTTTGTTTCTTTACCGGGCAAAGCAAAAATAGTCTGCTGGTGACTAGTGATTACGGGGAAGCAAGAGTCGCTTGTGCAATGTGTCAGGGATGCCAACTTTTTCACTCAGGGCCCCCTTCCAGCATTGGGGAATATCCCGCACCCCCCTTGCTGTGCGACACGTTTATTCCTTGGGCACAAGCACTCTTCATGACACAAACTGTTCACATCTTGTTGGCGGAGAGACAACTTGGCAGGATTAAAGGTTATTTCCTGCAATTCTACACATTTTGCCATGCCTAATTGAGTGATTCAAACATTACAACAAAATCTATAGGCTAAAAAAACCTAGCTTAAAACATTAGCTGACATGGGCTAGTTGAGCTGGATAATTCTGACAAATTATTAATAGCTCTCTAAGGTATGCAATGACTGACATTATTTTGGGGGGGTGGAACCCTGTGCCACCCCCCTTGTCGAACCGGGGGACACCCTACAGTGGCAAGAAAAAGTATGTGAACCCTTTGTAATTATCTGGATTTCTGCATAAATTGGTCATAAAATTAAATCTGATCTTCATCTAAGTCATAACAACAGACAAACACAGTCTGCTTAAACTAATAACACACAAATTATTGTATTTTTCTTGTCTATATTGAATACATCATTTAAACATTCACAGTGTAGCATTGCCTGATCTGAACAATGCCTCGAACAAAAAAACCTTGATGTTCATCAGTCCATGGTATGAAAAATTGCCTATAAATGGAGAAAGTGCAGCACTGTTGCTACTCTCCCTAGGAGTGGCCATCCTGCAAAGATGACTGCAAGAGCACAGTGCAGAATGCTCAATGAGGTTAAGAATCAGCCTAGTGTCAGCTAAAGACTTAATGAAATCTCTGGAACATCTCTGTTGACGAGTCTACGATACATAAAACACTAAACAAGAATGGTGTTCATGGTAGGACACCATGGAAGGCCATTGCTTTCCAAAAAAAGGGAGCATCATGGTTTGGAGCTGCTTTGCTGCCTCAGGGCCTGGACAGCTTGAATTCCCAAGTTTATCAAGACATTTTGCAGGAGAATGTAAGGCTATCTGTCCACCAATTGAAGCTCAACAGAAGTTGGGTGATGCAACAGCACAACCCAAAATGCAGAAGTAAAATAACAACAGAATGGCTTCAACAGAAGAAAATACGCCTTCTGGAGTGGCCCAGTCAGTCCTGACCTCAACCCGATTGAGATGCTGTGGCATGACCTCGAGAGCAGTTCATACCAGACATCCCAAGAATATTGCTGAATTGAAACAGTTTTGTAAAGAGGAAGGGTCTAAAATTCCTCCTGACCGTTGTGCAGGTCCGATCCACAACAACAGAAAACGTTTGGTTGAGGTTATTGCTGACTAAGGAGGGTCAACCAGCTACTAAATCCAAGGGTTCACATACTTTTCCCATCCTGCACTGTGAATGTTTACATGGTGTGTTCAATAAAGACATGAAAATGTATAATTGTTTGTGTGTTATTAGTTTGAAGACTGTTTGTCTATTGTTGTGACTTAGATGAAGATCAGATAACATTTTATGACCAATTTATGCCGAAGTCCAGGTAATTCCAAAGAGTTCACATACTTTTCCTTGCCACTGTATATGTTCGGCGTGGAGCCTGTCTTTCCACACTCATCACTTGCTTAGCCGCAGCTCACCAGCTAATGTAGGCTGTGTGCCGGTGGAGCGCGTCCTTCTCACTGCTATAGAACAGAACCCTCGCCGCTCTGTGCACCCAATGCTGCTAATATTCAACTTATCATAGTAGCCTATTCAGTCCAAATGCAAATAAAAGTCACGGAAAGGTGAGTCCCGGTCACCAATGGTCGAGTCCAAGTCATGAAAATCGTGACTCTAGTCCGAGTGCTGGACTGGAGTACTACAACACTTCTTTCTAGCACGTCAAGCTAACTTAGAGTAATTAGCCAGCTAGCTTTGTAGCCATGGATTGTGCACCTTCCATCATTTAGCTAATTAGCTAGATAGCTATAGATCTAGCTAGCTAGTTGATGTTTTCCTTTTGCAACCAGGGCAGAGGAAAGCAACATTCACCTCCTAAAATTCTGTTTACATTCATATAAATACTTAATGAAGCACTTAAAAACTTCTTAGGGCCTCAATCCCATTAACAGGATCGATATGACAACAGCCAGTGAAAGTGCAGGGCGCCAAATTCAAAACAACAGAAATCTCATAATTAAAATTCCTCAAACATACATGTATCTTATACCGTTTTAAAGATAAACTTGTTAATTCCACCACAGTGTCCGATTTCAAATAGGCTTTACGGCGAAAGCACCACAAACGATTGTTAGGTCACCACCAAGCCACAGAAAAACACAGCCATTTTTCCAGCCAAAGATAGGAGTCACAAAAAGCACAAATAGAGATAAAATTAATCACTAACCTTTTGATGATCTTTATGTCCAAGTAGCTACTTTTATTAGTGCGTTTAGTACACAAATCCAAACGCTCGTGCAGGTTCAGACGAAAAGTTCAAAAAGTTATATTATAGGTCATAGAAACATTTCAAACTAAGTATAGAATCCATCTTTAGGATATTTTTATCATAAATCTTCAATAACGTTCCAACCGGAGAATTCCATTGTCTGTAGAAAAGCCTCGGAACGCAGGTCGCTCTCATGTGAAATGCATGTGACCAGGACCTGGCTCTCTGCCAGACCACTGACTCAAAGAGCTCTCATCCGGCCCCACATCACAGTAGAAGCCTCATTCAAGTTTCTAAAGACGGTAGACATCTAGTGGAAGCCCTAGGAAGTGCAACTTAAACCATATCCCACTGTGTGTTTCGATAGGGCTGAGTTCAAAAACCTCAAAACTCAGACTTCCCACTTCCTGTTTGGATTTTTTCTCTGATTTTTGCCTGTTAGTTCTGTTATACTCATAGACATCATTCAAACAGTTTTAGAAACTTCCGTGTGTTTTCTATCCAAATGTGCTAATATTTTGCATATATTAGCAACTGGGACTGAGGAGCAGGCCGTTTACTCTGGGCACCTTTTTCATCCAAGCTACTCAATACTGCCCCTGCAGCCATAAGAAGGTTTAAGGGGTTCTGGTGGCCAACTTAACTTTTTCTCTTAATTTAAGGGGGTAAATTCACCTTCATTTTTGTGCAACTGACATAAAGTTAAGGAAACTTTAAGGACATTTTTAGACTGCAATGGTGCGATAAGGGGCAGGGGGTGGTGGTGAGAAAAGAGGATATTACTAGGCCAATCATCTCAAATGAGTAATTGATTGAAAGGCTGGCTGGTGTCTTTGTAATCACTCTGCCCTGGTTGTAAAAGGAAAACATCAACCAGCTAGCTAGATCTATAGCTATCTATCTACTTAGCTAAAAGTTAAGTAAACTTTAAGCGAATGGATGAGGGGAAAATGTAAATTAAGATGTTTTAGGCAACCGCGCCCAGGCACTTATCCCACCATTGCAGTCCACTTGGCTGGTGTCTTCGTAATCACTTGTCAAATTATCCCGAAAGCAGTGACAAGGAAAGACTAACAATTTATCTCAGACACCCTCCACCGCCCCCTCACACAATGCTTGCACCCACAAAGTAAGTGTCTTTCAAACATGGTTCAAGTGTGATCGGGACTTGATGAAATGGCGCATCGTGAAGCATTTCAAACTTAATTTCTTCCTCAGTCTGAGACTTTCAGTAGAAAAGTTCAGATCCAATGTCCGCTAGTGCTTCTCTGAATGTGTCATGCAGAGTGGGTGCTATAGAGCAAGTAGTCTCACTAGTCTTTCTGCACGTTGACCAGAAATTAAGAGAAGCACAAATGAATCAGTCATTTTGTTTTAACCTGTGAGAAACATTTATAATGGAACAGTCTTAATCCATTTGGACCAGAAATAAGAGCCAAACAGAAACGGAAGCCAATTTTTAACACGGGTCTACACTTGCCCAGCTCAATTAAAATCTCATCACTTTATGTGCTGTCGATCTGGGATTTCACTTGGACGTCCCCTCCCCCATCATCCACCGCCAGTACCTTAACCCCCTCCGCTATAGGATTAAGAGATTGTGTTTGTCTTTAACCCTCCCTGCCTTAGGCTTCAACAGGATTTATAATCTGGCATTTATAATATTACATTTTCAGTCCAGAATCAGGTCAGAGATTCTAATCCCTGACCCTACTCACTTTCTCTCGCTCTCTTCCTCTCCCACTAGTGTCATCATGCCATGGAGAAACCAAGCTCGCTTTATATCTGCTTTGCTGTCAAAAGATTGCCGCGTTGCATAATTTAAGACAGGAATACTCAAGTCCTTTACAATTTGAAACATCCTTGAAATGTTTCCTAAATAACATGCAGATTATGGCAAGGATCTGAACAGTCACTGTACCCCATCGCCCGCTTTACCCCTCACCACAATTGAGCCTCCATTAGAGATTTCTGGGAAGCTGTCTAATCAAGGGCCTGTTTGAGTCTCTTGTTCTGGTGGCCAACTAGCACCAGTTTTATTTCAGGTGCCTGTCCATGTATTGAAGTGGCTCAGCTGAGAGACGCTATTGTAGACACCATCTGTGTCAAGGGAGGTTTGTCTGCTAGCGTTTTCATTACTGGGCGGTTGTCTTTCTGGGCCTCACAGCAACGACCCAGGAACTCGCTGAGAAGGAAATCTCTGGCCCTTTTGTCACTTGTGGATGTAGGATCTGTGACGAGATTGACAGCTTCCACACTGCCCTTTCAATTTATTGTATTTACCAGAAATTGGGGCAGAGCTTCCAATGTTGTGTACCAATTACATTTCATTTTTATTGCAACAAATATATATATATTTTTATAGCAACATATTTGCACCTGCTATTTGGACTGGGTTAATCAATAATTGACTGAAACATGTTGCCAACCACTCTCCCAACTAGATAATCACATCAAATGTAATTTGTCACATACACATGGTTAGCAGATTTTAATGGGAGTGTAGGGAAATGCTTGTGCTTCTAGTTCCGACAATGCAGTAGTAACCAACGAGTAATCTAACCTAACAATTCCACAACTGCTACCTTATACACACAAGTGTAAAGGGATAAAGAATATGTACATAAAGATACAGTGCCTTGCGAAAGTATTCGGCCCCCTTGAACTTTGCGACCTTTTGCCACATTTCAGGCTTCAAACATAAAGATATAAAACTGTATTTTTTTGTGAAGAATCAACAACAAGTGGGACACAATCATGAAGTGGAACGACATTTATTGGATATTTCAAACTTTTTTAACAAATCAAAAACTGAAAAATTGGGCGTGCAAAATTATTCAGCCCCTTTACTTTCAGTGCAGCAAACTCTCTCCAGAAGTTCAGTGAGGATCTCTGAATGATCCAATGTTGACCTAAATGACTAATGATGATAAATACAATCCACCTGTGTGTAATCAAGTCTCCGTATAAATGCACCTGCACTGTGATAGTCTCAGAGGTCCGTTAAAAGCGCAGAGAGCATCATGAAGAACAAGGAACACACCAGGCAGGTTCGAGATACTGTTGTGAAGAAGTTTAAAGTCGGATTTGGATACAAAAAGATTTCCCAAGCTTTAAACATCCCAAGGAGCACTGTGCAAGCGATAATATTGAAATGGAAGGAGTATCAGACCACTGCAAATCTACCAAGACCTGGCCGTCCCTCTAAACTTTCAGCTCATACAAGGAGAAGACTGATCAGAGATGCAGCCAAGAGGCTCATGATCACTCTGGATGAACTGCAGAGATCTACAGCTGAGGTGGGAGACTCTGTCCATAGGACAACAATCAGTCGTATATTGCACAAATCTGGCCTTTATGGAAGAGTGGCAAGAAGAAAGCCATTTCTTAAAGATATCCATAAAAAGTGTTGTTTAAAGTTTGCCACAAGCCACCTGGGAGACACACCAAACATGTGGAAGAAGGTGCTCTGGTCAGATGAAACCAAAATTGAACTTTTTGGCAACAATGCAAAACGTTATGTTTGGCGTAAAAGCAACACTCTGAACACACCATCCCCACTGTCAAACATGGTGGTGGCAGCATCATGGTTTGGGCCTGCTTTTCTTCAGCAGGGACAGGGAAGATGGTTAAAATTGATGGGAAGATGGATGGAGCCAAATACAGGACCATTCTGGAAGAAAACCTGATGGAGTCTGCAAAAGACCTGAGACTGGGACGGAGATTTGTCTTCCAACAAGACAATGATCCAAAACATAAAGCAAAATCTACAATGGAATGGTTCAAAAATAAACATATCCAGGTGTTAGAATGGCCAAGTCAAAGTCCAGACCTGAATCCAATTGAGAATCTGTGGAAAGAACTGAAAACTGCTGTTCACAAATGCTCTCCATCCAACCTCACTGAGCTCGAGCTGTTTTGCAAGGAGGAATGGGAAAAAATTTCAGTCTCTCGATGTGCAAAACTGATAGAGACATACCCCAAGCGACTTACAGCTGTAATCGCAGCAAAAGGTGGCGCTACAAAGTATTAACTTAAGGGGGCTGAATAATTTTGCACGCCCAATTTTTCAGTTTTTGATTTGTTAAAAAAGTTTGAAATATCCAATAAATGTCGTTCCACTTCATGATTGTGTCCCACTTGTTGTTGATTCTTCACAAAAAAATACAGTTTTATATCTTTATGCTTGAAGCCTGAAATGTGGCAAAAGGTCGCAAAGTTCAAGAGGGCCGAATACTTTCGCAAGGCACTGTATATGAATGAGTGATGATAAAGAACGTCATAGGGAAGATGCAGTAGATGGTATCGAGTACAGTATATACATATGAGATGAGTAATGTAGGGTATGTAAACATTATAAAAAGTGGCATTGTTTAAAGTGGCTAGTGATACATTTTTTACATCCATTTCCATTATTAAAGTGGCTGGAGTTGAGTCAGTATGTTGGCAGCAGCCACTCAATGTAAGTGGTGGCTGTTTAACAGTCTGATGGCCTTGAGATAGAAGCTGTTTTTCAGTCTCTCGGTCCCTGCTTTGATGCACCTGTACTGACCTCGCCTTCTGGATGATAGCGGGGTGAACAGGCAGTGGCTTGGGTGGTTGTTGTCCTTGATGATCTTTATGGCCTTCCTGTGACATCAGGTGGTGTAGGTGTCCTGGAGGGCAGGTAGTTTGCCCCCGGTGATGTGTTGTGCAGACCTCACTACCCTCTGGAGAGACTTACGGTTGTGGGCGGAGCAGTTGCCGTACCAGGCAGTGATACAGCCCGACAGGATGCTCTCGATTGTGCATCTGTAAAAGTTTGTGAGTGCTTTTGGTGACAAGCCGAATTTCTTCAGCCTCCTGAGGTTGAAAAGGCGCTGCTGTGACTTCTTCACAATGCTGTCTGTGTGGGTGGACCAATTCAGTTTGTCTGTGATGTGTACGTCGAGGAACTTAAAACTTACTTCCCTCTCCACTACTGTCCCGTCGATCTGGATAGGGAGGTGCTCCCTCTGCTGTTTCCTGAAGTCCACGATCATCTCCTTTGTTTTGTTGATGTTGAGTGTGAGGTTATTTTCCTGACAACACACTCCGAGGGCCCTCACCTCCTCCCTGTAGGCTGTCTCGTCGTTGTTGGTAATCAAGCCTACCACTGTAGTATCGTCCGCAAACTTGATGATTGAGTTGGAGGAGTGCATGGCCACGCAGTCGTGGGGGAACAGGGAGTACAGGAGAGGGCTCAGAACGCACCCTTGTGGAGCCCCAGTGTTGAGGATCAGCGGGGTGGAGATGTTGTTGCCTACTCTCACCACCTGGGGGCGGAAGTCCAGTACCCAGTTGCACAGTGTGGGGTCGAGACCCAGGGTCTCGAGCTTGATGACGAGTTTGGAGGGTACTATGGTGTTAAATGCTGAGCTGTAGTCGATGAACAGCATTCTCACGTAGGTATTCCTCTTGTCCAGATGGGTTAGGGCAGTGTGCAGTGTGGTTGCGATTGCGTCGTCTGTGGACCTATTGGGGTGGTAAGCAAATTGAAGTGGGTCTAGGGTGTCAGGTAGGGTGGAGGTGATATGGTCCTTGACTAGTCTCTCAAAGCACTTCATGATGACGGAAGTGAGTGCTACGGGGCGGTAGTCGTTTAGCTCAGTTACCTTAGCTTTCTTGGGAACAGGAACAATGGTGGCCCTCTTGAAGCATTAGGGGACAGCAGACTAGGATAAGGATTGATTGATTGAATATGTCCGAAAACACACCAGCCAGCTGGTCTGAGCATTCTCTGAGGACGCGGCTGGGGATGCCGTCTTGCCCTGCAGCCTTGCGAGGCTTAACACGTTTAAATGTTTTACTCACGTTGGCTGCAGTGAAGGAGAGTCCGCCGGTTTTGGTAGCGGGCCATGTCCGTGGCACTGTATTGTCCCCAAAGCGAGCAAAGAAGTTATTTAGTCTGTCTGGGAGCAAGACATCCTAGTCCGCAACGGGGCTGGTTTTCTTTTTGTAATCCGTGATTGACTGTAGACCCTGCCAGATACCTTGTGTCTAAGCCGTTGAATTTCGGCTCTACTTTGTCTCTATACTGACGCTTAGCTTGTTTGATTGCCTTGCGGAGGGAATAGCTACACTGTTTGTATTCGGTCATGTTTCCGGTCACCTTGCCCTTGTTAAAAGCAGTGGTTCGCGCTTTCAGTTTCGCGTGAATGCTGCCATCAATCCACGGTTTCTGGTTTGGGAATTTTTTAATAGTTGCTATGGGTACGACATCGCCAATGCACTTTCTAATGAACTCGCTCACCGAATCAGCGTATTCGTCAATGTTGTTGTTGGACGCAATGCGAAACATATCCCAGCGTGGAATCAGATTAGTCGGACCAGCGTTGAACAGACCGCGGGAGCTTCCTGTTTTATTTTCTGCCTGTTGGCTGGAAGCAACACAATGGAGACATGGTCAGCTTTTCTGAAAGGAGGGCGGGGGAGGGCCTTATATGTGTCGCGGAAGTTAGAATAACAATGATCCAGGGTTTTACCAGCCCTGGTTGCACAATCGATATGCTGATAGAATTTAGGGAGTCTTGTTTTCAGATTAGCCTTGTTAAAATCCCCAGCTACAATGAATGCAGCCTCAGGATATGTGGTTTCCAGTTTGCATAGAGTCAAATAAAGTTTGTTCAGGGCCCTCGATGTATCTGTTTGGGGAGGAATATATACGGCTTTGATTATATTCGAAGAGAATTCTCCTGGTAGATAATGCGGTCGACATTTGATTGTGAGGAATTCTACGTCAGGTGAACAGAAGGACTTGAATTCCTGTATGTTGTTATGATCACACCACGTCTCGTTAATCATAAGGCATACTCCCCCGCCCCTCTTCTTACCAGAAAGATGGTTGTTTCTGTCGGCGCGATGCGTGAAGAAACCAGCTGGCTGCACCGACTCTGATAGTGTCTCTCGAGTGAGCCATGTTTCCGTGAAGCAAAGAACGTATATGTTTCACTGCTTTGTTGTTGTTTTTTTAAATCAAATTTACAGCACCATGACTTGATTTGTCTTGATTTACCAGGACTGTTCCCTGATGTGGGCGGCGGCTACTTCCTGCCAAGGCTACAGGGCCAGCTGGGCCTCTTCCTGGCCCTGACAGGATTCCGCCTCAAAGGACGCGATGTCCAGAGAGCAGGAGTTGCCAGTCACTTTGTGGAGTCTCAAAAGGTACTGCTGGGCTAAGGGCTGGGAGGAGGGCGGGAGGTCAGGGCTTTAGTGGGGAACCGGGTGCTGAGTCAGTGGGTCCATGGCCAACGTCTGCAGGTGCCAACAAACTCCTGGCACAAAATGGCTGCTCCTTTTTATAGCTGCCATGACACTGTTGGTGTGAGGCTATTATCAGTAGGGACTAGAGTTCATGTAAGACTACAACCTTGAGCGGATGCAGGAGAGCAGCAGGGGTCAGATTTCCTGAATACAAAAACAACATTTTACCTGTGTGTAATACAAATAGTTGTAGCCCCCACTGGGAAAATCATCTTGACCTGAGAGGGTTCCATTTTGGAGAGGTGAAAGTCTTGAATCATGAGTCAAAGTAAAGTATTGTAGTGTGGTCAAGATCAAGATGGATCATTCTCTTCCCTCTTTTTCCCCAGATTGCAGCCCTTGAGAAAGAGCTGGTGGACCTGAAAACTCCCTCCATTGAAGATGTCTCCAGAGTGTTGGACTCGTATCAGAAACGGGTAGGTTGCCTGGTTCCTGGCTCCTAACCAACTTTGTAGTATATTGTTTATCCTGAGGCTGCATTTATTTTAGCTGGGGATTATAATAAAGCAAATCTAAGGAAAACACTACCAAAGTTTTACCAACACATTGCCTGCAATACTCGCGCATCAAAAACTCTCAAAACATTTCTACTCTCCTTTCTGGGGTGGCTACAAGGCCCTCCCTTCAGCAAATCAGACCACGTCTCCATTCTGCTCTAAAGGCAGAAACTCAAACAGGAAGTACCCGTGGTAAGGTCTGTTCAATGCTGGTCTGACCAATCAGAATCCATGCTTCAAGATTTTTTGACTATGTAGAATGGGATATGTTCCGGGTTGCCTCTGAGAATAACATTGACGTTTTCACTGACACGGTGACGGAGTTCATCAGGAAGTGTATAGGAGATGTTTCCACCTTGACGATTTAAAACCTATCCAAACCAAAAACCGTGGATAGATTGCAGCATTCGCACAAACTGAAAGTGTGAATCACCGCATTGGTCCCAACCACGGCAACTGGTCCCACGGTGACTGGGAATACGGTTTAGTACAAACAGTCCAGTTATGCCATCCGTAACGTTAAACAAAACGTTAGTACAGAGACAAAGTGGAGTCGCAATTCAACGGCTCAGACACAAGACATATGTAGCAGGGACTCCAGATAATCATGAGTTAAAAAGGGAATAACAGCCACGTCTCAGACACCGTCTTGCTACCAGACAAGCTAAACACCTTCTTCGCCCGCTTAGAAGGAAAATAAACAGTGCCACCGACGCGGGCCATCACTGCTTCCAAAGACTGTGAGCTCTCGTTCTCCCTGGCAGGCGTGAGTGAGTAAGACATTTAGGCGTGTTAACCCTCGCAAGGCTGCCGGCCCAGACGACATCCCTAGCAATGTCAACGGAGCATGCGCAGACCAGCTGGCTGGAGTGTTTACGGACATATTCAATCTCTCCCTATCCCAGTCTGCTGTCCCCACTTGCTTCAAGATGTACACCATTGTTCCTGTACCCAAGAAAGTGAAGGTAACTGTCATCATGAAGTGCTTTGAGAGGCTAGTTAAGGATCATATCACCTCCACCTTACCCGACACCCTATACCCACTGCAATTTGCATACCGCCCCTATAGAGCCATGGATGACGCAATCACACTGCACACTGCCCTAACCCATCTGAACAAGAGGAATACCTATGCAAGAATGCTGTTCATAGACCACAGCTCAGACTTCCAACACCACAAGCTGGGTCTGAACCCCGCCCTGTGTAACTGGGTCCTGGACTTCCAGACGGGCCGACCCCAGGGCCCCGTCAGGCAACAACACCTCCACAAAGCTGATCCTCAACACAGGGGCCCCACATATGCGTGATCAGCCCCCTCCGGTACTCCCTGTTCACCCATGACTGCGTGGCCACGCTCGTCTCCAACTCAATCATCAAGACGACGCAACAGTGGTAAGTAAGCCTGATTACCAACAATGAGACAGCTTACAGGGAGGAGAGGAGGGCGATGTCGGAGTGGTGCCAGGAAAATAACCTCAACATCAACAAAACGAAGGAGCTGATCGAGCTGATCGCGATTTCCCAAAGTGTAAATGGAATTAATTGAAAACGCCAGCAATATCTGCATTGCCAGTCCTTAACATTGTAATACACTCCCAAGAGGAATAATGTGAAAATGAGAAAGTGTATGTATGTGTTTAACTAGCATCCACGAATTCTGTCCACAGAGCAGTCTGGATGCAGAGAAGCCATTTGTCCTTGAGCAGCACATAGACTTGATTGATAAGTAAGTCCTCCACAGCCTCCATTTTTTCCCCCCCTAGGTGGTCTAACCGATGAAGCCATGAGCCACACAATTTAGAAACGGGTTGGGTGAGGGTCAGTGAAATGTATGCAGCTTTTAACTTGCTAGCTATAATACAGTATATCTGTGTCTTCACGCTGATGAATGATTCCTGCCAACGCTGTCCTTGTTTTACCGCTGGCTTATGCACCTCTGCTTGTGTGCTCACACATACACACCGAGATGAACCCAGCTCTTTGAAAGCATGTCCCCGTTACAGAGCGTAGCCATATTTATTGTAATAACACACTGGCAAGCCAGGTTGATTTCCCTCCCTTACCAAACAGCTACAGAACATTTCCTTAGCACTAATTACTTTTCTCTGTGATTTACAATATGTGTCCATGTGTGACAGAGGCACACTCTGGCCTAGAAGACATTGGGCCGTGGTGTAACCAACAGCCCTTGGAGCAGTACATAAGCCTGAGTCACAGTAGGCCAACTGTTATTAGCATTAAACGCTTCTCTCTGTTAGTTGTCCTGTGGTACCTTGACGCCAGTGTTCTTTAATCCTGGTTCTAGTGTGCCGGCTTTTGTTCCAGCCCAGCTCTAAATGATGTCACACGTGATTCATCTAATCAAGGGCTCGATAAAGACTGGTGTCGGATGTTGTAGTACTGGGCTAGAACAAAAGCACACTGCACAACAAATGGTTCTGTTACATTGAGCATTGGTGCCAATGATTTATATATACACTAGATGACTGACTGAAGCCACAGCACCTCCATCTTGGCACTCCTCCACCGTTGTATTTCGGAAGCTAGAGAAATGCATTTATTGATGTCACATTTTTTTAAACCAAATGTATTCTATTACAGACCCCTTAATGCATAAGTTTAAATTATGTGAGTGAAACGTCAAAATATAAAATCCCAAAATATAACATTTTCTTAAAGTATACTTTTTTTTGAAGTACTAATATTACTTTCCCCACATCAACAACAAATACTTAAATACTGTAGAATTCCATTAATTCCTATGGAGGACTGTTTCATCTGAGGAGTGCCAGTATGGCTGACCGGTGGCTTCAAAGCCTCTCATTGGCCAATACATAGCATCAGCAATCAAGGGTTTATATACATCATTGATTGGTGCACTGCTAACACTGTTGGGGGCCTGCAGCACAGAGAGAGAGAGTGCGCGCTTCCCTTTGAGCTGAGAAAGAGATCGCCTCCAGTCGCTATTTATATGCCCTCTTATCGAGTACACCCTTCATTTTTACTTATCATCATCACTGGCCCTGTCTACCGTATGTGTTTGTTATGAACCGCTGTTATGTAATGTAGGCTATTTTTTACACTTGTCCTTGGCTGTTCGCTGTTTTACTGACACACATACTCCTTCTAATGTCTCTCAGGATGATTGATGTGATATTTAACTGTAGACAATTAAGGCCCTGGTGGATGTCAATCCCACCTGCACACTAGGTATTATAACATTGGTCTCGTGCCAAGAAAGTGCATATTTCATTAAAATGGGTAGTTGCATTAAAATGAGTAGCATTAAAATGAGTAGTTGCATTGCTTTAAACATTTTGCACATAGTGAAATGAGTGACTCAGCAGCCGCACACAAGCCTATTTCATCAAGCTCCCAACAAAAAGGTTTTAACGACATTGTTCCAGAGGCCGTTTGGAACCCTGTAGTGAGTGTTGCAACCGAGGACAGACGATTTTAACTTTCTGGCTGAGCCATTGTTGCTCCTAGACTTTTCCACTTCACAATAACAGCACTAACAGTTGACCAGGGAAGCTCTAGCAGGGCATAAATCTGACAAACTGACTTGTAGGAAAGGTGGCATCCTATGACAGTGCCACGTTGAACGTCGCTGAGCTCTTCAGTAAAGCCGTTCTACTGCCAATGTTTGTCGATGGAGATTGCATGGCTATGTGCTTGATTTTATACACCTGTCAGCAACTGGTGTTGCTGAAGTGGCCGAATCCACTAATTTCAAGGGGTGTCCATATACTTTTGTGTATATATAGGTAGGGGTAAAGTGACGAGGCAACAGGATAGATAAGACAGTAGCAGCAGCGCATGTGGTTAGTGTGAATGTGTGTGTGTTTGGGTGCAGTCCAGTATGTGTGCATAGAGTCAGTGCAAGTGTTAGTGCAGAAAAGGGTCAATGCGGGTAATCCGTGTAGACATTTGATTAGCTATTTAGCAGTCTTGTTTAGCAGTCTTGTGGGTAGAAGCTGTTCAGGCTAGGGTCCTGTTGGTTCCAGGTGCACTGGTCCTGCTTGCCGTGTGGTAGCATAGACTCTGGCTTGGGTTGCTGCAGTCTTCGACAATTTTGGGGGACTTCTTCTGACACCACCTGGTATAGAAATCCTGGATGCAGCCAGTCAAGATGCTCTCAATTGTGCAGCTGTAGAACTCGACTTGGGATCCCGAGTAGCGCAGCGGTCTTAGCCACTGCATCTCAGTGCTTGAGGCGTCACAACAGACACCCTGGTTCGAATCCAGGCTGTATCACAACCAGCCATGATTGGGAGTCCCATAGGGCGGTGCACAATTGGCCCAGCGTCGTCCGGTGCAGGCCGTCATTGTAAATAAGAATTTGTTCTTAAACTGACTTGCCTAGTTAAATAAAGGTAAACATTGAAAAAAAAAATATATATATATAATATATATATGTACGTTTTGAAGATCTGAGGGCCCATGCCAAATCTGTTCAGCCTCCTGAGGGGGAAGAGGCGCTGTCATTCCCTCTTCACAACCTGTGTGGCTGTGTGTGGACCATGTTAGTTCCTTAGTGATGCGGACACCGACGAACTTGAAGCTTTCTTCTCGCTGCACTACAGCACCATCTATGTGGATGGGGGCATGCTCATCCCTCTGTTTCCTGTAGTCCACAATCAGCTCCTTTTGTCTTGCTGGTGTTGAGGGAGAGGTTGTTGTCCTGGCACCACACTGCAAGGTCTCTGACCTCCTTATAGGCTGCCTCATCGTCGTCAGTCCTACCACCGTCGTGTTGTCAGCAAACTTGATGATGGTGTTGGAGTCGTGTTAGGCCACACAGTCGTGGGTGAACAGGGAGTACAGGAGGGGACTACACACACCACCCCCGACGGGCCCCCATGTTGATAATCTGTTTTCGGTCATAGGAAATGATGGCGGAGACATTATGTACAAAAAAGTTTAGATCAGCTTAAAAGAACACACAAAATAGCAGAATTGTTCAGGAGCCTGTAAGACTGCTGCTATCCACTGCAGCACCATCTTATATGATGGTTGGGGGTGCTCGAGGACTGGAGTCGGGGAAACACGGCACTAGGTGATGAGTTCAGGTGGTGGAGTGAGTGAAGTTAGGGAAAGGGCATTTGGGAGCTATAGATAGAGGGGTAGGGCTGTGAATTCCATATGCAGCCCCACAACACCAAAAGTGCTGCCTTGTGTGTGCTTGTGTGTGTGTGTGTGTCTATCTGGGTGTGCACGTGTGTATTCAGCCATATGTACTTCAACTGACCATGTCTCATCCCTGTATTCCTGCGGCCCTTAGGCTATTCCAGTCCAACAGCGTGGAGGGGATTGTACACAACCTAAAGACAGACGGCTCTCCATTCGCCCAGAAACAAGCTGAGGTGGGTCCAGCCTCAAGCTAGTTAGCCTCACCGCGACCTCCATTCCCATCTCCCACACATACGCTAACTGGAGGTAAGGTGGGAGCTTTGGCTAGCAGAGAGAGGGGCTATAGAGGAACTGAATCTGTCGCTATGTACAAATGTCTATGGACTATGTTCTAAATTAGAGCGTTGGGCCAGTAAACGAAAGGTTGCTGGATCAAATCCCCGAGCTGACAAGGTAAACATCTATCATTGTGCCCCTGAGCAAGGCAATTAACCCACTGTTCCCTGTGCGTCGAAGACGTGGATGTCGATTAAGGCAGCCCCCCCACACCTCTGATTCAGAGGGTTAAATGCGGAATACGCATTTCAGTCGAAAGCATTCAGTTGTACGACTGACTAGGGATCTCCCTTTCCTGAATGACTTCCTCTCATCTTCTCCTTCTCAATGTGAATGAAACCCAGCTAGCCAGCCAATCATCTGAGAGTGTGAGAACATAACCCAGGCCGTTAGTCCAACATTCAGGGCTCTGCTAACAGTATTAATTGTCACTCTGTAAGCCCTTAATATGGTTAAGCTTACCACAGTGGCTCAATGGAAGGCTCTAAAAAAACACCCTTAATAAGGATGATGACTTGACCGAACAGTCCCATCGGCAGTGTGACATTGGGTCAGAAATGCCCAATCTCTCCCAACTGTCCAAAGTCCCCTGTTGGGCAAACACTTGCCATGGCACAACCTTATCCTGAATGATAAATACCTCCTTTAATAGTGCCAAAAGCCAAGCTGTCCTTGTTTGATTGGAAGCTAAATGCTCTGTAAACCTGGATGCCATGTGAGAGAGATGTGCACAAGGATTGCGACACATTTCCATGTTGCCTGAAATGACATTGTACGGTGTTTGCCATCCCTGTTGCCGTGTGATCACAAGTGCAGATTCAGTGTGGAGAAAACTGATACCATCGCCTCATAATGCTCAGTGTCTACACACGTTTTATCACAGATGGTGTCGTTAATGAGATGGGATGTGCTTGATCGTAAACATGCCTGAATCCAGCTGGTGTATGAGTTGGGAGGAAGACACTGGTTATGTAAAACAGGAAATGGGCCCGCTCTTCTTGAAAGAGAGCGATGATAATGAAGCTGGATGTTGTAACTGCTGAGTGGAAAGTGCAGCAATTGGTATAGTCCTGTCCATAAGCACAAATGTTTCCCTATTGGTTCAAGGGCACTAATAAGAGAAAAATAGTTAAAAATAGTTATGCAGGCTTTGGAGGGAAATCCTGAAATGCCCTTATTTCGTCACTGCCAATTATGGTACGAGAGTTACACTAATCAATGCAATGGCAGTAATTGTGTGTGACTACAATGATATAGGCTACTCACAATATCACATGAAAGAATTGCTAGTGTATTGAACATTAGGTTCTGCTGGCTAATAACTACCTGGGCTACAGCTAAGCAGTTTTTTTTTGTATTTGTGAATTTCACAGACCCTCGCCAAGATGTCTCCCACATCGCTGAAGATAACCTTCAAGCAGCTTCAGGCTGGAGGCACCATGAGTTTGCAGGAGGTTCTGGTGATGGAGTACAGACTCAGTCAGGCCTGCATGGTGGTATGTGCTGAAAGGCCCTAGGCCTTTAATACTACTTCCTGTTCCCCGTCACATTTGATTTACTTTATCTTAGTTTAAATGTTTTTCCATCCGAAGGTAATGTAATTTACTCATTTACTGGGTTTTGAATAGGATAGACCCTCAACAGCTCCTGGTATATATTAGTGGTATTCTTAGTTTAAAGCATGTATGTGTGTCAGGATTTTTGATTCTTGTTGTTTTGCAGAAGGGCAGTGACTTCTACGAGGGCGTGAGGGCAGGTAAGGTGTTTGACTCTTGCAAAACACAGAAATAAATCCCTTTTGAGATTTTACAGATTGACCTCTTATTTCTGTACAATGATATTGAGTACTAATTGGCAAAAACTGCTCCACGTTTCTGTGTTATTAGGACGTTTCTGTCAGTATGCAATTCGTTGTTGTTTTTTTTGTGTGTGCCTAGTGCTGGTTGACAAGGACCACAGCCCCAAGTGGAGTCCATCCACACTGAAGGAGGTCTCAGAACAGAGTGTGGAGGACTGCTTCTCGTCTTTGGGGGAGCGTGACCTCAAGCTGTAAGGACACCTCAATAGAATAGAACAAGGGGTCAAGGGACATCACTTCCCGCTCATGAGGCCTTCTCATAGGAAGCGTCCTAGTTGCCTAAATGTGTTTCCTTCCCTTGTATCCTTTCCTTCATGGCCACTCATCAGAATCCATATTCTGACTGAGAGCTTTATCATTGAGATAAGCCACCACCTTCACCCATCAGTGGTCATATAGTTGGAGAGGAGACAAAGAAAGGAAGCTACTCTAGAGTAGTCGGTCACAGCCATCAGACATGGTACGCCAGTCACTGGCCTATCACAACAGCAGGACTTTGGCAAGACCACACCCCAGTGCTGTGCCCATTTTTCAATGCATTTTTAAACTAATTGAACGGACTCTTCAAGTATGCCTTCTCAAAAGCTAGCATCAGGCTAAAAGGCTAAAGTTGGATGGATACCAGACCAGTTCTATAGACATTGAGTCAGACGATATGTACAGTATCTCCATTGTGCTGGTGTACAGTATTATTTGCAAAGACCAATATTTCTCGGTACAGTTGGCGGTGCCAAGAAACAAATGTTTGTTTCGGTGAGTAGCTGGGTAAAGAAGAGGTTCTGTCCTGTTTGAAGTGTCATATAACTTGGGAGAGTACTGTCAGGTGGTTATTATGGCCCTTGTTGAGTGTCATAATGTCCTGTTTATGACTGTCTTTCAGTCAGTCTGTCTCTCCAGTACATTTCCTATGGATTCAATCAAATGCACATTGCTGGAAGCCCGGACTGGGAAAACACCATGTTAAAATGTGCAGACTAATTTCTACCTAATTTGGATTTTTATGATTTTGCAGTGCTTTGTCATTTTTCTGCAGTGTGTCTTCGACTGAATCTGGCCTTTTTGCGTTTCTCTGTACCCAGCTCAAATCATTGATTATATGAAATCCCATTCGCAGCACTCAAACCCTCAGCACACAGTTAAGAGCTCTTACAGGCTCCCAGACAGAAATTAGGTCAGTGGCTGAAAGACCCACCACAAAGTTTGCTAAGTAAACAATGAACCAGCGTAAACACTCTCCTAGAGCACACAGGCTCAGTAATTATCTTGGCTTCAGAGATAAGCTTTTATGGTTTAGGATTTGCCCTTCAAAAGTCACCAGCCAGGTGTCATTCTTAATGCCTTTTAGCTTTGTCATGTAGCTGGAGTGATCACTCGGCGTTGCATTTTTCATTGCATTACTGTATGGCAAAGGCCAGAAGTTCTCAATTCATTGTGCGCTCTTCAGTATCCAATTCAATGGATACAATTTCCCAACTAATAGCTGTAAAAAATCTCTTCTATAAGAAATATGTTGATAAAGATGTGTATGGAAACCTGATTGTAATTTGTTTTATTTGATTTAATTGTTTGAAGTCATCGTTGATAAAAACCATAATTATGTTGTGCCTGCCTATGTAACTACACAGAACAAAAATATAAACGGAAAGTGCTGGTCCCATGTTTCGTGAGCTGAAATAAAAGATCACAAATGTTCCAAATGCACAAAAAGCTTATTTCTCTAAAATATTGTGTACAAATTTGTTTACATGCATGTTAGTGAGCATTGTGTCCTTTCTCAAGATAATCCATCTACATGACAGGTGTGGCATATCAAGAAGCGGATCATTACACAGGTGCACCTTGTGCTGGGGGACAATAAAAGGCCACTCTAACATGTGCACTTTTATCATGCAACACAATGCCACAGGTGTCTCAAGTTTTGAGGGAACGTGCAATTGGCATGCTGACTGCAGGAATATCCAACTGAAGGGCCTCCCAAGTGGTGCAGCGGTCTAAGGCACTGCATCGAGGTGCTAGAGGAGTCACTACAGACCAGTGTTCGATCCTAGGCTGTCGCAGCCGGCCACGACCGGGAGACCCATGAGGCGGCGCACAATTGGCCCAGCGTCATCCGGGTTAGGGGAGGGTTTGGCCTGCCAGGATGTCTTTGTCCCATCGTGCTCTAGCAACTTGTTGTGGCGGGCCAGGCGCATGCACACTGACTTCGGTCGCCAGCTATACGTTGTTTCATAGAACGCATGGCTCTCGACCTTCGCCTCTCCCGAGTCCATATGGGAGTTGCAGCGATGGGAGAAGACTGTAACTACCAATTTGGATATCACGAAAAAGGTGTAAAATGTATTAAAAGGAATGTTCACTGGAGCTGTTTCCAGAGAATTGAATCATTTTAGAGAATTTGGCAATACGTCACCCACAGACCACATGTAACCACTCCAGCCCAGGACCTCCACATCCGGCTTCTTCACCTGTGGGATCATCAAAGGGGGAGGGCTGGATGATGAGGATTTCTGTCTGTAATTAGGCCCTTTTGTGGGCAAAAACACTATCTGGTCGGCTGAGCCTGGCTCCCCAATGGGTGGGACTATGCCCTCCCAGGCTCACCCATGGTTGCACCCTTGCCTAGTCATGTGAAATCCATAGATTAGGGACTAATTTATTTATTTCAATTGACTGATTTCCTTATATGAACTGTAACAGCAAAATCTTAGAAATTGTTGCATTTATATTTGAGTATTAATTACCTAGGGACACTTACTGTAAAATGAGACCCAGTTGGATATTCCATTTCTAAAGTGGAATGTTTATTTTTTTTATTTCACCTTTATTTAACCAGGTAGGCTAGTTGAGAACAAGTTCTCATTTGCAACTGCGACCTGGCCAAGATAAAGCATAGCAATAAACAAAACATACAGTCAATAATACAGTAGAGAAAAGTCTATATACAGTGTTAAACATCAGCTTTGAATACAAAGCCTGTAACGTTGAGCTCCTGAAGCAGGGTTCCCCAAATATTATTTGTCCCGCCAAAGCCCCCCAAATGAATTATGAATATTTCTTTCATAATTTAAAAAAAATCTTGGACCTGAGATTCAAAAAGTCTCAAATGCAATGTCCCAAGAAAAAAGTGACACTACCTAAATAATGCAAAAGTTACATTTGAACTTAATGAGGAGGCCAAATGCAGGAGACCATTTTGTTGTTCTGAAACATAAAGCTGCAACCGCAGCGCAATCAATAGGTGAACAGTGCCTGGTGCTGAAAATATAGCTAACTTGTTATGCAAGTGGCACCCAGAAACAGATGTAGAACAACTACACCAGTTGAGTAATTCATTTCAACAATAATCTTCATTTTAATTTGACTTAACAAGCTGACTTGCCTAGTTAAATAAAGGTTAAATAAATAAAAAACAAGAGGGCTTAATTGAAGTCTATTTCCTCCGAGCCAAGGTCTACGTAAAATAACTCGGCCTACCTCAGCCAGTTATGTGACTTAAAAGCATCTTTCTCACAGCCTAGTAGGACTTTTTAAATTTAATTTATTAGGCCTACTTGAAATTGCAACTGGCCAAAAAGGTAGCGTTCTACATTAAACAATAATTTAAAGGGAAAAAAAGGCAATGTCTGTGTCTGAATGTCTGTATCGGGAGTCTCGGCATAACCTGCTCCTGTTACAAAATGAACAGAAAATACTGTCAGCATGAGCCTTAAAATAGCCATGAATAAGCACTAACAATAATAATCACAATAATGTTAGTAGCCTATATGACTATTTATTAAGTACAAAGTTACTTACTGTTTTCCTATGAGCTTGCTACCCAAAACACGCACAAGGCCTCCGCACTCCTGAGTGCATCCGATTTGTCTCGACGTCTGGAATTCAATCAGCTCAGTTAGAATTGCAGCCTCATCCAGCGAGGGCATCATTTTCTTAGCGAAGGAGGAGAATTATCCACCTGGGCGGACTGTGAAAGGATCACATACAAACGCAATGATATCCTTGGGCCCACTGTTGTAATTCATCTGGTGGAGAAGTTGTCCCTCAGGTGCTTGATGAAATCTTCCATCACCTCTGAAAATGCTGTGGCCTGGTCCCTCTGCCTGTCGTTTCTTCAGTGTGATGAAGTGCAGTAGCCTTCCAGATGAACTCGAGCTTCCTAGTAAAGGCCTCAACTTTTCCCACCGTGTCCACGACTGTTGTCCCTCTTCCTTGTAATTGCAGATTTAACCAGTATAAGTGACAGAATGTCAGCCAAAAACAAGCAACATTAGAGAGGAATTCCTTTAATTTCCAGAATATGAAGGTGGTCACTGCCCTCATTTAGCTTTTTCTGAGAAAATCCACAACCTGGTCATGCAGCTCACAGAATCGTTGTGAAGCAGGAGATGCATAGTCAACTAGCCTGTACCCCCACACACTG
Source organism: Oncorhynchus mykiss (assembly GCF_013265735.2). Taxonomy (NCBI): domain Eukaryota; kingdom Metazoa; phylum Chordata; class Actinopteri; order Salmoniformes; family Salmonidae; genus Oncorhynchus; species Oncorhynchus mykiss. The sequence continues at coordinate 45,094,789 of NC_048567.1, forward strand.
ACTCGGTACCGGTGCCCCCTGTATATAGCCTCGTTATTCTTATTGTGTTACTTTTTATTATTACTTTTTATTTTAGCCTTGGTTAATATTTTATTCTTCTTGAACTGCACTGTTGGTTAAGGGCTTGTAAATAAGCATTTCACGGTAAAGTCTCCACTTGTATTAGGCGCATGTGGCAAACAAGGTTTGATTTGATTTGATCATCATGGGTGGCCTCCTCTGATTCTGTCACAAGCTTGTGGAAAAGACAGTGTTAGGTGCCTGACGTCCCCCTGATAAAGTTGATCATGAGTATGACTTTATCCATCCCATCTTTCAGCTCAGCGTTTAGTCTGGCACACAGCACACACTCTGATGGATGAGACAATGCAAGCCATTCATTTTTGGGGGCGATTTCCTTCAACCTGCTGACCAGGCCTCTGTGTCTGACCACCACAGCAGGAGCCCCTTCAAGTAAACACAAAGTTGACGTTTTCGAAATGACAGGCCATGCTGCGTAAACAATTCCTCCAGCTTTGTGAATAGGATGTCCCTGGTGGTGTGTCCTTCGAGGGGAATCAGTGCCAGTAGCTCTTCTTTAAAGTTATTTCCATGAAAATAACAGACATACAGTGGCAAGAAAAAGTATGTGAACCTGTTGGAATGACCTGGATTTCTGCGTAAATTGGTCATCAAATTTGATCTGATCTTCATCTAAGTCACAACAATAGACAGTGTGCTTAAACTAATAACACATTGTATTTTTCTTGTGTATATTGAATACATAATTTAAACATTCACAGTGTAGGTTGGAAAAAGTATGTGAGCCCCTAGGCTAGTGACTTCTCCAAAAGCTAATTGGAGTCAGGAGTCAGCTAACCTGGATTACAATCATTGAGATGAGATAGGCGATGTTGTTTAAGAGCTGCCTTGCCCTATAAAAAACACTCACAAAATGTGAGTTTGCTATTCACAAGAAGCATTGCCTAATGTGAACCATGCCATGAACAAACTAGATCTCAGGAGACCTAATATTAAGAATGGTTGACTTGCATAAAGCTGGAAAGGGTTACAAAAGTATCTCTAAAAGCCTTGATGTTCATCAGTCCACGGTAAAACTAATTGTCTATAAATGGAGAAAGTTCAGCGCTGTTGCTGCTCTCCCTAGGAGTGGCTGTCCTACAACGATGACTGCAAGAGCACAGCGCAGAATTCTCAATGAGGTTAAAATTGTTGACATAAAAAAAAGTAGTGGACTACATTAGGCTACGTTCAGTAGACCTGTTTTTCCCCACCAATCAAAGCACAGAGAAATGGACTAAGAATAATAATTGAATAGAAACATTGGTGATTTTATGAGCTTAATCAGATCTAAATTATTGTTATTGTCACTGAATTAATTAAGTATTAATCCGACTTGTTAATGTTGTTCTGTTCGATTTGTAGTGTTGGCCTATTAATTGTGCTAATATTATATGTTAATTATGTTCTGGCTTGCCGACTATTGGCTCAGAATTTTTTGGGGCCCGAGGCTAACCCTAGTTGACGAACCCTGTCCTAAAGCTTCTGAGCCACTATATCAAAGCTAGTTGGCGTGATCCATTAATTACATTAAGTCATTTAGACGACATCCGGACCTGACCGTCTATCAGCTAATCTAACGGTTAAATAAATGTTACAGGGACATAATACAGGTGCAGAGGGAGCTGTTGGATCTGGATAGGCATGGGTTGCCCACATGATGAAATCTCAGTTTAAACCGTAAGTAGTGGATATTCAGACGGTAGATCCAAAGGTTAAGGTTAGGCAATAGCTATATGGGAATTGAAATTGGTTGAGGTTAGTGTAAAGGTAGCCTTGATTCCAGCCGTCCTACGTGTGTCAAGCCATTCTCAAATGCGAATACAGTGTTGCAGGGGAGGCTGGTGGGAGAAGCTAAAAGAGGACGAGCTCATTGTAATGGAATGAGCCCGTCCTCCTATAGCTCCTCCCACTGCCGCCTCTGCAGTGTTGAGATCTGATAAAACGAGACTAGGGTAAGGGTTAGGATCATTATTGGATAATAACCTTGGCTGATGCTCAGGATCAATAGCCCCATTTATACAGGGTGCTAGCTGGCATCCTGTGTCCTGATCTTGCCCACATTCTGATTGTGCCCACATTTTTAAAAAGGTGTAGACGATTAAAATAACTAATTGTGATCAAATCTTCCCGACCATTTCGGAAGTAGTCGGGATTAATTGATTGGTTGGATGGATTAAATAGATGTTTTTCTCTCACCCATCTACACACAATACCCCAGAATGACAGTGAAATTGTGTTTAGACATTTTAGATATTTCTGTATTTCTTAAAAAAAAATGTTTAGCTAATTTGCATAAGTATTCTCAACCCTGAGTCAATACATGTTAGAATTAGCATTGGCGGCGATTACAGCTGTGAGTCTTTCTGGGTAAGTCTCCAAGAGCTTTGCACACATGTATTGTACAATATTTGCCCATTATTTTCAAAATTCTAACTCTGTCAAATTCGTTGTTGATCATTGCTAGTCAACCATTTTCAAGTCTTTCCATATATTTTTAAGCAGATTTAAGTCAAAACTGTAACTTAGCCACTCAGGAACATTAACTGTCTTCTTGGTAAGCAACTCCAGGTTTTAGGTTATTGTCCTGCTGAAAGGTGAATTCATCTCCCACTGTCTAGCTGAACACAGACTGAACCAGGTTTTCCTCTAGGATTTTGCCTGTGCTTAGATCCATTCCATTTATTTTTTTATCCTGAAAAACTCCCCAGTCCTTATTGATTACAAGCATACCCATAACATGATGCAGCTACCACTATGCTTGAATATATGGAGAGTGGTACTCAGTAATGTGTTGTATTGGATTTGCCCTAAACATAACACTTTATATTCAGGAGAAAAAAGTTAATTGCTTAGCCACATTTTTTGCAGTTTTACTATAGTGCCTTGTTGCAAACATGATACATGTTATGGAATATTTGTATTCTGCACAAGCTTCCTTCTTTTTACTCTGTCAATTAGGTTTGTATTGTGCAGTAACTATAGTGTTGTTGATCCTTCTGTTTTTTTCCTATCACAGCCATTAAACTCTGTAACTGTTTTAAAGTCACCATTGGCCTCATGGTGAAATCCCTGAGTGGTTTCATTCCTCTCCGGCAACTCAATTAAGGACGTCTGGATCTTTGTAGTGAGTGGGTGTATTGATACACCATCCAAAGTGTAATTAATAACTTGCTCAAAGGGATATTTAAACCGTTTTTTTTTACCAATTGGTGCACTTCTTTGCAAGGGATTGGAAAACCTCCCTGGTCTTTGTGGTTGAATCTGTGTTTGAAATGCACTGCTCGACTGAGAGACCTTACAATTATCTGTATGTGTGGGGTACAGAGATGAGGTAGTCATTCAAAAATCATGTTAAACACTATTATTGCACACAGTGAGTATATGCAACTTATTATGGAACTTGTTCAGCACATTTTTACTCCTGAACGTATTTAGGTTTGCCATAACAAAAGGGTTGAATACTTATTGACACAAGACATTTTCGTTCATTTAGCTAAACATGATTCCACTTTGATATTATGGGGTACTGTGTGTAGGCCAGTAACACAAAATCTCAATTTAATCCATTTCAAAATCAAGCTGTAACGCAAAAAAATGTTGAAAAAGTCGAGGGGTGTGGTGAATACTTTCTGAAGGCACTGTATACTATTTTAAAGGCACAGTGCATTCAAAATGAGGTTTTCCTGTGTTTTATATCATATTGTACAACAGCTAATGAAGCTAACGTTGTAAAAGTGTGATTTTTTTTCATCCGTGTTTTTTCCTGATAGTTGCTAGTTGAAAATGCAATCTACACAGGACCTTCTAATCAGCAGATTTGCATGGGTGGGAGTTTTGGCTTTCCATGGTGACATCACCATGCGGTAAATTGGTTAATAAATTGGTCCAAACCTCTCTGCCCATAACGGCTAGTTATCAGTTTCCCCTCCCACTCAGACCACTCCCAGAGAGTCCTTTTAACATTCTCGCTTTTATTTTATCAGGTAAGTTGACTGAACACATTCTCATTTACAGCAACGACCTGGAGAATTGTTACACGGGGGAGGATTGGGAAAGAACAAGCCAATAGGAAGCTGGGGATGATTAGTTGGCGATGATGGTATGAGGGTCAGATTGGAAATTTAGCAAGGACACCGGGGTTAACACTCCTACTCTTACGATAACTCTCTTCCAAAAGACGGCACCCTACACAGGGCAATGTCCCCTATCACTGCCCTGGGGCATTGGGATCTCCTTACACCAGAGAAAAGAGTACCTCCTACTGGCCCTCCAATGCCATTTCCAGCAGCATCTGGTCTCCCATCCAAGGACAGACTTTGCTTAGCTTCAGAGGCAAGCCAACAGGGGGATGCATGGTGCTTGAGAAATTAAATTTTTATGGAAATCTATTACAGTAAGGTACTTAAATTGTTACCCAGAAATGAACCCCCCCCCCAATCCGCCAATGCCCTTTCTCAAAAAATGAGATGAAGTCACTTAAATAATGGTAGAAGGCATAGATTTCAGCTTTATTGTCGTCACATTTTTTTGTCATTGATTTATTTACAGACCTGTACAGTGCTGCAGGTTAAATGGTATATGATATAAATATAGATGAGTCCTTAGACGCTGGGGGGAAAAGAAGCATTAGGATCTCCCAACATACTTTTTTTTTTTTGCCCATAATCAAACTGAAGGCTTGACTGGAAGACTGATGTTACAAGATGTAACTGTTCCCGACATTGAAATATTTAGAAGGAAGGAATCCAGGTATACCTCGTTTGTACATACTTTGGTATACCTGGTATACCTGTTTATGTCAAGCTGTAAGCATTGTGAACTGCGACATTGACCATCATTATACAAAGCATTTGAATTCTGTGTTCGACATGGCTTCAAAGGCAGGGTAGCTTGGGGCGGCAGGGTAGCCTAGTGCTTAGAGCGTTGGACTAGTAACCGAAAGGTTGCAAGTTCAAATCCCTGAGCTGACAAGGTACAATTCTGTCGTTCTGCCCCTGAACAGGCAGTTAACCCACTGTTCCTAGGCCGTCATTGAAAATAAGAATTTGTTCTTAACTGACTTGCCTAGTTAAATAAAGATGCAAAAAATAAAAGGCAGAGATAATGATAGGGGCTTGATATATGGCATGCAGTGCTAGCCGTCTCCTGCATAGTAAAACGACTTGTATCAACCAATTCATCCGAGTGAAAATCAAGCTTGATGGATTTTTTTTTTGTTTGATTTCATTGTGTTTTTTGCAGCTTGATCTGTAAAATTGTTTAAAACATTAGCTGAGGCAGTAACAACAGTGATCTGTGATCTGTCCAGTTCTTAGATTTAGGAATACAGTATGGGGGGGGGAAGTTGTCACCGCTAAGCTTTTCAATTGGTTTACATAATTGAATGGGTTCAAGAGATTCATCTTTCAACCCAGATTAGTGAAAATGCTGTTATATATTTGTTGCTTTTAACTGTAATGGATTTTTGGGTGTAGCATTTGAGGCACACCACTACCATTTCCTTTACTGAGCATACCTAATGACTTAGCAGCCGAATCTTACTTGAGATGCACAGGTCAAACTTCCTTAGCCGGTGAAATAATGTCTACTTGTTCTTTGTGGTGTGTATACAATGGCACTCTGATTTAATGCTCTGTGAAATGTTCCATGTTGCCCAGCCTTGACTCATCCGCCATTTAAAGCTTCTTGAACATCAGTTGTGGTATGGTAGGAACTGACCTGCCATGACTGACTAAAACCCACTGATATGACCTCTCTTATAAACGCCATACGAAAACCCATCAAGCGTATTGTGCTTGTACTACCATTCATTAAGGACTTTGACAGTTGTTCTCCTTTTCCAAACAACTCAACTCTCCATTGTGCTTATGTGTGCCTATGGCCTGTTAAAATAGCATCGTACTATTTTAAGAAGCCATTTGCTCTCAATAAAAATACCATGGCCTTGGAGAGTTGCATATTTGTGCTGTAAATTCTATGGGGCGGATGGCAGCAGTTCCTCATTACCAGGGTGCTTGGCCCAAGACATTTTGGCGAAAGCAAAATGTATTTGTGAACCCAGAACTCGTTTTGTGTACAAAAGCCAAGTCTCAGTAAAAGTGTGTCAATCCATCCTCGTGTCCTGATTTCCTCGAGGCATGGGGGACTTAGCCAGCCCTCAGGGATGTCCTATTGTCAATGGCATTCAAATTCATAGAATGGGAGGGTGCTGAACCTCTGTAAAACATTCCTAAACATAGCCGCAGGAAGTAGGGATGCTGAGGGTGCTGCAGCACCCCCTGATAAATCGAAAAAAACATCCTTAGTGAACTTGGCCTTTATTACTCCTATATGAGTGGACAAAAATACTCATCAGCACCCCCAACCCAAAACATCTTCCCACGGCCATGTTCGTAGAGCATCATTTCGTCAAAGTGACCGTTGTCAGGTCCTTGGTTGCTGCAGCTCGTCGTCGTACATGCTTAATGGGTAGTTGGGCAGGATGAATAATGAGCTCTCCTTTGTTGGTCGACCACAGGCCCCCTGGGATGCCATTATCCAAGAACCCTGAACTGGGAACTTCTGTCTGGGCAGACAGATGGAGAGGGAGGCATGTACCTGCTGACTCTAGCAAAAAATCTCAAGTGAAAAACATTGGCCATTTGAGGTGCTAATAAATAACTTCCTACATCGGAACTGCTATTTGGCCGCAAGGATGGCACGCGTCAAGCGGAAACGATAGATATTCACTGAAGGGCAGAACCGGTCATTTTCAAAGCAGGATTCAATGATACTCTTCTGCTTTATCGGCTCCCAAGACAAAGATATCACACACCCCAGCTCGGAACTCTTATCATCTAGCTAACGATGGAGACAAGCACATGGTCTGGATTGAAAATGAGAGGATTAATCAAGGTCTTTGTCCAAGTATGAATTAAACAGAAAAATGGCTTTGGACCATAGAATGGCATCAACATCTTGCATCAGCTAGTAGATCTTCGTAGTGTATTGTTTCAACCTGAAGGAGAGTGATGTCTGTCTGTCTGTCTGTCTGTTTGTTGGGCATCCAGTAGTCTTCTTTTCCCCAGAGGTTCAAGGTGAATCCCATAACAGAAATAACACTCTCTGGCAATGCCCTCCCCCCATCCCCCTCATGGCACATCACACTCAATGTAGGGGATGTCAATGTAGCGGCTGTCCACCTCCAACCACTGCTGCACGGCCCGGGCCACTATCTCCTCGGACAGCCGCTGGGCATACTCCAGCAGAATGGGGTCCACCCGGGCAGAGTCGTCCACGGACCCCGTCTCATAGTGGACCAGCAGCGCGTTCTCGCCCTGCCACTTCCCAGGATTGCCGTCCGCCTTCACCGAGTTGGCGTACTGGATCGGATCGCTCTTCTTGGATTTGACGCATCCCATTATATAAATCATGGAGCATTGATCTCAGAGAGGAGGGGAGAGAGAAGGTGGTGAAGGAGGAATGTGCCGGAGGGGGGCTTGGCCCCTGGTTAAGAAGCGACGGCTAGGAAGCCGATTCTTGTCTTAACTGAGCTGCCCTGAAATAGTCCAGACAGTCAGCCATGCTCCTATGCTGCCCTACTTATATCTTCCCCTGTGCTGTAGGGAGAGAGAAGAGGGAAAGAATTTCAGTTATTTACTTTCCATCAGAATCTGCCTAAAATTACCAAATGGCAGAGAAAAGACTTGAGAGGCCTACTATTTAGACAGTGACTTAGCATCATTACCCCTATTACCACACAGCAGCAGTAGCCACAGGTAACTGCCAAAATAAAGGAAAACACTAACATAAAGTTGCTGACTCGTGGTGGATTTAATGCACCTTGGCTTACATAGATTTTATGCTCATCAAACCATTCAGTGACCACTCGTGCCCTGTGCATTGTCTTCCTATGGGGGCATAACCACAGTAGCCAAAACAATGGCCTGCCTAGAATTGGTATACATGACCCTAAGCAATTATGGGATGTGAATTTCTTAATTAACTCAGGAACCACACCTTTGTGGCAGCACTTGCTTTCAATGCACTTTGTATCCCTAATTTACTGAAGTGTTTCCATGGCAGTTCCCTGTATCTACTACCACACGACGCCTAGACTAGGCAGTTGTAGTGACCTTTGGGGAAAAGGTGAGTCTATGACAGCTGCTATTTGGGCTTAGAGTAGTTATTTTGAACATCATTTGTATGTATTACCCATGATCTTGTTGTTTTGTATCCTCAGTCTTTTCAGTCTTCATAAATAGACCACGTGACCCTGGGTTGAACGCACAAAGCACTGCTGTTATTTGCTGTAGTCTCCATCTGTCCTGGTGTGTGTTGCCTCAGTCCTGCCTGATCCAGATTCACAGCGGCGGGCGTGTGATTATTTATTTTAGACAGAGCAGCACACTATTATATCATCCTGTTCATCTCTCACATAGGATGAGCCTTTTTACTGTAGTTGCAAAATGATGCCACTGTAGCTTATGCATTTTGACAAGAGGCTACTGCTTATCTAACTACAGTGCTGAGCCATAACAGGTCAAACAGATTTTTGTTGTTGTTACATATACACATAATTTAACATTGTGGGAAAATAGGATATTGTCTGTTCCATATATCTCAAGCATGTCACTCTAGCCCTGATATCATGGGAAGCGACCCTTGAAACCCCCTCCCCACCTTTAACTATAACCCACCTTTATTGAACTAATAAAGGCATTTGTGGAAGAATGTCACTATTCAAATGTGAACATAAAAGGTCCAGGAGAAATACTAGCCCGGATGGAGGAAGGGCGAAATAAATGGTTGTCCGCGTTGTAAATAGGCTTCTAAGAATTCTTACATGAGCGTATTTCTGTTCAATATGTTTAGAGGTCCATTTCATACACAGTTACCAGAAAAATAGGTACATGGAATATTGCTGAAGCGTGGGATAGGCAGCCTACCTTCAAAAAGACTCTTGGAAAAGTAGGACTGGATGCGTTTCCCTCCATGAATATCAAATTCATCCCGTAGGAAAACGCATCGTTTTATCTTGAACGACACGTTTCAATAAAGAAGTCTCATACATCCACACGGTTTGTGAACCGAAATCACCAAACGTGCCGCCTCTCGGACTGTGTCTACTCCGTCTCCTTATCAAACCGCCGAATATGCGTCCAAGGCTTGAACATGAAACTTGGAAGGCAGCGACCACGTTGGTCAGGTTTCTCTCTCAGCACGAAATTTCCACCAAGTTACCAAACTGGACATTCAATGTTCCACCATACCACATTGTGCAGTAATCCCACTAAATACAAACATCGATTTAATTAAACTCTCACATCCTGGAATAGTCGGACATGGAGGACTATACCTTCTTCTTGCCATCATTCTACTGGAGATTCTACATAAATCATCGTTGAAAGTGTTGCCTGTTTGACTCAACGTTCTGAAGGCAGTTAGTAAACTGTAGAACGGGTTGTGGAGATAAATTGTGCGCGTTCACACGGGTTACTGTTACTTGTAGAATATCACCCTCTTGTGGCGCATGGTGGCTCCATGCTTGACTCCTCAGTGACTATTGAAATGTTTAAAGTAAGGAATACAGTCAGTTGTTTCTATAAACTATCTACCTATAGATTACATTCCTGTCTCTTGCCTTTGATGGACGTGTACCCACGATTAGCTTCCTTGTATCAAAGTGTTCTAAGGCTACTCATGCGCCTGTCGAGAGGTCTGGATCATTATGGCACGAGGTATATTAGCGAGCTTTCCCAATAGCCACTGCAGTCGCACTGTGTCAGATTTTCAGTTATGAGTTATCGGATATGTTCAAAACCAATTGGTGTCATTTAAAAAAATATATATGACGCATTCATAAAACAGTAAAACTCATTGGACGAGTGTGCGTAAAACGGTATAATGTACATTAGTTAAATTCGTTTGTTTTTGTAAATACAGTATGGTATATTTTCTTTCACATAAGGGTTCCTGTCTCAAATTCGATAACGACAATAGGCTATAATTAAACCATTCATTGACCTAACATAGTGCCATGCCATTCATATTGCTGCGTAAAATGTGCATAAAGTGGGCAATTTGATTGACTCTTGTGAGCCATACACATCTTCTAAATGCCGGTTGCGTTGATCTAAATTATAATCCATATGTTACTGTTTATTTGTGAAGGAAAAGAATATCTCATAACCTGTGCGTAATTTTGCAACTGTTGTTGATTAACCGCATGATGGCACTAAACGTCTGGACTAAAAATCTTTCGTAAATATTAAGCGCAAACACCTCAAGACAACAATATCCAGTAGCCTATAGATTAATACAGTATCGTAGGCCTACAGAAGAGCCCATTTCGCCATAAATGTTCAATGCAATAGTATCTATCCTATAGCCTATTGACAAAAGTATTTAGCATTTGGAAACAAGTTTAGAAAGAAGTAGGTCTACTCCATGTAGCCTATATCAATATAGACTAAAGAGTGGTTCCTGTCATATTTGTCAATTAATATACCTTACATTTTCGAGAGAAACAGATTTAGAGAGTTATGCAAACTGGTCATATAACTAACTGATCACAGGGGAAGGGAAGTCATAACACCGATTCATTTGAACCCTGTTGCGTTGATGGGATGAGCGGAAAAAACGCCTTTTCTCAGTGGCGTTCCTATGGTGACAGGCTTGCGGATTTAAGTTTATGCAATTAATCAATATAACCGCATCCGTAATTTGATTTGACCATTTGCAGAACTGTCTTGTCTTTGATTGATAGTGTAGTTGTCTCAAAACTATTCCGAACCTTGCCATACCTCTTTTAAGGGTTGACAGAAAAATACAGTTGATGTCTGTCCGTTAAATTCATTGTTGCCAGCCCAACCAATCGTCGATTTTGACGACACAAAAGAGAGGCCAAAGTTGCAGTATAAAAAGGGCTGACGAATTAAAGTATGCCACCTATCAGTGTAGAGCCTGATTTTAAACACAGGCAACTCTGTAGTCCGCCTTCACGCAAATACGTATTCACTTTTGGATTTTTTTTTTATAGCAAACTCCGCACCTTAGATAATGAATCTGATGCAGGTTCTAATTTATCTGAGTTTTATGGTTGCTTTCGGTCCAATGGGTCTTGGTGATCAAACGGCGCACCACCAATCCCCGGCCACGGATGACGGTGAACAGTGCTCAACATGCGAGGTCCGACAGCAGATCAAAAACATGAGATTACACGCCATCAAGTCACAAATTCTTAGTAAACTGCGACTCAAGCACGCGCCCAATATTAGCCGAGATGTTGTCAAGCAGCTCTTGCCCAAGGCACCACCTTTGCAGAAACTTCTTGACCAGTATGATGTACTTGGAGATGACAATAAGGATGGACTTATGGAAGAAGATGATGAACATGCCATCACAGAAACAATCATGACAATGGCCACTGAACGTAAGTTGTATATGCTATTATTCAATGCAACACTATGCGTCTCAATATAATAACTTTGAAAAGGCACCAGAGCTCAGATGTTTTTTACGCATGGGGCACAGTGCGCAACTTCATGTCTGATCCCGTATTAGCCTTCTTGCACCACTATGTTGGAAATAGGTTGACATTTCATAGGAATTATTAATGATTTGTTTATCTGTCATATCATGTTGACTTGAAACAAATATATAACTTTTACGTCCGAGCCGAGTTCCATCTTACAAGGTGCTAGTGGCTCTGGTGTTGAGTGTGGCGGTTCTAAAACTATATAGGCTATATTGGAAGATACCCTGGAGATGACACATTGCTGAGTGTTTTATAGTTTATCAATGTGTCATGACATTGTAACTTTAAATCTATATTTTGAAAGTGGTTTACCAAGGGGTTTCGGTAACGAAAACACAATTGTGAATTGTGTTACATAGAACCGCAAAAAATAGCAGTCATTTAATTTAGAAATGTAGTTTAATGGAGAAAATAGATAAGACATTTGCATATTATAATTAAAGTTCTAATTTTTCTCCTCCAGCCGAATCCATCGTCCAAGTCGATGGGAAACCCAAGTGTTGCTTTTTCTCCTTCAATTCGAAGATTCAGGCGAACCGCATAGTTCGGGCACAGCTATGGGTGCACCTTCAGCCACCTGACGAAGTCACCACCGTGTTCCTGCAAATCTCCCGCCTGATCCCTGTCACGGACGGGGGCAGGAACATACAGATCCGGTCTCTAAAGATCGACGTGAATGCAGGAGTCAGCTCTTGGCAGAGTATCGACGTGAAACAAGTGTTGTCGGTGTGGCTGCGGCAACCGGACACGAATTGGGGGATCGAGATTAATGCGTTGGACTCAAAGGGAAATGATCTGGCCGTTACCTCAACTGAAGCCGGAGAAGGACTGGTGAGTTTAGATTTATCTCCCATCGAAGCAATTTACAAATAGGTTCGTAGTTTATCCTCGTGGGATCTATGGGAAGTAATCCATAACCAATTTAGTAATGCATAATAATGCAATATCCACATTTAACACCCTTGGCAAGAGAGGGCAAATTCATGTTTGTGTCAAATGTGTAACCAGACTAATTTAGAACCAGGGCTTCAAATACCAGTTGTTTATTATCGATACCTGCTGATCAGAGGGGTTTTGGCACTCTGTGGATTTGCTCTCATGTGCTCATATTTAAAAATATCTTAGAAGCTTTAATATAAACACACATACCTAACATACCACATACCTAATATCCTGTGACAGAATATTTGCCCTTGCCACCACTAATCTCATGTCCTATCACCTGGTTACATAAACATTCACATTATTCACATGGCCAGAACTTCCAGAAGTCTTCTGTGCTAATCAGAGGAATTTCCTACAGCCTCTGTTATCACACACACACATGCGCGCGCACACACATACACACACACACACACACACACACACACACACACACACACACACACACACACACACACACACACACACACACACACACACATTTAAAGGAGAAGGGTGGGGTTTGCACACAGCTGGCACCCATTTCTGGTGCAATTAGAATACTTTTTACCAAACCAAGCATTAAAGTGAGTGTTTAAAAATGCAATAATTTCAGTGGCACAAAGTATCACAACACCCAGGTTTGAGACCTTGATGTAAAGGATCAGCAATATTAGATTGGAGTAACAAACTCCAATATGTTTCCCAACGTGTCACGTTTCTGTATTGTGCCCTCACAGCAACCCTTCATGGAGGTGAAGATTTCGGAGGGCCCGAAGCGCTCCAGGAGAGATTCGGGCCTGGACTGTGATGAGAACTCCCCCGAGTCCCGCTGCTGCCGGTACCCCCTCACAGTGGACTTTGAAGACTTTGGCTGGGACTGGATTATTGCCCCCAAGCGCTACAAGGCCAACTACTGCTCTGGTGAGTGCGAGTACATGCACCTGCAGAAGTACCCCCACACCCACCTGGTGAACAAGGCTAACCCCCGGGGCACCGCAGGGCCCTGCTGCACCCCCACCAAGATGTCCCCGATCAACATGCTCTACTTCAACCGCAAAGAGCAGATCATCTACGGCAAGATCCCATCCATGGTGGTGGACCGCTGCGGCTGCTCGTGAGCGAGAGTTCTGCTGGGGAAGGGGAGGGGCTTAGCCAGGGTCTCCACCCTGGACTTTGGGACAGATCCATCCATCACTACCAGTGCTTTCTGCAGAACACAGTGCAATAGAGCCACAATAGCGGCTAAAGAAACACCTGTCCATTCGCTGAGCAGGCTTCAACCACGGACATGTCTCGTTCGTTTTTTTCATTTTCATTTTCTTCTCTCCTCCAATCACATGTTCGCCCCACAATGGCCTAAAGTCACAAGGATGTAGGAACACAATGCCTGTTGGACTTGACATGGACACACACCAGACCTAGGTTCAAATAGTATTTGTTTTTTTTCTTCAAATACTTTAATGGAGAAGGGTGGGGTTTGCACTTTGGGGAATAATCCATTGGTTCCATTGAACCAGGCAAGCTCAATCAAGTGCAGCTTAAGTATTGGAAATAAAACAAATCCTTTTTAAACCCAGGTCTGACACACATAGACTAATCCCCCAACCCCCCAAGCTTTTACAGCGTACGTTTAACTATCGGTGTGATAATCATATAAGCAATTTTTGAGAGTGAAACCGGGAATCCTCAAGGACTTTTGAAAGGGCTTGGAAAACTATAGCTGAGGACTCAGTCTGAACTGGCCTTCATGCACAATGCCATAAACACCATATACACACACAGCAACAGTGCATTCTTATTCAACTTTTAATCATAGCTTTACCACCATTCAACTGCCTGAACTGCCCTACTCACTTGAATTATTCTTATTGTAAATCAACATTACTGGACAGGAGGACTTGAATCGGAAGCACAATGAATGCAGTCTACACATTGAGATGTGTTTAAGACAGAGAAATATATATTTGAATGTTAAAACCACGTTTAAACTCTGTCTTACAAATAACACAGTTTGCACTATGGCAAACCAATAGAAAGAATTGGTTGCTACAAAAGTTGTAAAAACTGATTTTGATACGTTTGCTAATTTGTATTGTATATGCCATTGTTTCCATTAGCAGTTGCCTTTCTAAACCACTGTTAGTAAATGTATAAGACCACAAACTAGCAAGAAAACGTTACAATAGCGACTGTATACCTGTTTAACAAATAAAGGTGCTTGCTTATATGTTAAGTTCAGTTATTTCATACAATAGCTTGGTAATGGTATTTCAATGCACAAGGAATACTTGGGATGTGAATGCCTTCTAAACAATGTGCTCTTTCAGCAATGTGTTCTGACTGACACAAGTGCCATGTGGAATCATATAGAGGTCATTTATAACATTCCTGTTCGTGTGCATTTGGTCACAAGCTTCAGTCATGTAAATCCAATCATAAGATGAAGGTTCTCGTAATAAACACAACGATACGAATTTATCCATACGGTTCCAATTCACATCCAATAAACGTGGTACAATATAGACAGCAACAGAGTTCATTATTTTCTGCGCCAAATAGGGCTCAAACTTACAATGTTCTGCACAGCACAACTTATAACCAGCTGTCTAAGCCATCAGGGCAAGAGACAGGTCTGTCATTCCATGAGTGACAATTGGCTTTAGATCTCATGGATGGGGACATCACTGATGCACTCCGGCCAACATGCTACGGGCAGGTTTCTCATCCACTACACAGACAATTTAGTCAAAGAGCGCAAGCCCCAAAACCAACCCATCCATGAGTGTGCCCAGGCTAAGGAACAGCATGGCTCTTACCATACCCTTTCAAATGATTGGAACAACATGGTGCCTTTCAGCTGACCAATCACGCAAACCCAGGCACACCTGGTGTTACCATTTCGTTTCCTCATCAAAACAACATAAAATAAGCCGAGTGGTCTGGATAACGTACACTGGGATCCGAAATTATTGACAGCCTTGATAAAGATGAGTAAAAATTAGCATATAAAATAAGTAGTTAAAAGATTGAGCTATATTGTAGGCTCCCCAAAAAATATTTTATACTAGTACAATTTTATATTAGAAACTTGGTCTCAGGTGGATCTTCCAGCACAATAATCACAAGCACATCAAAATCCACAAATAAATGCTTAATTGACCACAAAATCAACATTTTGTGATTGCCATCTCAGTCTCTGGATTTGAAACACATTGAAAACGTGGTTTGAATTGAAGAGGGAAGTCCAGAAGCAAAGACAAAGGATATCAAGGATCTGGAAGTATTCTGTTTGGAGGAATGGTCTAAGATCCCTCCCAAAGTGCTCTCCAACTCATAAAACATTTGAGAAAAAGGCTCAGTGCCGTTATCCTTGCAAGGTGAGGTATTGAAAACGGTGTCAATAATTTTGAAGAATTTTTTTCACTTGATATTACTATTTTTCTGAGCAATTGTATTAGAATAAAATATAATTTCTCCAAAATGTTTAGCATAAAATATAGCTCAGTATTTTAATAATTTATTTTATACAGAAATGTTTGTTAATTTTATCAAGCTTGTCAATAATTTCAGACCCCACTGGATGTCTCATTCAGTTGAGTTTATCCACCATTATTCTTTCAACAGATGTCTTCTACTGATGGATAAGCAACAGGAGGTGTGTGAGTTTGTGTTCTTGAGTTTGTGGTCAGAAGGCATTGTGGTCTAATGAGAGGATGTGAACTCTTGCATTCTGTCAGCATGACTGATTGGACTGATGGCTTCATGGAGGCTTCACTTCCGCCCAGCAGAGGGCGAACTGAGCAATGGCCCAGAGTGACTTCCTTTCCTGCTGTGAGTTGGAGGCCTGCCATGACAGTCAGGTGGGAATCTAACAGAAGGGTGCAGTGGATTCACAGAATAGCTTTCCTTGAGAGTCAATCTGTTTTTCAAACGCTTTCCCTTGCCCACTGCCAGCCATACTCATGCATACGGACACGTAACAGGTGCATTTTCAGGAAGGAAAGAGCTAAAGAAGCAAGTTCTACACATGACATGGGCCCCATACTGTAATAGTGTGCATATAGGCTACATAGCAATGGAAGGAAGTTCTAAGAAAGACCACAAATAGTAGTAGGAAGGTAGAATATTGAAAAAATCATGCCAGATCCAAATCCTTCTCAGAGGTAGATGTGATCAATTCAATTAAAGCATGTAATAAAATGACATTCACACAAATAACATTGAACGTTATGAATAAAATGTCAACATTACATATGGCGATTTTCCAAAATGTTTACGATGGTGGAAAAATGACATCTATAGTTCAATGTAATACCTGATGTAACTCTTTACAATATAGACTAACAGATTCATGAACACCAATGAATGCGATAGTTAGCACAAATACATGATTAATTATGTTACAAAGCATTGAGTATTCTTTATGCCAACATCATATTTTCCACCAGGTTCATCTATTTCATTTTGCCGAGATTGAGCTTTCAGAATTTGTAAAGGAACTCAAATCTATTGATATTAAGAAAGCGGCTGGCCCGGATGAATTGAACCCTTATTTAAAAAAAAATTGGTGCAGAGATCATTGCTGCCTCTCTCAATCATATATTAAATCTTTCATTGGCGAGTAATACCTTACCAAAAGTTTGGAAAAAGGCCTAATACACCTTTGCGTAAGGGTGGAGATCCGTCCCAGTTGGATAACTATTATCCCATATCTAAATTGCCTGCACTGGCAAATGTTTTGGAAAACCTGATGAACTCACAGTTTAAATACTTTCTTTATAATAACTCAGCGTTATCTCAGTTTTAGAGCCAAGCATAGTACAGTTACTGCTGTAAGTAAGGTTGTAGGTGATATAAATACTAGATACTCAGGATAAGAACAATCACTATTTCACTTTTTATTGACTTATCGAAGGCCTTCGACAATGTTGACCATGCCCTACTGTTGTATAGACTAAAAAAGGTTGGTTTAAGTGTTGATGCACTGGATTGGTTTCAAAACTACCTTTCTGACAGAACACAGTGTGTTGCTCAGGAGGGTATGAAATCTGAGTTTCAAAGGATTACAAAAGGAGTTCCCCAGGGCTCAATTTTAGGTCCGATCGTTTTTACACTCTATATAAATTATATAGGGAAGATTGTTGATTCTGCTAATCTCCATCTGTATGCTGATGACACAATGATTTATTCTAGTGCATCTAATATTGAGAATGCTTTTCAGGATTTACAGTTGGTTTTTGATGTTATTCAGAAGTAGCTTTTCCAATTGAAACTTGTGCTTAATGCAAGGAAAACAAAGTTTATGGTTTTCTCTGCCCTGAAAGTAAACAGATGGAGTCACTTGCAGATTTGAACTATAACAGGCCAGCAAATTGATAGGGTCACCTCCTATACGTATCTTGGGATTTGGTTAGATGAAAAGCTGAATTTTAAACAGCACATTGATAACTTGACCAAGAAACTGAAGTTGAAATTGGGTTTCTATTACAGGAACAAATCTTGCTTTTCAATGTTAGTCAGAAAATATCTTGTTCAAAGCACTTTAAAAAAAATCAGTGCTGGATTATGGTGATATTGTTTATATGCAGGTCTCCACAAGTAACTTGAAAACTCTGGACACAATGTGTCATGGTGCTTTAAGATTCATTACAAATGCTAGATCACTGACCCATCACTGTGCTTTGTATGCCACGGTGCATTGGAGCTCTCTTTCCACCAGGAGGCTAAAGCACTGGTACACTTTTGTGTACAAAGCATTGATGGGACAACTCCCTTTGTATCTCTGTACTTTACTAACCAGATACAGTAAAGAACAGTCTTCAATTCAGTCTTCGTTCACAGTCGCTGCTGTCCTCGTCTGTTCCTAAGGCTAGAACTGAGATGGGGAAACAACATTTTTTCCCATAATGCCCCTTCATCCTGGACATGCTTCAAAAAGGTTTTAAAGTCAGAGGAGTTAGTGTCCTTCTCTATTTTTTTTTAAAACTCGGATTGACAACACTGTTTGTGATAACTGCAGTTGTTTCTATTCTTCAATTGTATCTGTAACTTGTGACACTTTGTCTTGTGTGTGTATTTTGTATTCTTCTGTAATATTTTATGGACACGCTGCTATTTCCCTGTTTTGCATTCTTGCCAGGTCGTCCTCGCAAAATAGTTTTTTAACCTCAATGGGTTTACTTGGTTAAATAAAGGTGAAAAAAATAAAAATAAATCTAGTTCAATGTTGATCTAATACCTAATCGGCAATATAGCCTCATGTTGCGGGACCTATACTAAACTGGTAACTTTTCTCCCTTTACTTATGGCTTATTATTGTTTATTCCCTAAGAGTCTATTGACGGCCCCATGCGTAATTCTACGTAACATAATAACAAACAAAAAAAATTATAATCTGAGTGGAAAATCTGCCTCTACTCTCCATTCTACTGGCGAATGTGTCAATCACTGGAGAATGAACGAGATGAGCTCTGTTCGAGACTATCCTGTCAACAGGACATTCAAAACTGTAATATCGTGGCTGAACAAGGACATGGATAATATTCAGTTAACTTGGTTTTCCATTCATTGGCAAGACAGAACCGCAGCCTCAGCCTAAGATCAGGGGGGTGATGTGTGTATCTTTGTCAACAACAGCTGGTGCACATCTCTACTATTAAGGAAGTCTTGAGATTTTGCTCACCTGAGTTAGAGTACCTCATGATAAGCTGTAGACCACATTATTTACCAAGAGATTTTTCATCTAGATTCTTCGGAGCTGTCTATTTACCACAAACCAATGTTGGTTCCAGAGGCGATGCTCCCAGTGGCCGGGGACTTTAATGCAGGAAAACTGAAACCGTTTTACCTAATTTCTACTAGCATGTCACATGTGCAACTATAGGGAAAAAAACTCTAGATCACCTTTACTCCACACACAGTGACATGTACAAAGCTCTCCCTCCCCCTTCATTTGGCAAATATGACCATAATTATATCCTTCTGATCCCTGCTTACATGCAAAAACTCAAACAGGAAGTACCACTGACGGTCAATACGGAAGTGGTCCGATGAAGCGGATGCTAAGCTACAGGACTGTTTCGCTAGCACAGCACATATGTTCCGGGAATTCATTAATAAGTGCATCCAAGACGTCGTCCCGCAGTGACCGTACGCACATATCCCAACCAGAAGCCATGGATTACAGGCTAAAGGCTAGAGCTACTGCTTAAAATAAATCCTGCTACGCCCTCCATCAAACAGGCAAAGCATCAATACAGGACTAAGATCGAATCCAATTACACCGGCTCTGACGGATTGGCAGGGCTTGCAAACTATTACGGATATACAAAGGGAAACCCAGACGTGAGCTGCCTAGTGACGCGAGCCTCCCAGACAAGCTAAATGCCTTCTATACTCGCTTCGAGGCAGCAGTGGAAAAAGTATCCAATTGTCATACTTGAGTAAAAACAAAGACTCTAAATAGAAAATGACTCAAGTAAAAGTGAGTCACCCAGTAAAATCCCATTTGAGTAAAAGTTTATAAGTATTTGGTTTTAAATATACTGAAGTATTGAAAGTAAATGTATTTACTAAAATATACTTAAGTACCAAAAGTAAAAGTAAAAATCATTTAAAATTCCTTATATTAAGCAAACCAGATGGCACGATTTTCTTGCTTTTTTGCAAGCAAAAAGGGGCACACTCCAACACTTTTGATAAGTGTGTGAATTGGACCATTTTTCAGCCCTGCTAAGCAAGTACTTTTGGGTGTCAGGGAAAATGTATAGAGTAAAAAGTACAGTATTTTTGTGAGGAATGTAGTGGAGTAAAAGTAAACATTATCTAAAATGTAAATAGTAAACTAAAGTACAGATACCCCAAAAATGACTTAAGTATACTTTAAAGTATTTTTACTTAAGTACTTTACAACGCAGCTTCGAGGCAAGCAACACTGAACCATGCATGCTCTCCGTAGCCGATGTAAGACCTTAAAACTTTGCACCACATTATTTTTATTTCTACTTTGCACATTCTCCCATTGCAAATCTACCATTCCAGTGTTTTACTTGTTATATTGTATTTACTTTGCCACCATGGCCTTTTTGCCTTTACCTCCCTTATCTCACCTCATTTGCTCACATCGTATATAGACTTGTTTATACTGTATTATTGACTGTATGTTTGTTTTACTCCATGTGTAACTCTGTGTCGTTGTATGTGTCGAACTGCTATGCTTTATCTTGGCCAGGTCGCAATTGTAAATGAGAACTTGTTCTCAACTTGCCTACCTGGTTAAATAAAGGTGAAATAAAATAAATTTAAAAAACAGGTTAACATTCACAAGGCCGCAGGGCTAGACAGATTACCAGGATGCCCACTCTGAGCATGCGCTGACCAGCTGGCAAGTGTCTTCACTGACATTTTCTCCCTGACCGAGTCTGTAATATCTACATGTTTCAAGCAGACCACCATAGTCTCTGTGTACCTGCCTAAATTACTGACGCCCCGTAGCATTCACAACTGTAGCTTTGAAAGGCTGGTCATGGCTCACATCAAACCGCCATCCCAGAAACCCTGGACCCACTCCAATTCGCATACCGCTCCAACAGATCCACAGATGATGCAAACTCTATTGCACTCCACACTGCCCTTTCCCACCTGGACAAAAGGAACACATGTGAGAATGCTGTTCATTCACTAAGCTAAGGACCCTGGGACTGAGCACCATCCCCTGTAACTGGATCCTGGACTTCCTGATGCCCCCCCCCCCCCCCCAGGTGGTGAGGGTAGGCAACAACACATCCGCCACGCTGACCCTCAACAAGGCTGAAAAGATTTGGCATGGGACCTCAGATCCTCAAAAGGTTCTACAGCTAAAATTCTAAATCAAATAGCTCATTGATCCATGGGATGACCATCTTAAAACAATTCCATATGTTAGCTTACTAGATCCCCCCCCCCCCCCACACACACACACCTTTTAGAGTCTATAATGATTTACTTAAGAAACTTTGTGGGTCCTATTGTAAAGTGGGCACTATTCATGCTTTATACAATTATTATACCTAACAACCATGGCATGTCATGTTGTGTCTTGTCTCTGTCCTTTCCCTTCACCCTGTCTCCCTCTGCTGGTCGTTGTTAGGTTACCTTTTCTCCCCCTCTTTCCCCCAGCTGTGCCTTGTCTCCTCCTAACCACCTCGTCACCCCTTTTCCCACCTGTTCCCTTTTTCCCTCTGATTAGGTCCCTATATCTCTCTCTGTTCCTGCTCCTGTCCTTGTCGGATTCTTGTTTGTTTGTGTTTCATGCCTGAACCAGACTATCGTCATGTTTGCTGCAACCTTGTCCTGTCCTGTCGGAATCTGCCGGTCCATCTGAGCCTACCTATGTTTCGTTATTAAAGAAGCTCTGTTTACGTTAATTCGCTTTTGGGTCCTCATTCACGCACCTTAACATGGCATTTTTACTTCATTAAATGTATATATTTGAGGACTTATTGAACAGCTCTTAAATACGTTTTTAGGATTATAAATGTAATCATCAGGTAGGCGTGCTTAGGTGATAAACCTCCAAACAGCATCCTTCTATAGAATCTCCAAAAATGCTTTGCTCTGTCGCAGTGGTGGAAAAAGTACTCAATTGTCATACTTGAGTAAAAGTAAAGATACCTTAGTAGAAAATGACTCCAGCAAAAGTGAAAAGTCACCCAGTAAAATACTGCTTGAGTTAAGTCTGAATAATTTCACATTCCTCATATTAAGCAAACATTTAAATTTACGGATAACCAGGGTCACACTAGCACTCAGACATAATTTACAAACGAAGCATTTGTGTTTTTTGAGTTGCCAGATCACAGGCAATAGGAATGACCAGGGATGTTCTCTTGATGTGTGTGAATTGGACCATTTTTCTATCCTGCTAAGCATCTGGGGCTCCCGAGTGGTGCAGCGGTCTAAGGCATTGCATCTCAGTGCTAGAGGCGTCACTACAGACCCTGGTTCAATTCCAGGCTGTATCAGAACCATCCCTGATTGGGAGTCCCATAGGGTGGCGGTTTGGCCGAGGTAGGCCGTCATTGTAAATAGGAATTTGTTCTTAACTGACTTGGCTAGTTAAATTAAAATAAAAAAAAAACACTGAAATGTAACACTTTTGGGTTTCAGGAAAAAGTTTAAAGTACATTACTTTCTTTAGGAATGTAGTGAAGTAAAAGTTGTCAAAAATATAAAAAAGTAAAGTACAGATACCCCATGAAACAACTTAAGTAGTACTTTAAAAGTATTTTTACTTAAGTACTTTACACGACTGCTCTGTCGCGGTAGCAATAATACTGCACGTGTTGGATTGTTTTCCTGGTCTGCTGCTTAATCAGGGGTGTCAAACTCATTTTGCCCTGTGGGCTGCATTCGGTCTTCAACGAGGTCCGTAGGGCCATACAAATTTTAACATTTTTATTTCCTTGCTGTCAGAATGTTTATTTTTCTCTATCCATCGTTTTATGATTATTTTTTAATGCTCCCTGATTGTCTAGCTTTCATTTGAGTGATTATTAGTGGTGTCATATAAGGGGTGAACTGCAGCGGTGAAAAGTTTTGACTAATCATTCCTACATCTGTCACTGCTAGTTTTTCCAGAGAAGTGATGCTGTCAACAACATTCCATGCTTGACAGGTGAGGAAGTGACAGTGAGAAAAGTGGAAGGAAGGGAGGTGGGGGGAACCCCAGCGGTGGCTAGGGAGACAGCTCAGGATTCCCCTTCGTCTGGTCCACCTCCTACCAGTCCCAGATGGGCAGAGGGCCACGAACAATCCAACATCTGGAGAACTTCGGCAGACGTGCAAGACCTACAGAATCTGCTAAAATAAACATCTGTGGAACACTCTGGCAGGCACCTCTGTGGGGCGGAAGGACACCCTTGGAAGGTACATAGGTTGATAGGGAGGATGAAGCTGTCGCACTTGACAAAACCCTTTCGTGTTGCATGTCTTCGCATGTGTTCTCTAACTGATTGGGGAATGTCTAATGTCTGAGTTGTCGTCAATGGCTAATCACTACTATTTTAGGCGTGAAGGAGACTTTTGGGCAGCCATACTAGAGGGACAAGCACTTTGTTCTGGCTCTTTGGTAACTGGTGTGGATTTGATCCTCTGTGTGCTCATGCCTCATCTATTTAAGTAAGTATTCAAGTCTCAAGAAGGTTACACATTACGCAAGTGTGAGTAATGAATTTAATCAACGTAGATAGGTTAGACACTGGCATAAAATTGCAGCAAGAGATGGGCCAATCCACCACAGAGAAGACTGGGAAAGCTTCTTAATCCTGGAAAGCCTCTCAATCCTCACACTGCTTGGAATCCAGATACCTGCAGATACGTAGTAATCACAAAAATAACCAGGAGAGGACGAGAATCAGGGGCCAGCTGAAAGGTTGTCTGTTAAAGTCTCTCGGGGTCCAAAGAAAACAATGAAATGCAATAAAAGGAGCCCGTCTGGAACAAGGGGAGCCAAATGTGAAGCTGCCTGTCATCAGGCCGCAATGATTTATCCTTCCCGTCCATACTGCTGCTTGCTTTTTCACTTAGCGGAGGAATCAGCGCTCCCATACCAAAATATACTGACCTCTGGAAAGCGATCACATGATTAATGGCATTGTAAAGCTACTGGAAGTTGGCAGATGGGATATTTTTGGTATCCATTCAAGAAAAATGTAAATTGCAAATGTTTTGTCATTTCTCTGATATCACAGAGTTCCATCCTCTGAAACAATCGTGTTCACGAAACGTCTAAATCTTGGTTTAGGAAGAGGACAGTGACTAACATAAATGCAGCCAAAGTCCAAGGCAAGTAAGCATTTGTTCCCAGGGGGCTGTGGACTAAACTGAATGTCTCCCACAGTCATTCCTATGGATGAAGAGGAATGTCACATACAGCACCTTCAGAAAGTATTCACACCCCTTGACTTTTTCAACATTTTTACAGCTTGAATTTAAAATGGATTACATTTAGATTTTAAGTCACTGGCTTACACACAGTACCCGATAAATGTCAGTGGAATGATGTTTTACAAATTAATTAAATGTCTTGAGTCAATATGTATTCAACCCCTTTGTTATTGCAAGAATAAATAAGTTCAGGAGTAAAAATGTGCTTGGACTCCCTCTGTGTGCAATAATAGTGTTTAACTGGATTTTGCAAAGACTACCTCATCTCTCTACAACACACATACAATTATCTGTAAGGTCCCTCAGTCGTGCAGTGAATTTCAAACACAGATTCAACCACAAAGACAAGGGAGGTTTTCCAATCCAAGCTGCAGGCTAAAGTTAAATCTAGACTTGATTTCCTCTATCTTAATCACTCCTCTTTCACCCCAGCTGCCAAACTAACCCTGATTCAGATGACCATCCTACCCATGCTAGATTACGGCGATGTAATTTATAGATCGGCAGGTAAGGGTGCTCTCGAGTGGCTAGATGTTCTTTACCATTTGGCCATCAGATTTCCCACCAATGCTCCTTATAGGACACATCACTATACTCCTCTCTAAACTGGTCATCTCTGTATACCTGTCGCAAGGCCCACTGTGGTTGATGATTATTTATAAAACCCTCTTAGGCCTCACTCCCCCTATCTGAGATATCTACTACAGCCCTCATCCTACACATACAACAATCGTTCTGCCAGTCACATTCTGTTAAAGATCCCCAAAGCACACACATCCCTGGGTCACTCGTCTTTTCAGTTCGCTGCAGCTAGCGACTGGAACGAGCTGCAACAAACACTCAAACTGGACAGTTTTATCTCAATCTCTACATTCAAAGACTCATTCATGGACACTCTTACTGACAGTTGTGGCTGCTTTGCGTGATGTATTGTTGTCTCAACCTTCTTGCCCTTTGTGCTGTTGTCTGTGCCCAAGAATGTTTGTACCCGGTGTTGTGCTGCTACCATGTTGTGCTGCTGCCGTGTTGTGTTGCTACCATGCTGTGTTGTCATGTGTTTCTGCCATGCTATTTTGTTGTTGTAGGTCACTCTTTATGTAGTATTGTGTTGTCTCTCTTGTAGTGATGTGTGTTTTGTCCTAATTTTGTATTTAATTCATTTTTATTTTGAATCCCAGCCCCCGTACCCGCAGGAGGCCTTTTGCCTTTTGGTAGGCCATCATTGTAAATAAGAATTTGTTTTCAACTGACTTGCTTAGTTAAATAAATAAAAAATGGTGAAGTTATTAATTACACTTTGGATGGTGTATCGATACACCCAGTCACTACAAAGATACAGGCATCCTTCCTAACTCAGTTGCCGGAGAGGAAGGAAACTACTCATTTCACCATGAGGCCAATGGTGACTTCAAAACAGTTACAGAGTTGAATGGCTGTGATAAGATAAAATGTAGGATTCATCAACAACATTGTAGTTATTCCACAATACTAACCTAATCGAGTGAAAAGAAGGAAACCTGTTGTAATGTATACGCTGAGAGTCAGAAAGCAAGTGCAGGTGGTGAGTTTAATAATAAACGTAACATCAAACAATATAACAAACACGAGTAGAGTATAGACATGAAACACAAACAATAGTGACTGGGAAAGAACCTAAGGGAGTGCCAGATATAGGGGAGGTAATAATGAGGTAATGGAGTCCAGGTGTGCTTGATGATGACGTGCAGGTGCGTGTAATGATTGATCCCAGGACCGGTGGATAGTATACCGGTGACGAGGAGCGGAAGTAGACGTGACAATACCTCCCTCCCGACGCGCGGCACTAGCCACAGGATAACGCCAACCAGAGAAGGTGGAAATCACGGATGACGTTGGGATCCAGAATGTCCTCCACCGGAACTCAATACCGCTCCACTGGGCCATTCACCTCCCAGTCCACCAGATACTGGAGCCGACCCCCACAACGTCAGGAGTCCAGTAGAGATCTGACGGCATAGGCTGGACCCCCCTCGATGTCCAGGGGGTGGAGGGGTGTCGTGGGGGACAGAATCAGCTAGGGGGCCAGGAACCACCTGCCTGAGAAGGGAGACATGAAAAGAAGGTGAGATACGGTAGTCACTGGGAAGCTGTAACCTATGTCACCTCATTGACACTCCGGAGAACCTTGAAAGGCCCCACAAACCGGGGGGCTCAGCAGGGCAGATGGCGTGGGAGTTTCCTGGTAGAAAGCCACACACAATACACTGGGGTCTCACTGTGGTGGCGGTCTGCCTGCTCCTTTTGACGGTGGACGGCGCGCTGGAGTCTCACGTGAGCATCGCTCCACACTTCTCTGTGTGCCTGAACCACTCATGAATAGCAGGCACTTTGGTCTCTGGCCAGCGGTCCACGGAGCCAGGGCCAGCTGAAAACCCAGAACACACTGGAAGGGAATCAGCCCAGTGGAGGAGTGACGTAGCGAGTTCTGTGCGTACTCCGCCCATGGCAGGAATCGAACCCACTCTCCCTGACTCCTCAGGAACCTCCCCAGCTCCTGGTTCATCCTCTCTACCTGCCCGTTGGACTGAGGCCTATACCTGGAAGTGAGTCTGACCGTGACCCCGAGCTTTTCCATAAAGGCTCTCCATACACGTGATGTGAATTGGGAGCCATGGTCAGAGACGATGTCCTCAGGAAGGCCATTATGCAGGAAGACCTGCTGGAACAGTGCCTCAGCGACCTGGAGAGCAGTGGGGAGACCAGAAATATGGATTAAACGACAGGATTTGTAAAAATCTATCCACAACCACCAAAATGGTGGTGAAACCGTCAGTGGAGGGGAGATCAGTAAAAAAGTCAATGGATATATGCGACCAGGGACACTGAGTGTTGGGAAGGGGAAGGAGTTTCCCTGCTGGAGCTTTCTGGTGGGATTTGGTTTGGACACATATGGAACAGGAGTTGACGTAACAAGTGTACTTCTCAGAGATGGATTGGGTAGTGCGAGAAATACCTGGATGACCAGCGACGACAGCTGTGTGTGCCCAACCACCATAAAGGGGTTAAATCTATGGCAATACCTAAAAATGGTATTAATGATCAACAACCAACTTGTGTGTAGGCCAGGAACACAAAATATGTGTGTATATACACTGCTCAAAAAAATAAAGGGAACACTAATATCCTAGATCTGAATGAATGAAATATTCTTATTAAATACTTTTTTCTTTACATAGTTGAATGTGCTGACAACAAAATCACACAGAAATTATCAATGGAAATCAAATTTATCAACCCAAGGAGGTCTGGATTTGGAGTCACACTCAAAATTAAAGTGGAAAAACCACACTACAGGCTGATCCAACTTTGATGTAATGTCCTTAAAACAAGTCAAAATGAGGCTCAGTAGTGTGTGTGGCCTCCGTGTGCCTATATGACCTCCCTACAATGCCTGAGCATGAGGAGGTGGCGGATGGTCTCCTGAGGGCTCTCCTCCCAGACCTGGACTAAAGCATCCGCCAACTCCTGGACAGTCTGTGGTGCAACGTGGCATTGGTGGATGGAGCAAGATATGATGTCCCAGATGTGCTCAATTGGATTCAGGTCTGGGGAACGGGCGGGCCAGTCCATAGCATCAATGTCTTCCTCTTGCAGGAACTGCTGACACACTCCAGCCACATGAGGTCTAGCATTGTCTTACATTAGGAGGAACCCAGGGCCAACCGCACCAGCATATGGTCTCACAAGGGGTCTGAGGATCTCATGCCGGTACCTAATGGCAGTCAGGCTACCTCTGGCGAGCACATGGAGGGCTGTGCGGCCCCCCAAAGAAATGCCACCCCACACCATGACTGACCCACCGCCAAACCGGTCATGCTGGAGGATGTTGCAGGCAGCAGAACGTTCTCCACGGCGTCTCCAGACTCTGTCACGTCTGTCACAGGTGCTCAGTGTGAACCTGCTTTCATCTGTGAAGAGCACAGGGCGCCAGTGGCGAATTTGTCAATCTTGGTGTTCTCTGGCAAATGCCAAACGTCCTGCACGGTGTTAGGCTGTAAGCACAACCCCCACCTGTGGACGTCGGGCCCTCATACCACCCTCATGGAGTCTGTTTCTGACCATTTGAGCAGACACATGCACATTTGTGGCCTGTTGGAGGGCATTTTGCAGGGCTCTGGCAGTGCTCCTACTGCTCCTCCTTGCACAAAGGCAGAGGTAGCGGTCCTGCTGCTGGGTTGTTGCCCTCCTACGGCCTCCTCCACGTCTCCTGATGTACTGGCCTGCCTCCTGGTAGCGCCTCCATGCTCTGGACACTACGCTGACAGACACAGCAAACCTTCTTGCCACAGCTCGCATTGATGTGCCATCCTGGATGAGCTGCACTACCTGAGCCACTTGTGTGGGTTGTAGACTCCGTCTCATGCTACCACCAGAGTGAAAGCACCGCCAGCATTCAAAAGTGACCAAAACATCAGCCAGGAAGCATAGGAACTGAGAAGTAGTCTGTGGTCACCACCTGCAGAACCACTCCTTTCTTGGGGGTGTCTTGCTAATTGCCTATAATTTCCACCTGTTGTCTATTCCATTTGCACAACAGCATGTGAAATTTATTGTCAATCAGTGTTGCTTCCTAAGTGGACAGTTTGATTTCACAGAAGTGTGATTGACTTGGAGTTATATTGTGTTGTTTAAGTGTTCCCTTTATTTTTTTGAGCAGTGTGTATATATATATATATATATATATATATATATATATATATATATATATATATATATATATATATATATATGTATGTATGTATGTATATATATATATATGTATGTTTATATATATATATATATATATATATGTATGTTTATATATATAACATCTATTTAGGATTCAAAATTAAGTAGTTGTCTACCTCAGATCTATAAATTATGTACACACAGTTGATATCTAAAATGGTGAAGTGAGGGCCATAAGACTGACAGACACCTTCTCACAGGGAGACCATCATGTTACCATCACATGGGGCGGCAGGTAGCCTAGTGGTTAGAGCGTTGGACAGTTGCAAGATGTTAGAGGTTGCAAGATCAAGGTTAGAGGTTGCAAGATCAAATCCCCTAGCTAACAAGGTAAAAATCTGGCGTTCTGCCCCTGAACAAGGCAGTTAACCCACTGTTCCTAGGCCGTCATTGAAAATAAGAATTTGTTCTTAACTGCCTTGCCTAGTTAAATAAATGACAGCAGCCAAGAGGGTGTTTGAACAGAACCTCTCAAGGTTCTGCAGTAGTTACATTCAATATATTTCATTTATTGTGTTTGGGAAAATATTACCGTTGTCCTAACACATACATTTTAGGTCTAATGGAGTTAATGAAGAAAATGTGAGGGCCAAAGTAAATGTATATGTAGGCGAAGCTGCCAAGTTCCACAGGCCCCACATACGTAGCCTAAGGGTGAGGGTCAAATTCAGCGAGTTGGAGACAAGTCAAAGTTGCTGAGGAGGGCATATGGAGGAGTTAACTTTGGCTCGGTCTCCACTTTATTACATCTGCCGGGGGGCACTGCTGACCCTACTTTCTAGGATGATACACACCCCTCTGATTGTACTTGGGACAACGGAGCGTTTCCCCCAAAAAAATATATGTTAAATGAATGAGGCCCTGATAAGTCAGCTTTGTTCAGTAATGGATACAACCTCTTAATTGATTAGCCTGCATTGTATCCCCATTGGAGAACATTTGGACAAGCTTAAGGGTTTAGTCTGAGCCACTGGTTCTCCTTTGGGGAGATTTGCCATGCATCTCTGTGTTGTCTGTTCACACTGCTATGCCTTATCTTGGCCAGGTCGCAGTTGCAAATGAGAACTTGTTCTCAACTAGCCTACCTGGTTAAATAAAGGTGAAATAAAAATAAAATAAAAAAAAAATCTTATCATACTACTGTAGCAAGCAATAAATGAATAAAAACACAGGGCATTGGTAATCTGCTTGGGTTATTTAATACTGGTGGAGACAAATAACCTCTTGAGTTGATGTGGCTCTGGATCTGTCTGGGTCTGGAAATTACACACTTTTTTAATAAGCAAAATAAAAATGTATCCCATAGCCAAACTAAATCATTAAATATGGGCCTGTATTCCACAGGTGGTCTCTGATATTGTCAATGTATTTCTTAGAATGTCATCTTTAATGGTCACATGCGCCTACCGATGTTAAATGTTAGGAAGTCATTTGAGTACACTGAACATAATTAGATTCTTCCACCAATGCTGTTCTTTGAAATAATGTTGCTTCTCTGAGTAACAGAGAGCAACATCTGACACACAGTTTGACTCCTGACACATCCGAAGCTCCAGAAGCTTGCCACCCCTGAGCCTCATTGTGGCACTATTGGAATGGGTCTTATTTGGCAAGCTCCTCCACTAGGACATGCAGCGGCCCACTGGGTGCCTGCTGCTCCCACAATCCCCTTCCCTCAATTAGTGACAGCTGCTGGGATCTTTATTAATGACAGATAGTTGTGTATAGTCCCTGGATGCACAAGATGGCTCAGAGATTTGCACACTGTGATTGTGACCGCAAAGTTAAGTTTAGCAAAGCCTTGACACTTCTGGTGTTGCTACCTTCTGTGGACACAGAATAGCTAAGCACTTTTACCACTACATTTCAACATATAGTTAAAATTTGTTTAAAGTCGGAACTAGGCTTTTATGTTACCTGCTTGGTAAAACTGATTTTATAAGAAAGAACCAACACCACAAATTAGTGCTGGCTAAAATGACGGTACAGTATTAACACCTTTTGCATCCATGAGTCGGACAGGAGGGAAATAATGCACCCAACCAGGCCCAGATCCCTGTCATTCGCTGGAGAAGGAAACAGAGATTTCGCGAAAAAAGATCAGGGTGCCTTGTGAGGATCAGGCGACGAGGGGCTAATCTGCCTTTGCCTTCCATCCTGCTAGCTAACGTTCAATCGCTGGAAAATAAATGGGATGAACTGAAAGCCCATATATCCTACCAACGGGACATAACATTTTTTAATAACTTATGTTTCACGAGTCGTGGCTGAACAAAGATATTAAGAACATACAGCTGGCAGGTTATACACAATCAGCAGGACGAACAGCAGCCTCTGGTAAGACAGGGGGTGGGGGCCTATGCATATATGTAAACAACAGCGGGTGCATTATATCTAAGGAAGTCTCAAAGTTTTGCCAGCCTGAGGTAGAGTATCTTATGATAAGCTGTAGATCACACTACCTACCGAGAGAGTTTTCATCTGTATTTTTCGTAGCTGTCTACATATCACCAAAGACCAATGCTGGCACTAAAACAGCACTCAATGAGCTGTATACCGCCATAAGCAAACAGGAAAACGTTCATCCAGAGGCGGCACTCCTAGTGGCCAGGGACTTTAATGCAGGGAAACTTAAATCAGTTTGACCTAATTTCTATCAGCATATTAAATGTGCAACCAGAGGGAAAGAAATGCTAGACCACCTTTACTCCACACACAAATATGACCATAATTCTATTCTCCTGATTCCTGCTTACAAGCAAAAATTAAAGCAGGAAGCACCTGTGACTTGGTCAATAAAAAAGTGGTCAGATGAAGCAAATGCTAAACTACATGACTGTTTTGCTAGCACAGACTAGAATATGTTCCGGGATTCTTCCGATGGCATTGAGGAGTACACCACATCAGTCACTGGCTTTATCAATAAGTGCATCGAGGACGTCATCCCCACATTGACTGTACGTACATATCCCAACCAGAAGCCATGGATACAGGCAACATTCACAGTTAAAGGGTAGAGCTGTCGCTTTCAAGGAGTGGGACTCCTTGAGGGCACAACAAAACCTATTCCCCCTCAGGAGACTGAAAATATTTGGCATTGTTCCTCAGATCCTCAAAATGATTTACAGCTGCACCATCGAGAGCAACCTGACGGGTTGCATCACTGCCTGGTATGGCAACTGCTCGGCCTCCGACCGTAAGGCACTACAGAGGGTAGTGTGTACGGCCCAGTACATCACCAGGGCCAAGCTTCCTGTCATCCAGGACCTCTATACCAGGCGGTGTCAGAGGAAGGCCCTAACAATTGTCAATGACTCTAGCCACCCTAGTCATAGACTGTTCTCTCCGCCACCGCACGGCAAGCGGTACCGGAGCGCCAAGTTTAGGTCCAAGATGCTTCAAACCCGCTTCTACCCCCAAGCAATGAGATTCCTGAACAGCTAATCAAATGGCTACTCAGACTTTTTGCATTGACCCCCCCCCCCCCCATGCTGCTACTACCCTCTGTTGTTATTATCTATGCATAGTCACTTTAATAACTCTACCTACATGTACAGTTGAAGTCAGAAGTTTAAATACACTTAGGTTGGAGTCATTAAAACTCCTTTTCAATCACTCCACAAATGTTTTGTTAACAAACTAGTTTTAGCAAGTCGGTTAGGATGTTTTTACCTTTTAAAAAATATATTTTTTGTTGTTGTTTGTTTTGAAGTTGATGCTACACAGCTGCTGTTGTCTTCCTGCATATAGGACACAAGTCAATTGGAGGTGTACTTGTGGATGTATTTCAAGGCCTACCTTCAAACTCAGTGCCTCTTCGCTTGACATCATGGGAAAATCAAAAGAAATCAGCTAAGACCTGAGAAACAAAATTGTAGACCTCCACAACTCTAGTTCATCCTTGGGAGCAATTTCCAAATGCCTGAAGGTACCACGTTCGTCTGTACAAACAATAGTTCGCAAGCATAAACACCATAGGTCCATGCAGCCGTCATACCACTCAGGAAGGAGACGCGTTCTGTCTCCAAGAGATTAACATACTTTAGTGCGAAAAGTGCAAATCAATCCCAGAACAACAGCAAAGGACCCTGTGAAGATGCTGGAGGACACAGGTACAAAAGTATCTATATCCACAGTAAAATGAGTCCTATATTGACATAACCTGAAAGGCCACTCAGCAAGGAAGAAGCCACTGCTCCAAAATCGCCATAAAAAAGCCAGACTACGGTTTGCAACTGCACATGGGTACAAAGATCGTACTTTTTGGAAAAATGTCCTCTGGTCTGATTAAATAAAAATAGAACTGTTTATTAGAGGTCGACCGATTATTATTATTCAACGCCGATACCGATTATTGGAGGACCAAAAAAGCCGATACCGATTAATCGGCCGTTTTTTAATATTTTTTTTATTTGTAATAATGACAATTACAACAATACTTAATGAACACTTATTTTAACTTAATATAATACATAAAATCATATACATCATAAATCATAAAATCAATTTAGCCTCAAGTAAATAATGAAACATGTTCAATTTGGTTTAAATAATGCAAAAACAAAGTGTTGGAGAAGAAAGTAAAAGTGCAATAAGAAAACTAACGTTTCAGTTTCTTGCTCAGAACATGAGAACATATGAAAGCTGGTGGTTCCTTTTAACATGAGTCTTCAATATTCCTAGGTAAGAAGTTTTAGGTTGTAGTTATTATAGGAATTATAGGACTATTTCCCTCTATACCATTTGTATTTCATTAACCTTTGACTATTAGATGTTCTTATAGGCACTTTAGTATTGCCAGTGTAACAGTATATCTTCCTTCCCTCTCCTCGCTCCTCCCTGGGCTCGAACCAGGAACACAATGACAATTAGTGCGCGCTAACTAGCTAGCCATTTCACTTCAGTTACACCAGCCTCATCTCGGGAGTTGATAGGCTTGAAGTCATAAACAGCGCAATGCTTGACGCACAATGAAGAGCTGCTGGCAAAACACACAAAAGTGCTGTTTGAATGAATGTTTACGAGCCTGCTTCTGACTACCACACCTCAGTCAGATACTTAGATACTTGTATGCTTGTATGCTCAGTCAGATTATATGCAACGCAGGACACGCTAAATAATATCTAGTAATATCATCAACCATGTGTAGTTAACTAGTGATTATGATTGATTGTTTTTTATAAGATAGGTTTCATGCTAGCTAGCAACTTACCTTGGCTTACTGCATTCGCGTAACAGGCAGTCTCCTTGTGGAGTGCAACGAGAGAGAGGCAAGTCGTTATTGCGTTGGACTAGTTAACTGTAAGGTTGCAAGATTGCATCCCCCGAGCTGACAAGGTGAAAATCTGTCGTTCTGAACCTGAACGAGGCAGTTAACCCACCGTTCCTAGGCCGTCATTGAAAATAAGAATGTGTTCTTAACTGACTTGCCTAGTTAAATAAAGGAATTAAAAAAATGTAAAATAGAAAAAGAAAAAAAATTGGCAAATCGGCGCCCAAAAATACAGATTTCCGATTGTTATGAAAACTTGAAATCAGACCTAATTAATCGGCCATTCCGATTAATCGGTCGATCTCTACTGTTTAGCCATAATGTCCATCGTTATGTTTGGAGTAAAAAGGGGGAGGCTTACAACCGTGAAGCATGGGGGTGGCAGCATCATGTTGTGGGGGTGCTTTGCTGCGGGAGGGACTGGTGCACTTCACAAAATAGATGGCATCATGAGGGAGGAATCGTATGTAGATACAGTAGGGCAAAAAAGTATTTAGTCAGCCCACTTAAAAAGATGAGAGAGGCCTGTAAATTTTCATCATAGGTACACTTCAACTATGACAGACAAAATAGGGAAAAAAATCCAGAAAATCACATTGTAGGATTTTTTATGATTTTATTTGCAAAGTATGGTGGAAAATAAGTATTTGGTCACCTACAAATAAGCAAGATTTCTGTCTCTCACAGACCTGTAACAACTTCTTTAAGAGGCTCCTCTGTCCTCCACTCGTTACCTGTATTAATGGCACCTGTTTGAACTTGTTATCTGTATAAAAGACACCTGTCCACAACCTCAAACAGTCACACTCCAAACTTCACTATGGCCAAGACCAAAGAGATGTCAAAGGACACCAGAAACAAAATTGTAGACCTGCACCAGGCTGGGAAGACTAAATCTGCAATAGGTAAGCAGCTTGGTTTGAAGAAATCAACTGTGGGAGCAATTATTAGGAAATGGAAGACATACAAGACCACTGATAATCTCCCTCGATCTGGGGCTCCACGCAAGATCTCACCCCGTGGGGTAAAAATGATCACAAGAACGGTGAGCAAAAATCCCAGAACCACACGGGGGGACCTAATGAATGACCTGCAGAGAGCTGGGACCAAAGTAACACAGCCTATCATCAGTAACACACTACGCCGCCAGGGACTGCAGTGCCAGACGTGTCCCCCTGCTTAAGCCAGTACATGTCCAGGCCCGTCTGAAGTTTGCTAGAGAGCATTTGGATGATCCAGAAGAAGATTGGGAGAATGTCATATGGTCAGATGAAACCAAAATATATATTTTTGGTAAAAACTCAACTCGTCGTGTTTGGAGGACAAAGAATGCTGAGTTGCATCCAAAGAACACCCTACCTACTGTGAAGCATGGGGTGGAAACATCATAGTTGAAGTGTACCTATGATGAAAATTACAGGCCTCTCTCATCTTTTTAAGTAGGAGAACTTGCACAATTGGTGGCTGACTAAATACTTTTTTGCCCCACTGTATATTGAAGCAACATCTCAAGACATCAGTTAAAGTTAAAGCTTGGTTGCAAATGAGTCTTCTAAATGGACAATGACCCCAAGCATTCTTCCAAAGTTGTAGCAAAATGGCTTAAGGACAACAAAGTGTCCATCACAAAGCCCTGATCACAATCCCATAGAAAACGTGTGGGCAGAACTGAAAAGGCGTGTGCGAGCAAGGTGGCCTAGAAACCTGACTCAGTTACACCAGCTGTCAGTAGGAATGGGCAAAAATTCACCCAAAGTATTGTGAGAAGCTTGTGGAAGGCTACCCGAAACGTTTGACCCAAGTTAAACAATTTAAAGGCAATGCTACCAAATACTAATTGAGTGTATGTAAACTTCTGACCCACTGGGAATATGATGAAAGAAATAAAACCTGAAATAAATCAATCATTCTCTCTACTATTATTCTGTAATTTCACATTCTTAAAATAAAGTGGTGATCCTAACTGACCAAAGACAGTGAATTTTTACTAGGATTAAATGTCAGGAATTGTGAAAAACGTAAATGTATTTGGAGTTTAAATGTATTTGGTTAAGTTGTATGTAAACTTCCGACTTCAACTGTACATATTGCCTCAATTACCTCGACACCATGTATATAGCCCCGCTATTGTTATTTACTGCTGCTCTTTAATTATTTGTTATTCTCATCTCTTACTTTTTTGTGTTGGTATTTTCTTAAAACTGCATTGTTGGTTAAGGGCTTGTAAGTAAGCATTTCACTGTAAGGTCTACCTACACCTGTTGTACTCGGCGCATGTGACAAATAACATTTGATGTGATACTACGCACAACTACAGGTAACTGCCAAAATAAAGGAAAATTAGGGATACAAAGTATATTGAAAACAGGTGCTTCCACACAGGTGGAGTTCACACAGGTGGAGTTCATGGAGCAATTAACTTTCTATCATGCTTAGGGTCGTGTATAAAAATACCCAGTTGCCCATTATTTTGGCTACCATGGCTAGAAGAAGAGATCTCAGTGACTTGGAAAAAGGGGTCTCAAAGGAGCATAGGGGGTTTAAAGGGTGTGTGTGTTTCAGTCACAAGATCTCAACCCAACTGAACTCTTATGGGAGATTCTGGAGCTGTGGCTGTGAGCGTTTTCCAACACCAAACACCAAATGATGGAATTTCTTGTGGAAGAATGGTGTCACATCCCTCCACCATTGTAGAATCTATGCCATTGTAGACTCTTTGCCAAGGCACAGTGAAGCTGTTCTGGCTCGTGGTGCCCCAACACCCTATTAAGACACTATGTTGGTGTTTCCTTTATTTTTGCAGTTACCTATCTGTCATTGATCGGCCCCAATGCTGGGACCATCATTTATAATATATTGATAACTACTAATATGGCTGTCTAGTACTACTTCCAGATATGCTTACAAATATTCCAGGATGCACCAGTGAAATAGTTGTGTAAGCATGTGCCACACTACAATGTGCTAAATCTGACACTGCATCCCTGCTCTCATGCTCGCTTATCTGAGTCTGAATCAATAATAAACAATTAAAATAAGGAACCGGATTACACTAAACTAAGAAACATGCTTATGGACACATGAATGTCTGGGGGAAGGGGGAGACACCCCTATTCATATCTAATTTTCATATTTTATTTTTAGGGAAGGGAAGACTCGTAAGCAAGCATTTCCCGGTTGTTGTACCTGTTATATTCGGCGCATGTGATTTATAAAATTAGATTTTGATTTGATGCTCAATACAAACCAGGGGGGGGCTCATCCTATGATAATATCATTGTTGTCACAGAGAAAGGTCAAACCTCAGCACACATGTTAGTTTTCATGGCCTCTGCTGTGACTCCACAGATGGCTTCAGCATTGCTGCAGGGCAAAGATTCCCTTAAGAGCCTGTGGGGTGCAGGAGGAGGGCTGGGAGCCTTCCCAAAGTGCCATCATCTTGCCTCTGGACCCGGCCTTACCCTTGTTTGAAACGTCAATTAGAGCCGTGGGTATGCTGAGGCGCTCGTGTCCAGAACTGCTGCAGCAGAATCTGCCCCATATGTGCTGCCTTTGGCACATGGGGGGCATATCAGGCTGATTAGTGGGGATTAACTGATGATCATCTTTTGAACCTGACCAGTCAGTTAAAAAGGTCAGTCATGATTTATTTAACCAGCTGTCAATCAAAACTCCTGACATGTTCTTGCGTGTTGTTTTCCTGAGCCTATAGTTTCTTACTAATAGTTAGTGCAGTAATTATCATAGCCCAGTCACAGACAGCCTATAATGCATTATACTAAACAAAAATATAAACAAAACAAACAATCAACAATTTCAAAGATTGAAATCAATAAAATGGATATTGGCGGGAACTGGACCAGGGCTGTTGTACACGTCGATCCAGAACATCCCAAACATGCTCAATGTCTGGTGAGTATGCAGGCCATGTAAGAACTGGGACATTTTCAGCTTACAGGAATTGTGTACAGATCCTTGCGACATGGGGCCATGCATTATAATGCTGAAAAATGAGGTGATGGCGGCGGATGAATGGCAGGACAATGGGCCTCTCGTCACGGTATCTCTGTGCATTCACAGTGCCATCGACGCGATTGTGTTCGTTGTCAAAAGCTTATGCCTGCCTATACCATAACCCCACCGCCATAATGGGGCACTGTGTTCACAAAATGGACAAGCAAACCGCTCGCCCACACAATGCCATACATGTGGTCTATGGTTGGAAGGCCGGTTGAATGTACTGCCAAATTCTCTAAAACAATGTTAAAGGCGGAAAAATGCACATTCAATTATCTGGTGTTACGGACACTGGTATTCTGTGTGAGTATCTGTGTGTGTGTATTTGTTTTCTCTCCTTCTCCCCTCACAAGAGGCATTGTTTTCTCTCCTTCTCTCCTCACAGGAGGCAATCATCATTCCCCAATCAGAAGACACACCTCCTCCTGTTTCATTACCCTATCACATTCCCTTTCCCTTGGTTTAAAACCCCTGTCAGTTGTTTTCTCAGGAGCTCAATCTCTTTGTGTTTCAATCACTCTGTGTCTCAATCCCTCGCAATATCTCTCTCTCGTCATTGAGTTCTCTTTTGGTTTTTGCACCTACATGTCACTTTGTCCGTAAACCTGTGAGTATTGCTTTGTTATGGTGCTTGATGGTGGGAAAAGGGGGTACTAAGACAAGTCGCCCATGGGCATACACTACCCGTGGGTAAACTTTGTTTAAGAACACTAGGTAGAACTGGGAGGACCACCCACTGTATTTTTGGTTAGTTAGCTGTATTGAAGTAGGCTAGTCTAGTTTAGTGGTGTTTTTGGATATTTGTTTCTTTCCTTGGGTCCAGCTCAGACCCTTTTCCTGCCCCCCTTTACCGTGTGTTTAGAAATAAACCCTGAGTGTTTGACGGTAACTTAGTCTGTGGTTTTTCGTTCGCACTTTTACTTTGTCACTATTATAATTTGCATGAGTTATGTTACGGGTCTCGATACCATCCCCCCTAGACTGCCGGGCCAAAGGGATTCGTAACATCTGGCAACAGCTCTGGTGGACATTCCTGCAGTCAGCATGCTAATTGCACGTTCCCTCAACTTGAGACATCTCTGGCAATGTGTTGTGTTACAAAACTGCACATTTTAGAGTGGCCTTCTATTGTGCACATGTGTAATGATCATACTGTTCAATCAGCTTCTTGATGTGCCACACCTGTCAGGTGGAGGGATTATCTTGGCAAAGGAGAAATGCTCACTAACAATGCTCACTGTGCATATGGAACATTACGGGGATCTTTGATTTCAGCTCATGAAACATGGGACAAACACTTTACATGTTGCATTTACATTTTTGTTCAGTGTACATACAGCAAACTAGCTCCTCATTATACACAGT
Source organism: Oncorhynchus mykiss (assembly GCF_013265735.2). NCBI lineage: Eukaryota > Metazoa > Chordata > Actinopteri > Salmoniformes > Salmonidae > Oncorhynchus > Oncorhynchus mykiss. Next base: position 45,134,640 of record NC_048567.1, read on the forward strand.
GGACTGTCCAGATGGAACATTATCACAAGTTATATAATCTCACATCACTGTGCCAATTTGCGAGGCCTCTACTTCTCAGGTTGTATTTGGAAACTGGGGCAACTGTACAGCACAGTAACCTAACTCCTTTAACAAAGTCATCCAATCCAAAATAAATGATGTGCTATATTTAACCACCTCCCCACTCTATGTTTAGATGGGCAATGAGAAATCCATACATAGCAGCAAGATTGTTTTGATCACGAGGACTGGAACATGTTCCGGGTAGCCTCAGAGAATAAATATTGATTTAAACGCTGATTCGGTGAGTTTATAAGGAAGTGCATAGGAGATGTTGTACCAATTGTGACTATTAAAACCTATCCTAACCAGAAACCGTGGATAGGAGGCGGCATTCGCGCAAAAATGAAAGCGCGAAGCACGGCATTTAACCATGGAAAAGTGACTGGGAATATGGAAGAATACAAAACAGTTTAATTATTCCCTCTGCAAGACAATCAAACAAGCAAAATGTCAGTATAGAGATAAAGTGGAGTCACAATTCAACGGCTCAGACACCAGACGTATGTGGCAGGGTCTACAGACAATCACGGACTACAAAAAGAAAACCAGCCACATCACGGACGCCAACGTCTTGCTTCCAGACAAACTGAAAACCTTCTTTGCCCGCTTTGAGGATAATACAGTGCCACCGACGCTGCTCGCTAACAAAGACTGCGGGCTCTCTTTCTCCGTGGCCAAAATGACATTTAAGCGTGTTAGCCCTGGCAAGGCTGCCGGCCCAGATGGCATTCTTAGCCGCGTCCTCAGAGCATGCAGTTTCAATTTTGGTTTCATCTGACCAGAGCACCTTCTTCCACATGTTTGGTGTGTCTCCCAGGTGGCTTGTGGCAAACTTTAAACAACACTTTTTATGGATATCTTTAAGAAATGGCTTTCTTCTTGCCACTCTTCCATAAAGGCCAGATTTGTGCAATATACGACTGATTGTTGTCCTATGGACAGAGTCTCCCACCTCAGCTGTAGATCTCTGCAGATCATCCAGAGTGATCATGGGCCTCTTGGCTGCATCTCTGATCAGTCTTCTCCTTGTATGAGCTGAAAGTTTAGAGGGACGGCCAGGTCTTGGTAGATTTGCAGTGGTCTGATACTCCTTCCATTTCAATATTATCGCTTGCACAGTGCTCCTTGGGATGTTTAAAGCTTGGGAAATCTTTTTGTATCCAAATCCGGCTTTAAACTTCTTCACAACAGTATCTCGGACCTGCCTAGTGTGTTCCTTGTTCTTCATGATGCTCTCTGCGCTTTTAACGGACCTCTGAGACTATCACAGTGCAGGTGCATTTATACGGAGACTTGATTACACACAGGTGGATTGTATTTATCATCATTAGTCATTTAGGTCAACATTGGATCATTCAGAGATCCTCACTGAACTTCTGGAGAGAGTTTGCTGCACTGAAAGGAAAGGGGCTGAATAATTTTGCACGGCCAATTTTTCAGTTTTTGATTTGTTAAAAAAGTTTGAAATATCCAATAAATGTCGTTCCACTTCATGATTGTGTCCCACTTGTTGTTGATTCTTCACCAAAAAATACAGTTTTATATCTTTATGTTTGAAGCCTGAAATGTGGCAAAAGGTCGCAAAGTTCAAGGGGGCCGAATACTTTCGCAAGGCACTGTATGTGCACAAAATTTGAGCGAAATAAGCTTTATGTGGATATGTAACATTTCTGGGATCTTTTATTTCACCTTACATGTTGCATGGCTATTTTTGTTTAGTATAGTTGAAAATGCTCTTAAATGCTCATGAGACAACTGCCAACAAGTGCCAAATCCTTTGCCATCCTCAAGACACATTTTCTTTATTTTGCCAAATCAACACGTCAATTTACTGTGGTTTTGGAGAGCCGCATTTGAGAGGCTTTCCGCAACACTTCATGTGGAAAAATGTACTGCTCTCAAAACAAGGCTTTCAGCTACTCAACACCCCCCTTCAATTTCCTTTCACGAATGACGATTGGCTTGAAAAGCTTCAGAAAGTTAAATGAAATAAAGGTCAAGCATGTTTTCACACCAATGACAAACACAGAGCACATGCCTTTGGGGCATCAAAGTGTAGAGGTGAGGATCCATCAGGATTTAGTCTACTATAAACATTGCATTAGAGGGCTACATTTATTCCACTGTGGATCTGTCAGTTACTTCTTGCTTCACTTCTCTCATAAACTCACCACTTGGCGCCATGACTGATGGGTAACAGGGCTATGAAATAGTATGCCCAAGAAAATAATAATCTATTGAAAAGTACTGCAGGAATAAAAAAATATGAAGCATTGTTGCACGTAAGAAAGACGTGGGTAAATTGTTGTGAATGGAAATAGCAACACAATGTTCTATATTAAGTGTGGAGCAATAACCCTAAGGTTTCCGGTGCTAAACCCCATGATAACCACCACCACCTTGCTCATGTGGAGTTGATCAACACATTTTAAAGCCACGAACCATATGTCCACAGGGCACCAACTGTTAAATTCTTACTGCATCTGAGCTTTATTTTCAGCAAGGTAATTGGAGGTGTCTCGCTGTGAATGCACTTTTGGGCCAACCACAGAGGAGCAACTACTTTCATTTTATGGGCATCAAGTGCACACTGCGATGGCATTAAAAAGGTACTAGTTTGCAGGAGAGGGAGAATTTTTACAAACACACCACATTCAATTTCATGGGTCAATGGCATCTTCAGTGGGGTCATTGATTCTTCTGTTTTTAATTTTTTAAAATTATATGTGTCAACAAGGCCCATAGTAAAAACTGTATTTTTAAATCTAAAGTCTAACTCTGTGAGTATCTCTGAATAGTGAGCATCTCACTAATAGTAAGCTCTTTTACAGCCCATTGTTTAATGAGTTCAAAAATATCATCACAACTAAAATACTGGATGATCACATCCCATGTTTATCAGTAATTGTCACTCACTGTAAATAACAAATAGAGAAATACATTACAAAATATAACAAATATGCTGAGGTCCATTTTAGAATATATTATTTATATGATAAATTAAGTGTTTTCTACAGAGCTAAGACTAATATGTTCCTGAGTATTGTTGCGAACATAGTACAACAACGATCTCTTGTGGGCTCCTGAGTGGCACAGCGGTCTCAGACACTGCATCTCAGTGCTAGAAGTGTCACTACAGACCCTGGTTAGATTCCAAGGTGTATCACAACCGGTGGTGATTGGGAGTCCCATAGAGCGGCGTACAATTGGCCCAGCGTCGTCCGGGTAAGGGTTTAACCGGGGTAGGCCGTCATTGTAAATGAGAATTTGTTCTTAACGGGCTCGTCTAGTTAAAAGGAAAAAAAAATGTTTGGACTGAAGGATGAACGATTCATCCTTAGTCACCTGATAAGAACTAACAAATATTATATCAGCATCAGTCTGATGTGGAGACAAAAGCTGATGTTGGGAACAGAAATATATCTGCTATAAGCAGCGGAGACAAACAGTGTTCTGTAGTCAACTGAATGTGCTGCTTAACCGTAGTTACGTGAGTAAGCTTTGATATCTGCAAATAGCAGTTTGGACAAACTGAGTGGTTTCTGTTTTCTTCCTATGGTTTTGGCTCAAGCTAAATAACCTCCTTCCTTGAAGCTAAGACTCTCAGGAACATGTATGTGTATTCTGTTTCCCTCTAAGACACACACGCCATGTTAGAAGAGGGACTGTGACAACACTGCCGTTGAAAGCAATGCAGATATTTTTTCTACACACACAATTATTGCCTGATGATCTTCCCTTATGTTTTCCTGAACTTTCCAATACCTTTCTTATGTAGTATTTCAGCCACTTTTTGTGAGACAAATAAAATATATATTACAGCTTTCCCATAGAAACTTGGTTGCAGTTTGCATGTCTGCTGGAATGGTTAAAAAGGTCATATACATTGCATTCAGAAAGTATTCAGACCCCTTCCCCTTTTTCCACATTTTGTTACATGACAGCATTATTCTACAATGGATTAAATACAAACATCTACACACAATACCCCACAATTCCAACGTGAACACTTTTTTTTAGATTTGTTTTTTTAATTAATAATAAAAAAAAAAACTTTTGTCACAAAAGTATTCAGACCTTTTGCTATGAGACTCTAAATTTAGCTCAGATCAAATCAAATTTTATTTGTCACATACACATGGTTAGCAGATGTTAATGCGAGTGTAGCGAAATGCTTGTGCTTCTAGTTCTGACAATGCAGTAATAACCAACGAGTAATCTAGCTAACAATTCCACAACTACTACCTTATACACACAAGTGTAAAGGGATAAAGAATATGTACATAAAGATATATGAATGAGTGATGGTACAGAACGGCATAGGCAAGATGCAGTAGATGGTATCGAGTACAGTATATACATATGAGATGAGTAATGTAGGGTATGTAAACATTATATTAAGTGGCATTGTTTAAAGTGGCTAGTGATACATTTTTTACATAAATTTCCATTATTAAAGTGAGCTGGAGTTGAGTCAGTATGTTGGCAGCAGCCACTCAATGTTAGTGATGGCTGTTTAACAGTCTGATGGCCTTGAGATAGAAGCTGTTTTTCAGTCTCTTGGTCCCTGCTTTGATGCACCTGTACTGACCTCATGTTCTGGATGATAGCGGGGTGAACAGGCAGTGGCTCGGATGGTTGTTGTCCTTGATGATCTTTATGGCCTTCCTGTGACATCGGTTGGTGTAGGTGTCCTGGAGGGCAGGTAGTTTGCCCCCGGTGATGCGTTGTGCAGACCTCACTACCCTCTGGAGAGCCTGACGGTTGTTGGCAGAGCAGTTGCCGTACCAGGTGGTGATACAGCCCGACAGGATGCTCTCGATTGTGCATCTGTAGAAGTTTGTGAGTGCTTTTTGTGACAAGCCGAATTTCTTCAGCCTCGCTGCTGCGCCTTCTTCACAATGCTGTCTGTGTGGGTGGAGCAATTCAGTTTGTCCGTGATGTGTATGCCAAGGAACTTAACTTACTACCCTCTCCACTGCTGTCTCGTCGATGTGGATAGGGGGGTGCTCCCTCTGCTGTTTCGTGAAGTCCACGATCATCTCCTTTGTTTTGTTGACGTTGAGTGTGAGGTTATTTTCCTGACACCATACTCCGAGGGCTCTCACCTCCTCCCTGTAGGCCGTCTCGTCGTTGATGGTAATCAAGCCTACCACGGTAGGGTCGTCCGCAAACTTGATGATTGAGTTGGAGGCGTGCCTGGTCACGCAGTCGTGGGTGAACAGGGCGTACAGGAGAGGGCTCAGAACGCACCCTTGTGCGGCCCCAGTGTTGAGGATCAGTGGGGTGGAGATGTTGTTACCTACCCTCACCACCTGGGGGCGACCTGTCAGGAAGTCCAGTACCCAGTTGCATAGGGCGGGGTCGAGACGCAGGGTCTCGAGCTTGATGACGAGTTGAGGGTACTATGGTGTTAAATGCTGAGCTGTAGTCGATGAACAGCATTCTCACATAAGTCTTCCTCTTGTCCAGATGGGTTAGGGCAGTGAGTGTGCAGTGTAGTTGCGATTGCGTAATCTGTGGACCTATTGGGGCGGTAAACAAATTGGAGTGGGTCTAGGGTGTCAGGTAGGGTGGAGGTGATATGGTCCTTGACTTGTCTCTCAAAGCACTTCATGATGACGGAAGTGAGTACTATGGGGCGGTAGTCGTTTAGCTCAGTTACCTTAGCTTTCTTGGGAACAGGAACAATGGTGGCCCTCTTGAAGCATGTGAGGACAGCAGACTGGGATAAGGATTGATTGAATATGTCCGTAAACACACCAGCCAGCTGTTCTGCGCATGCTCTGAGGACGCGGCTGGGGATGCCGTCTGGGCCTGCAGCCTTGTTTTCTATTTTCAATACATTTGCAAAATAAAAAATAAAAAACATTTTTGCTTTGTCATTATAGGGTATTGTGTGTTGATTGATGAGGGGAACAAACGATTTAATCCATTTTAGAATATAAATAATTTCATTTATTGTTCAGTGTAGTTTCAGGTTTTATTAGTCGGATTTGCGGATAAACACGGTATACACCGTCCAATGAAATGCTTACTTGCAGGTTCCTTCTCGACAATGCAACAACAATAAAAATAGAAGAACACAAACATAAAGTACATGTCTCATGAGAATAGAATAAACATTTTAGCAGAAGTATAATACAGGAAGGCACAATTTATAGTCCCAATATTTCAACGCGTTTTGGGGAAGGGGGGGATTGGCAAGTGTTTAAATTTTGCAGTATTTAGCAATCATAATAAGAGTCTGTTAGCAGTGTGTGTGTGTAGCATGAATGTGTATGTCTGTCTCTGCCTGCATGAGTGAGTGCATCTGTGCTACGGTGCGGAGAATCAGAGCAGGTGGCCAATCCAGTTCAACTGTTCAGAAGTCTGATGGCTTGTAGTTAGAAACTCTCTCTGAGCCTGTTGGTATCAGACCTCATGCTCCAATATGGTCTGCACAACAATAATGGAGTGAACAGCTTGAGGCTGGGGTTCTTGGGGTCCTTGATGATTCTGAGGGTCTTTCCTCAGGCACCGTTTTGAGGAGATGTCCTGGATGGGTGGGAGCACGGTCCCAGTGATGTACTGGGCCATCTTCACTTCTTGCTGGATGGCCTTGCGGTCGTGGATGGAGTAATTCCCACACCAGGCCATGATGCAACCAGTCAGGACGCCCTCAATGGTGCAGCGGTAGTATTTGGAGAGAGTCCAAATTTGAAATTTTGGGCTCCAACCGCTGTGTCTTTGTGAGATGCAGAGTAGGTGAACGGATGATCTCTGCATGTGTGGTTCCCACCGTGAAGCATGGAGGTGGTGTGATGGTGCTTTGCTGGTGACACTGCCAGTGACTTATTTAGAATTCAAGACACACTTAACCAGCATGGCCACCACAGCATTCTGCAGCGATGCGCCATCACATCTGGTTTGTGCTTAGCGGGACTATCATTTGTTTTTTCAACAGGACAATGACCAAACACACCTCCAAGCTATGTCATGGCTACTTGATCAAGAAGGAGAGTGATGGAGTGCTGCATCAGATGACCTGGCCTCCACAATCACCTGCCCTCAACTCAATCGAGATGGTTTGAGATGAGTTGGACCGCAGAGTGAAGGAAAAGCAGCCAACAAGTGCTAAGCATAACTAGGAACTCGTTAGTGACTGTTGGAAAAGCATTCCAGGTGAAGCTGGTTGAGAGAATGCCAAGTGTGCAAAGCTGTCAACAAGGCAAAGGGTGGCTACTTTATGATTCCATATGTGACTGGTTGACTGGTACTGTTGTAAATGTGATAGTTCTGTTTTTGTTGTTGTGGATTAAATCGTTTTTTCCCCCCTTCTCATCAATCTATAAACAAAAACCCATGATGATGAAGCAAAAACAGGTTTTCATAAATGTTATAAAAACTGTTTTTACGTCGTCATTATTTAAAAACCTGTTTTTGTTTCATCCTTATGGTTTTTTCTAAAATGTATTGAATATTCTAAACATACAATATACTTTCAGTGAAGCTACTCAACAACCACATCATACCAGTCATCCAACAGATTCCCATTCAGAGCGACACACAGATGCATCCAGGGTCAATGTCCTGCTCAAGGGCATGTTGACCGAACTACCACCAGGCCAAAAAACGTGAACCCGAACCCTCCAAGACCCCCCCCCCCCCCCCCCCCCCCCCCACATTTCCCCAATAGCTGTCCCTGAACCATTCAAGACCCCTCCCACAGTCCCCCCCCCCCCAGGAAAAATAATAAAATACAATTCATTCCCCACCCCCAAGAACCCCCCCCCCCCCCAATACACCAACAACATTATGAGGTTTTTGTTTATAGATTGAGAGAAAAAGAAAAAAAAACGATTTAATCAATTTTAGAATAAGGATGTATCATAACAAAATGTGGAAAAAGTGAAGGGGTCTTAATACTTTTAGAACACACTGTAACAAAGGTCCACCACCAGATTTTACAGTAGGTATGGGGTTCTTTTCTGCTTATGCATCCTTACTTACAAAAACACCACTGGTGTGCGTGACCAAAGAACTATATTTTCATATCATCTGACCATTGCATCGGTTCCAATCCAAGTGCCAATCATGTTTAGCAAACTCCAGGCGTTTACATTCGTTGGATGACATGACAATAGGGCTCTTTGGCTATTTTTTTCTCCATTTTGTGCACCTGCCCCCTGAAAGGTCTGTGCACTGCATGATTTTAAGTGTTAATCACTCAACAATGAGGGAATACATGGCCAAAGGAAAGCAAATGTAATAGGGGCCGCACTGGCAAGAGATCAAATTTGGGTCAACAAGTCACCACTCAACAATTTTGTAAGATGGAACATGGTCACGATGGTCATTATAAAACCAGTTTTTATATTTTCCTATGGCCAAACATGCAAGCAATATTACATTACTCTTTCCAGAATATATCTATCTGATATAGCTACCGTTGGCACTCTACACCCTGGCTACCTCAACTAACATTCACACCCACCTGCTGAGATTGGCAGAAATTCTTCCCTCTCTAAAGGGCAGCCATTCTGTTCACCTGCACACTGTGGTACAAACCCACTGTGAGGGCACAGTGCCTGGCATAATGCCAACGTCAACTGAGGTGACCCATACAGGCACCAACACAACCAGGATTTGAATTTGGAGAAGGCCTTGTGTGCACTTTTCAATCGCAAGGAGAAATAAGGTCACACAAGGACAAGCGGAGGGGAGTAGGCTGAGCTTTCGCAGGCATTCATGGTATTCTATACAAACACAAAATTACAAATATACACATTATAGTACAGATAAAATGTGCAGATGTCATATGAAAAACACTAAAACCAGTGGTTTATTTGAGTTGGAATCTGCTGGAACAGGATCTGGCACCTCTCAGATTTGACCTCTAATAGCATGATTTACACTGAACAAAAATATACAGGCAACATGTAAAGTTGGTCCCATGTTTCATAAGCTGAAATAAAACTCCCATAAATGTCCCATGTGTGCAAATAGCTTCTCAAATGCAAAAATGTGTTTACAATCCGGTTAGTGAGCATTTCTCCTTTGCCAAGATAATCCATCCACTTAACAGGTGTGGCTTATCAAAAAGCTGATTAAAGCCCTAGTGAAGAGGTCCCTACGTAATCACGTAATATAGCCTAGGCTAACTAGCAGTCTCCCTAGTCTACTATTAATTCTGAATTTGAAAGGTGAGATAGCCTTCTTTAAAAAAAAACATTTATAAGAAAAGGCAATCTAGTTTAATGACCTTTTTTCAAGTCCAGAAATCCACAGAAAGATTAAACATTAACCTGAAACAAGCCAAAGAATTGCCAGATCCAGAGAGGAGTGAGAGGCAAGCTGCTCCTGATGGAGATGCCTTAGCTAACAGCGCTTCTAATGCTCCCAGTTCAGTATCACCACGGCACCACCACTTGCTATTAGGCCTACTAGCGAGTCAGACTTGGCGGGAACGGGAGACAAGAAGGATAGTGCATCCACCAATGAAGTCCCCGGACCCGGTGCAATTTGGACGGAGGCTCAGCTCGAGAACAAGCAAAAACTATAACCCTTGGCCTGTCATGCAAAATTCGAGGCTGGGCTGTACAACATGCAAAAAGGCAGGGAGCTTGGGTCCGGGAAAAGATTGGGGGGGATGAAACTCGCAACAGAGTGGGTGGAATGTACACTAACCTCCAATATTACAAGAAAAGAAAGAGCCCTCCGAATGAAAGTTGAACATGCCCGAACCAAGGCCCATTTAGCGGCAGCAAGCATTGCACAAGGCTAAAGAGGACACCTTATCTTCTTATGGCTGGGGGCAGTATTGAGTAGCTTGGATGAATAAGGGGCCCAGAGTAAACGGCCTGCTACTCAGTCCCAGAAGCTAAGATATGCATATTATTAGTATATTTGGATAGAAAACACTCTGGCATTTCTAAAACTGTTTGAATGATGTCTGTGAGTATAACAGAACTCATATGGCAGGCAAAAATCTGAGAATAAATCCAACCAGGAAGTGGGAAATCTGAGGTTTGTAGTTTTTCAACTCATTCCCTATTGATGACACAGTGGGATGCTGGTCATGTTGCACTTCCTAAGGCTTCTACTGTGAAGGAGGGGGGAATGAGAGGGTAATGAGTCAGAGGTCTGCCAGAGAGCCATGAGCTGGTGACACTCGTTCACGTGAGAGCGATTTCTGTTCCATTGCATTTCTACAGACAAAGGAATTCTCCGGTTGGAACATTGAAGATTTATGTTAAAACATCCTAAAGATTGATTATATACTTTGTTTGACATGTTTCTACGACCTGTAATATAACTTTTTGGACTTTTCATCCGTACTTTCCGCTGGACATGCACGCTAACAAAAGGAGGTATTTGGACATAAATTAACTTTATCGAACAAATCAAACATTTATTGTGGAACGGGGATTCCCGGGAGTGCATTCTGATGAAGATCATCAAAGGTCAGGTCAAAGGTAATCAAAGGTAAGTGAATATTTATAATGCTATTTCTGACTTCTGTTGACTACACAACAAGGCGATATCTGTTTGGCTTGTTTTGGTCTCTGAGCGCCGTACTCAGACTATTGCATGGTTTGCTTTTTCGGTAAAGCTTTTTTGAAATCTGACACAGCAGTTGCATTAAGGAGAAGTTTATCTAAAGTTCCATGTATAACACTTGTATTTTCATCAACATTTATGATGAGTATTTCTGTAAATTGATGTGGCTCTCTGCAAAATCACCGGATGTTTTTGGAACTACTGAACAATGTATACTGAGAATTTTTTTTAAATAAATATGAACTTTATCGATCATAACATACATGTATTGTGTAACATGACGTCCTATGAGTGTCATCTGATGAACATCAAAGGTTAGTGATTAATTTATCTATATTTCTGCTTTTTGTGACTCCTCTCTTTGGCTGGAAAAATGGCTGTGTTTTTCTGTGAATAGGCACTCACCTAACATAATCGTTTGTGGTGCTTTCGCTGTAAAGCCTATTTGAAATCGAACACTGTGGTGGGATTAACAAGAAGTGTATCTTTAAAATGGTGTAAAATACTTGTATGTTTGAGGAATTTTAATTATGAGATTTCTGTTTTAATTTGGCGCCCTGCACTTTCACTGGCTGTTGTCATATCGATCCCGTTAGCGGGATCTCAGCAATAATAAGTTAAAAAGGGCAACTCACCTTCTTTTCAACCTCATATTCATTATCTCCAGCATCAAAGCAGGGTCTACACATATGTGACCGACCGGCTCAAATCGGTCTTATATCAAATTTGAAGTTTTTTTTCTTCTTTTTACATTGGATAAAAGCAGAGACTCAGAGCTACAAAATGGTATATCATACACTACAGTTGAGGAACAAAGGGAAAGTAATGTTGCTTTGAAAGTTGATAAACTTTTGATAAAATTGCCTTTGAATGTTTTGGTACTACTGCTGGAGAGCAGTTCTTTGTCTGCACCCATTCAGCATCGTGTACACCCTCTTAAGCTTTAGCCTCACCCATCTATTTAAGGGTTGATTAGAGTGTTCTGTACTAACAGCAGCAGTCAAGCACCCAAGCTAACCTGCTAGCAACTTCCAGAAACAAATGAGAGAACAGCTCACTGAACATTACTTGCCCTAGCAGAGCTGGTTAGGCTGTTATGTTATCCAGAGCGTTGGGGACTACAACTGTGCTGTCAGATTGTCCATTCGTAAATTCAGAGCATTTCGCCAGAGCGAACACTGGCCGATGAGTAGGGTTGATCCGAACGGTCAGACCTCACAACGGCAGTCAAGCATCCAAGCTAACTGGCTAACATTGGCTAGCTTGCTAGCTACTTCCAGACAAATATTCCTCACCCTAGCAGAGCTGGTTAGGCTGTTTCCATGTTATCCAGAGCGTTGGTGACTGTAACTGTGTTGCTGGCAACAATTGAATAACGCTTTTTTTGCCGACGCTTACTGACACTGCAATATTCAATGGGTGTTGAGCGTTCGTATATTCATCAGTTATCCACGTCGGCACCAACAATGTTAGGATGAAACAGTCAGAGATCACCAAGCGCAACATAGCTTCTGCGTGTAAATCAGCTAGAAAGATGTGTCGGCATCGAGTAATTGTCTCTGGCCCCCTCCCAGTTACGGGGAGTGATGAGCTCTACAGCAGAGTCTCACAACTCAATCGCTGGTTGAAAACTGTTTTCTGCCCCTCCCAAAAGATAGAATTTGTAGATAATTGGCCCTCTTTCTGCGACTCACCCACAAACAGGACCAAGCCTGACCTGCTGAGGAGTGACGGACTCCATCCTAGCTGGAGGGGTGCTCTCATCTTATCTACCAACATAGACAGGGCTCTAACTCCTCTAGCTCCACAACAAAATAGGGTGCAGGCCAGGCAGCAGGCTGTTAGCCAGCCTGCCAGCATAGTGGAGTCTGCCACTAGCACAGTCAGTGTAGTCAGCTCAGCTATCACCATTGAGACCGTGTCTGTGCCTCGACCTAGGTTGGGCAAAACTAAACATGGCGGTGTTCGCCTTAGCAATCTCACTAGGATAAAGACCTCCATTCCTGTCATTATTGAAAGAGATCGTGATACCTCACATCACAAAATAGGGCTACTTAATGTTAGATACCTTACTTCAAAGGCAATTATAGTCAATGAACTAATCACTGATCATAATCTTGATGTGATTGGCCTGACAGAAACATGGCTTAAGCCTGATGAATTTAATGTGTTAAATGAGGCCTCACCTCCTGGCTACACTAGTGACCATATACCCCGTGCATCCCGCAAAGGCGGAGGTGTTGCTAACATTTACGATAGCAAATTTCAATTTACAAAAAAAAAATATATGTTTTCGTCTTTTGAGCTTCTAGTCATGAAATCTATGCAGCCTACTCAATCACTTTTTATAGCTACAGTTTACAAGCCTACTGGGCCATATACAGCGTTCCTCATTGAGTTCCCTGAATTCCTATCGGACCTTGTAGTCATAGCAGATAATATTCTAATCTTTGGTGACTTTAATATTCACATGGAAAAGTCCACAGACCCACTCCAAAGGGCTTTCGGAGCCATCATCGACTCAGTGGGTTTTGTCCAACATGTCTCTGGAACCACTCACTGTCACAGTCATACTCTGGACCTAGTTTTGTCCCATGGAATAAATGTTGTGGATCTTAATGTTTTTCCTCATAATCCTGGACTATCGGACCACCATTTTATTACGTTTGCAATTGCAACAAATAATCTGCTCAGACCCCAACCAAGGAACATCAAAAGTCGTGCTATAAATTCACAGACAACACAAAGATTCCTTGATGTCCTTCCAGATTCCCTCTGTCTACCCATGGACGCCAGAGGACAAAAATCAGTTAACCACCTAACTGAGGAACTCAATTTAATCTTGTGCAATACCCTAGATGCAGTTGCACCCCTAAAAACTAAAAACATTTCTCATAAGAAACTAGCTCCCTGGTACACAGAAAATACCCGAGCTCTGAAGCAAGCTTCCAGAAAATTGGAACGGAAATGGCGCCACACCAAACTGGAAGTCTTCTGACTAGCTTGGAAAGACAGTACCGTGCAGTACCGAAGAGCCCTTACTGCTGCTCGATCATCCTATTTTTCTAACTTAATTGAGGAAAATAAGAACAATCCGAAATTCCTTTTTGATTCTGTCGCAAAGCTAACTAAAAAGCAGCATTCCCCAAGAGAGGATGGCTTTCACTTTAGCAGTGACACATTCATGAACTTCTTTGAGGAAAAGATCATGATTATTAGAAAGCAAATTACGTACTCCTCTTTAAATCTGCGTATTCCTTCAAAGCTCAGTTGTCCTGAGTCTGCACAACTCTGCCAGGACCTAGGATCAAGAGAGACGCTCAAGTGTTTTAGTACTATATCTCTTGACACAATGTTGAAAATAATCATGGACTCTAAACCTTCAAGCTGCATACTGGACCCTATTCCAACTAAACTACTGATAGAGCTGCTTCCTGTGCTTGGCCCTCCTATGTTGAACATAATCAACAGCTCTCTATCCACCGGATGTGTACCAAACTCACTAAAAGTGGCAGTAATAAAGCCTCTCTTGAAAAAGCCAAACCTTGACCCAGAAAATATAAAAAACTATCGGCCTATATCGAATCTTCCATTCCTCTCAAACATTTTAGAAAAGGCTGTTGCGCAGCAACTCACTGCCTTCCTGAAGACAAACAATGTATACGAAATGCTTCAGTCTGGTTTTAGACCCCATCATAGCACTGAGACTGCACTTGTGAAGGTGGTAAATTACCTTTTAATGGCATCAGACCGAGGCTCTGCATCTGTCCTCGTGCTCCTAGACCTTAGTGCTGCTTTTGATACCATCGATCACCACATTCTTTTGGAGAGATTGGAAACCCAAATTGGTCTACACGGACAAGTTCTGGCCTGGTTTAGATCTTATCTGTCGGAAAGATATCAGTTTGTCTCTGTGAATGGTTTGTCCTCTGACAAATTAACTGTACATTTCGGTGTTCCGCAAGGTTCCGTTTTAGGACCACTATTGTTTTCACTATATATTTTACCTCTTGGGGATGTCATTCGAAAACATAATGTTAACTTTCACTGCTATGCGGATGACACATGTTCAATGAAACATGGTGAAGCCCCAAAATTGCCCTCGCTAGAAGCATGTGTTTCAGACATAAGAAAGTGGATGGCTGCAAACGTTCTACTTTTAAACTCGAACAAAACAGAGATGCTTGTTCTAGGTCCCAAGAAACAAAGAGATCTTCTGTTGAATCTGACAATTAATCTTAATGGTTGTACAGTCGTCTCAAATAAAACTGTGAAGGACCTCGGCATTACTCTGGACCCTGATCTCTCTTTTGAAGAACATATCAAGACCATTTCAAGGACAGCTTTTTTCCATCTACGTAACATTGCAAAAATCAGAAACTTTCTGTCCAAAAATGATGCAGAAAAATTAATCCATGCTTTTGTCACTTCTAGGTTAGACTACTGCAATGCTCTACTTTCCGGCTACCCGGAGAAAGCACTAAATAAACTTCAGTTAGTGCTAAATACGGCTGCTAGAATCCTGACTAGAACCAAAAAATTAACCTACAAAGCATTACATGGGCTTGCTCCTACCTATCTCTCTGATTTAGTCCTGCCGTACATACCTACACGTACGCTACGCTACGTACGGTCACAAGACGCAGGCCTCCTAATTGTCCCTAGAATTTCTAAATAAACAGCTGGAGGCAGGGCTTTCTCCTATAGAGCTCCATTTTTATGGAACGGTCTGCCTACCCATGTCAGAGACGCAAACTCGGTCTCAACCTTTAAGTCTTTACTGAAGACTCATCTCTTCAGTGGGTCATATGATTGAGTGTAGTCTGTCCCAGGAGTGGGAAGGTGAACGGAAAGGCTTTGGAGCAACGAACCGCCCTTGCTTTCTCTGCCTGGCTGGTTCCCCTCTTTCCACTGGGATTCTCTGCCTCTAACCCTATTACAGAGGCTGAGTCACTGGCTTTACTGGGGCTCTCTCATACCGTCCCTGGGAGGGTTGCGTCAACTGAGTGGGTTGAGTCACTGATGTGATCATCCTGTCTGGGTTGGCGCCCCCCCCCGGAGATGGCGCCCCCCCACCCCCCCGGAGATCTTTGTGGGCTATACTCTGCCTTGTCTCAGGATGGTAAGTTGGTGGTTGAAGATATCCCTCTAGTGGTGTGGGGGCTGTGCTTTGGCAAAGTGGGTGGGGTTATATCCTTCCTGTTTGGCCCTGTCCGGGGGTGTCCTCGGATGGGGCCACAGTGTCACCTGACCCCTCCTGTCTCAGCCTCCAGTATTTATGCTGCAGTAGTTTATGTGTCGGGGGGCTAGGTTCTTTTTGTTATATCTGGAGTACTTCTCATGTCCTATTCGGTGTCCTGTGTGAATTTAAGTGTGCTCTCTCTAATTCTCTCTTTCTCTCTTTCTTTCTCTCTCTCGGAGGACCTGAGCCCTAGGACCATGTCTCAGGACTACCTGACATGATGACTCCTTGCTGTCCCCAGTCCACCTGGCCGTGCTGCTGCTCCAGTTTCAACTGTTCTGCCTTATTATTATTGGACCATGCTGGTCATTTATGAACATTTGAACATCTTGGCCATGTTCTGTTATAATCTCCACCCGGCACAGCCAGAAGAGGACTGGCCACCCCACATAGCCTGGTTCCTCTCTTGGTTTCGGCCTTTCTAGGGAGTTTTTCCTAGCCACCGTGCTTCTACACCTGCATTACTTGCTGTTTGGGGTTTTAGGCTGGGTTTCTGTACAGCACTTTGAGATATCAGCTGATGTACAAAGGGCTAAATACATTTTGGCATTTCTGCCAAAAAACACATTTTCATTTTAAAAAAAGTGACATACGCCTAGTTTCCTGAAACGGGTCACAAATGTGAAAACTGCGTGTTTCTATGACTTGTGGTTAAAAGGGTCCTAAAAAGCGCTTCTCTGTGACATCAAAGGGTAGGATTAAAAGTAAGAAAAAACAATGATTTTCAAAAACTGCAAGGAGTTTCTAGCCAGAGGGAGGGTATTTTCTTGCTCCCCACATCACTGCGAATCTCATAATGTTTGAATATCACTGTTTTAAAATGTTTAAACTTTTGATGATCTCGTCAGGTATAATCAATCAATCCAATTTATTTATAAAGCCCTTTTCTACATCAGCCGATGTCACAAAGTGCTGTACAGTAATCCAGCATAAAATCCCAAACAGCAAGCAAATGGCTAGGAAAAACTCCCTAGAAAAGCCAGAACCTAGGAAGAAACCTAGTGATCGAACTGGGTGGCCAGTCCTCTTCTGGCTGTGCCGGGTAGAGATTATAACAGTACATGGCCAAGATATTCAAACGTTCATAGATGACCAGCAGGGTCAAATAATAATAATCACAGTGGTTGTAGAGGGTGCAACAGGTCAGCACCTCAGGAGTAAATGTCAGTTGGCTTTTCATAGCCGAGCATTCAGAGGTTGAGACAGCAGGTGTGGTAAAAAGAGAGAGAGAGAGAGCGAGAGAGAGAGTGTGAGTGTCAAAAACAGCAGGTCCGGGACAAGGTAGCCGTCGCATTTTATCTTACTATGTATTTTCTACAAAATGCAGAAATGCATGCAGACACTGATATTGTACTGGATATAATTAAAATGAGGTTGAAAAGTGGTGGAGTTGTCCTTTAACAGAGGTCATACTTAACACTCAAAATAAAAAAAATTGGCACTACAGCCAGAGTTTTCCGAACAGCTTACAAAGGAGGCTAAACGTCACAGGCCCGCTCATGGCTTTAAGCAAGAAATCAACTGTCAGGAGTTAAATGGACTTGACATGGGGAGAATTCTCCATTCCAACAACGCTGGCTGCAACACACAGAAACATATTTAATCCGAAATGAAGCGAAAACTATTTGAAAGAATAGTACAGGGTACTCCCAAAATCAGCTTAATGCTGGATGAGGCTACTAGTTTGAATAAGAAAAGTGCCTTGATTGTAAATATTAGACTTCAGCTGGCAAATACGGACATACCTGCAAAAAAATGTTTTGACCTTGTAGAACTGGATGATTTATCTGCAGAGGGATTAGTCCATAATCTGTTATCTGCATTAGAGGGTGTGAAGTTGACTGAGAACTTTCGATCCAAAACTCTCATTGGAATAATGTATGATGGTGTGTCTGTCATGCTGGGACGCAAGAGTGAAGTAGCAACCAAGCTCCTGGCAATGTGGTAAAAGAGATGGGAGCGATCAATCATTTTAAAATAGTGATGGACAAACTATACGCACTTTATAGCGTATCTAACAAAAAACAAATGTAGCTGAGGAAGTGCGTAGATAGTTTAGACATTCAGCTGTGAAACTTGGCAGGATCTTGGACTCTAGATGGGTGGCATCCAGTTTTAGAACTGTAGATACTGTTTGGAAGCATTTCAACACAGCAGCTGAGGATGCCTCCCGTGACAGCGTGACTCGTCAGAGCTATAGTGACCTTGCTATGCTCATATCCTTGCATACGTTTGTTAACAATCTAGGCCTTGTGTAATGTACTTCAAGAACTGAGTTGTCACTCGAGCTGCAAAAGAGAAACTGCACCATTATTAATAAACACAAGGATGTCTTCAGAGAAACAAGGGTGGTCAGTGCAATGGCACAGCAGCCAGGCTGACACACAACTCAGCCAGACAGGGACTCAAGAGAACTCTTTCCAAGGTGTCAAACTGAATGGGGGAGACCCAGCAAAAGAGTCCTTAATCAAAGGGAGTTTTTTGAGAGCTTGGCGAGGAACTTGGATGCTAGAATGTTCTCTCAAGGACAGGCAGTGGACAATACAGGACATAGCCAGTTCATCGAGGAGCTGAAGGTACTTTGTATGGGGAAACAGAGATAGAATCTCTCTGCCAGCGGTTTGATGCGGGCCTACAGACAGTACAGGGACACCAAAGGTAAAGGAGACATTCCAGATGGATTGAAAGAGTGGTTTGTGACAGTTAGCACCATCCCCAGTGCAGAATGCGAGCTGGGATGTTCTCAAATTAACCTGATATGCACCTCACTGCACACCACCAGAAACTGTGGATAGATGGGAGCATTTGCACAAAACTGATGGCGCGAACCACCGCAATTAACCAGGGTAAGAAGACTGGGAATATGGAAGAATACAAACAGTGTAGTTATTTCCACCGCAAAGCAATCAAGCAGAAACGTCGGAATAGGGACAAAGTTGACTCCCAGTTCAACAGCTCAGACATCAGAAGTATGTAGCAGGGTCTACAGACAATCACGGATTATAAAAGGAAAACCAGCCACGTCATGGACACCGATATCTTGCTTCGGGACAGGCTGAACACCTTCTTTTCTCGCTTTGAGGATAATGTAGTTCCACCGACGCGGCCTATCAAGGACTGTAGGCTCTCCTTCTCCATGGCCGACGTGAGTAAGACATTTAAGTGTGTTAGCCCTCGCAAGGCTGCTGGTCCAGACGGCATCCCTAGCCGCGTCCTCAGAGCATGTGCAGACCAGCTGGCCGGTGTGTTTACGGACATATTCAATCTCTCCCTATTATGGTCTGCTGTCCCCACATGCTTCAAGATGGCCACCATTGTCACTGTACCTAAGAAAGCAAAGGTAATCGAACTAAATGACTATCGTCCCATAGCACTCACCTCTGTCATCATGAAGTGCTTTGAGAGACAAGTCAAGGATCATATCACCTCCACCTTACCGGTCACCCTAGACCCACTTCAATTGTCTTACCACCCCAATAGATCCACAGACGATGCAATCACCACCACACTGCCTTGTCTCATCTGGACAAGAGGCATACCTATGTAAGAATGCTGTTCATTGACTATAGCTCAGCATTCAACACCATAGTACCCTCCAAGCTCATCATCAAACTCGAGGCCCTGGGTCTGAACCCCGCCCTGTGCAACTGGGTCCTGGACTTCCTGACGGGTTGCCCCCAGGTGGTGAAGGTAGGAAACAACACCTCCTCTTTGCTGATTCTCAACACTGGGGCCCCACAAGGGTGCGTGCTCAGCCCCCTCCTGTACTCCCTGTTCACCCATGACTGCGCGGCCAAGCACTCCTCCAACTCAATTATAAAGTTTGCAGACGACACAACAGTAGTGAGTTTGATTACCAACAACGATGAGACAGCCTACAGGGAAGAGGTGAGGGCTCTGGGAGTGTTGTGTCAGGAAAACAACCTCTCACTCAACCTCAACAAAACAAAGGAGATGATTGTGGACTTCAGGAAACAGCAGAGGGAGTACCCCCCCCCCCCCCCCCCCCCCCCTCACCGACAAACTGAAGTGGTTCACCCACACAGACAGTGTAGTGAAGGCGCAACAGCGCCTCTTCAACCTCAGGAGGCAAAAAAATGTTGGCTTAACACCTAAAACCCTCACAAACTTTTACAGATGCACAATTGAGAGCATCCTGTCGGGCTGTATCACCGGCTGGTACGACAACTGCACCGCCCACAACCGCAAAGCTCTCCAGAAGGTGGTGCAGTCTGCCCAACACATTACCAGGGGAAAACTTCCCGCCCTCCTGGACACCTACAGCACCCGATGCCATAGGAAGGCCAAAAAGATCATCAAGGACATCAAGCACCCGAGCCACTCCCTGTTCACCCCACTATCATCCAAAGGCGAGGTCAGTACAGGTGCATCAAAGCTGGGACCAAGAGACTGAAAATCAGCTTCTATCTCAAGGCATCAGTCATCACTAGCACATCAGAGGCGGCTGCCTACAGACACAGATTAGGGATCACTAGCCACTTTAATAATGTTTCCGTGTCTAGCATTACTCATCTCATATGTATAAACTGCACTCCACACTATTCTACGGTCTCTTAGTCACTTTTAAATTGTGTTTACATATTGCGTCACCCATCTCATATGTATATACTGTATTCTATACTATGCCACTGTATCTTAGTCCAATGCCGCTCTGACGTGTATATATATTCTTAATCCATTCCTTACTTAGATTTACGTATTTTGGGTATATGTTGTAAAACTGCTAGATATTACTTGTTAGATATTACTGCACTGTCGGAGCTAGAAGCACAAGCATGTCGCTACACCCACAATAACATCTGCTAAACACGTGTATGTGACCAATAAATTCGATTTTGATCATATCAGGACAACTTTTTCTGAACCTTGTTTTCCCCTTACCAAATTCAACCCATGTGAGGTCATGGATTGCTAAAGGACAAAGATGTGGCACAGACACCAGAAAAAAAACGGAGAAGACACAAGAGTGAAGGGCTTGTGGGAGGTTTTGGAAAACTAAGGTAGGCACATACTGTATGTTGTTTTTGACAAACCTGTTCTGTACTGTGAAGTTAATCTGAATATGCGCTTCATATCATCACATAGGCAGGCCTATACAGTTTGATACAGTGTGGGAAAAAAGTATTTAGTCAGCCACCAATTGTGCATGTTCTCCCACTTAAAAGATGAGAGAGGCCTGTAATGTTCATCATAGGTACACTTCAACTATGACAGACAAAATGAGAAAAAAAAATCCAGAAAATCACATTGTAGGATTTTTTAATTAATTTATTTGCAAATTATGGTGGAAAATAAGTATTTGGTCACCTACAAACAAGCAAGACTTCTGGCTCTCACAGACCTGTAACAACTTCTTTAAGAGGCTCCTCTGTCCTCCACTCGTTACCTGTATTAATGGCACCTGTTTGAACTTGTTA
This sequence comes from Oncorhynchus mykiss, assembly GCF_013265735.2. Taxonomy (NCBI): domain Eukaryota; kingdom Metazoa; phylum Chordata; class Actinopteri; order Salmoniformes; family Salmonidae; genus Oncorhynchus; species Oncorhynchus mykiss. The sequence goes on from NC_048567.1 coordinate 45,155,925, forward strand.
TGAGTATAAAATACACCTGTCCACAACCTCAAACAGTCACACTCCAAACTCCACTATGGCCAAGACCAAAGAGCTGTCAAAGGACACCAGAAACAAAATTGTAGACCTGCACCAGGCTGGGAAGACTAAATCTGCAATAGGTAAGCAGCTTGGTTTGAAGAAATCAACTGTGGGAGCAACTATTAGGAAATGGAAGACATACAAGACCACTGATAATCTCCCTCGATCTGGGGCTCCACGCAAGATCTCACCCCATGGGGTCAAAATGATCACAAGAACGGTGAGCAAAAATCCCAGAACCACACGGGGGGACCTAGTGAATGACCTGCAGAGAGCTGGGACCAAAGTAACAAAGCCTACCATCAGTAACACACTACGCCACCAGGGACTCAAATCCTGCACTGCCAGACGTGTCCCCCTGCTTAAGCCAGTACATGTCCAGGCCCGTCTGGAGTTTGCTAGAGAGCATTTGGATGATCCAGAAGAAGATTGGGAGAATGTCATATGGTCAGATGAAACCAAAATATAACTTTTTGGTAAAAACTCAACTCGTCGTGTTTGGAGGACAAAGAATGCTAAGTTGCATCCAAAGAACACCATACCTACTGTGAAGCATGGGGGTGGAAACATCATGCTTTGGGGCTGTTTTTCTGCAAAGGGACCAGGACGACTGATCCGTGTAAAGGAAAGAATGAATGGGGCCATGTATCGTGAGATTTTGAGTGAAAACCTCCTTCCATCAGCAAGGGCATTGAAGATGAAACGTGGCTGGGTCTTTCAGCATGACAATGATCCCAAACACACCACCTGGGCAACGAAGGAGTGGCTTCGTAAGAAGCATGTCAAGGTCCTGGACTGGCCTAGCCAGTCTCCAGATCTCAACCCCATAGAAAATCTTTGGAGGGAGATGAAAGTCTGTGTTGCCCAGCAACAGCCCCAAAACATCACTGCTCTAGAGGAGATCTGCATGGAGGAATGGGCCAAAATACCAGCAAAAACCTTGTGAAGACTTACAGAAAACGTTTGACCTCTGTCATTGCCAACAAAGGGTATATAACAAAGTATTGAGATGAACTTTTGTTATTGACCAAATACTTATTTTCCACCATCATTTGCAAATAACTTCATTAAAAATCTTACAATGTGATTTTTTGGATTTTATTTTCTAATTTTGTCTGTCATAGTTGAAGTGTACCTATGATGAAAATTACAGGCCTCTCTCATCTTTTTAAGTGGGAGAACTTGCACAATTGGTGGCTGACTAAATACTTTTTTTGCCCCACTGTATGTGTGTTCTGATGTATTCTACATTGATATATTTTATTAGAAATTATAAACTGGGCTGTTTGTTCCCTAAATGCTAATTGACTGACAGCCACGGTATATCAGACCGTATAACACGGGTATGATTATCATTTTTTTACTGCACTTATTACGTTGGTAAGTAGTTTTTAATAGCAATAAGGCACCTCAGGGGTTTGTGGTATATGAACAATATATCACGGCTAAGGACTGTATCCAGGCACTACACGTTGCGTTGTACAGCATATACCACACACCCTCTGGCCTTATTGCTTATTTATATGAAGTTGGGGCATGTAAAGCTCAGAGCTGAGTATGTGGGCATATGCGTATGGTGACTGTTCTGCATTGACGTCTAAAATGCTTGGAATTAATCAGCACCTTGGAGAGCGCTGTCCATTTCAGTACCATTGTACTGAGTGTATTCAGGTAAAAACTATGATCCCATATTAACGTCACTTGTTAAATCCACTTCAATCAGTGTAAATTAAATGGAGGAGACAGGTTAAAGAATGATTTTTAAGCCTTGAGACAATTGAGACATGGATTGTGTATGTGTGCCATTCAGTGAAGGGCAAGACAAGATTTAAGTGGGGTATGGTAGTAGGTGCCAGGAGCGCCGGTTTGTGTCAAGAACTACAACGCTGCTGAGGTTTTCACACTTAACAGTTTCCCGTGTGTCTCAAGAATGGTCCAACACCCAAAGGATATCCAGCCAACTTGACACAAATCCGGGAAGCATTGGAGGGGGGGGGCAACTCAATATGAAGAATGTGTCCTTAATGTTTTTTACACTCAGTGTGTAGTAGGCTACCTGGCTGATTCATTTGTCTTCTGTGCTGTTACGCTGGTTGCCATTTTTTCCCCCTCATTTGTCCTGGTATTTTGATGTGTGTTCGGTTGCTGTTGTAAGGCAGGTCCTCACAAGACATCACCGGCAACAATGTCGCCTATGGGCACAAACCCACTGTCGCTGGACCAGACAAGACTGGCAAAAAGTGCTCTTCACTGACGGGTCGCAGTTTTGTCTCACCAGGGGTGATGGTCAGATTCGCATTTATCATCAAAGGAATGAGCGTTACACCGAGGCCTGTACTCTGGAGCAGGATCGATTTGGAGGTGGAGGGTCCGTCATGGTTTGGGGTGGTGTGTCCCAGCATCATTGGACTGAGCTTGTTGTCATTGCAGGCACTCTCAACGCTGTGCGTTACAGGGAAGACATCCTACTCCCTCACGTGGTACCCTTCCTGCAGGCTCATCCTGACATGACCTTCCAGCATGACAATGCCACCAGCCATACTGCTCGTTCTGTGTGTGATTTCCTGCAAGACAGGAATGTCAGTGTTCTGCCATGGCCAGCAAAGAGCCCGGATCTCAATCCTATTGAGCACGTCTGGGACCTGTTGGATCGGAGGGTGAGGGCTAGGGCCATTCCCCCCCAGAAATGTCCGGGAACATGCAGGTGCCTTGGTGGAAGAGTAGGGTAACTTCTCACAGCAAGAACAGGCACATCTGGTGCAGTCCACGAGGAGGAGATGCACTGCAGTAGTTAATGCAGCTGGTGGCCACAGATATTGACTGTTCCGTTTGATTTTGACCCCCCCCCCCCCCCCCCCCCCCCCCCCCTTTGTTCAGGGACACATTACTCTATTTCTGTTAGTCACATGTCTGTGGAACTTGTTCAGTTTCTCTCTCAATTGTTTAATCTTGTTATGTGCATACAAATATTTACACATGTTAAGTTTGCTGAAAATAAACGCAGTTGACAGTGAGAGGACGTTCCTTTTCTTGCCAAGTTTATATGGTGTGCTTCTGCAGTGACACTGAACAAAAATAAACGCAACATGCAACAATTCAAGATTTTCCTGAGTTACAGTTCATATAAGGAAATCAGTCAATTGAAATAAATGAATTAGGCCCTAGTCTATAGATATAACATTACTGGGAAAACATATATGCATCTGTTGATCACAGTTACCTTAACAAAAAGTAGGGGCATGGATCAGAAAATCAGTCAGTATCTGGTGTGACCACCATTTGCCTCATGCAGCACAACACATTTCCTTTCGCATCAGGCTGTTTATTGTGGCCTGTGGAATGTTGTCTCAATACTCTTCAATGGCGAAGTTCGAAGATGCTAGATATTGGTGGGAACTGGAACACGCCGTCCGTCATACATGGTGATCCAGAGCATCCCAAAAATGCTTAATTGGTGACGCGTCTGGTGAGTGTGCAGGCCATGGAAGAACTGGGACATTTTCAGGTTCCAGGAATTGTTTACAGATCCTTGAATTATCATAATGAAACATGAGGTGATAGCAGCAGATAAATGCACGGCAATGGGCCTCAGGATTTCATAAATGTATTTCTGTGCATTCAAATTGCAATCAATAAAATGTTTTTTATCCGTAGCTTATGCCTGCCGATACGATAACCCCACCACCACGGTGCTCTCTGTGTACAACGCTGACGCCAGCAAACATCTCGCCCACACAACGACCATCTGCCCGGGCCAGTGGCCATCAAAGGTGAGCATTTGCCCACTGAAGTCGGTTACGACACTGAACTGTAGTCAGTTCCTGGCGAGGACGACGAGCATGCAGATGAGCTTCCCTGAGACGGTTTCTGACATTTTGTACAGAAATTCTTTGGTTGTGCAAACCCACAGTTTCATCAGCTGTCCGGACGGCTGGTCTCAGATGATCCCGCAGGTGAAGAAGCCGGATGTGGAGGTCCTGGACTGGCGTGGTTACAAGTGGTCTGCAGTTATGAGGCCGGTTGGACTTACTGCCAAACTCTCTAAAATGATGTTGGTGGAGGCTCATGATAGAGAAATTAACATTAAATTCTCTGCCAACAGCTCTGGTGGACATTCCTGCAGTCAGCATGCCAATTGCAGTCAGCATGCTCCCTAAAAAAAACTTGAGACATCTGTGGCATTGTATTGTGTTACAAAACGGCACATTTTAGAGTGGCCTTTTATTGTCCCCAGCACAAGGTGCACCTGTGTAATGATTATGCTGTTTAATCAGCTTCTTGATATGCACAGCTATACGGAGCTCTCTGCATTGTTACACAATTTGTGGAGGCACACGGCGATGGAGTACAGAACTTATTTTGGCCTCTGCATGCCTCCGGATGCGCCGCAATTGCGTCACACCCTCCATACAGAGCTTCCGACCACATTTTCGGATCAAGCATAAATTGGCTTTTAAATCAGCACCGGAGAGCGCTGTCCATTTCAGCACAACTATATAGTAGGCTACTTGGCTGTTTGTGCTGCTATCTTGTGTTTGACACTTTTTTTTCATGTGTTCCAGTACATCAGAACCCCCCCGGTTCACCCCCCACTCACGATCAATTTTGCCACCTCACGATTTACAAATAAAGCCCAGATAAAAGAATAGCGGTACACACATATTGACCAAAAATAACGCTATCAAAAAGCTAATACACATGGCAAATCTGTGGCCTTTGAATCTTAACTTGAATTTTCCCCTTCCGTAATTGATGGTAAGGGATTACAACTACGACTCATAATAATGGGGTGGATCTATTTAGCGCTTTTCACCAGGGGGAATTTGGTCCCAAGTCAGCACCTAGACAAGATTCTTGTGAGAATACAAAAATCCCTTCATCAACTCTAACATGTTGCGTATGGTGGAAGCATTTTGGAGGAACATTTTATGTTTTCTGTCTCACCCACTGCTAATCCAATACTGACATAGCAACTCTGTCAGAAATAATTGACCATAATCCTGTTACTCCAGCTCTTATGTTTGACATTTCTAAATTATTTGTGAACTATGACATTAATGATCCAATGGGCCCAACCTTTGTTAAATCGAATTGGACAATCCTTGAGACCTTTAAACAGCTTGAATCAAACGATAATAAAGGCCTATTTTCTCTCAGAAGGAACGGGTGGGCTGTAAACTGTACCGTCTTATTTACCAGCTAAAGAAGATAAGTTGGATGAAAGTACCATACTAGGAGAACGAGCGAGAAATATTCTAGTGCTTAAATCCTTTTTAACAAGCCAATGAACTTTCACTGCTTGTTCAACGGCAACACCAGGACCAGGGAAATGCTGACATGTTTTCCTCTAAAGCAATTTATCCTCACAATGTCATCATCATAAGTGTTAATAAGGGGATTTGCTAAAAATGTCAGCTTGTGCAAAGAAAAGTCATGTTTCTTCAAGCTAATTACTGTCTGGAAACCCTCAAAAGGTTCAAACTCAGTTTGTTTTGCTCAAACAAATTATTTGCATCCGCTCTTGTCGATCGCTTAGCCAGGTAACATGGAGAGGGTCGATCTCCTCACCAAACATCCAAACAAAAGGTGTTCCTTAGGGATCAGTGCTGGGTCCCCTAATGTTGTGAAGGTTTTACATTTGTCTTTTTCAACTCAAGATTACATTTGTCAATTTACCTACCACAATGGCGCGATCTATTAATTTCATATTCTACCCTACCTGGAGTGAGTCGGATTTGAAACCCGTTGGCCACAAGCCTGGGATCAGAGAAGGCCACTCCACTCATCTCAGGACTTCCCTTCTCCATGTTCCAGAGAACCTGAGTACACCCACTCGGAAACTAGAAAAACACAAGAACATATTAATCAAGGATACCAAATCTGTACCTGATACCAAATGGGACATTGTAGTACTCGTTTCAATGAATCTCACAGTAATCCAAAAATGAATTAGTATGTAATTATTGAAAAACTACACAGTTTTATTTATAAGTATATCAGGTAAATAGCAAACTGTGAAATGAAGTGTAACTAGATACATAAGGGGTGCTACATAATGACCAGATTATAGAATGCGCCATGAAATCGCTCTGAACTCATGAGCTGAGAACAAGATCGTCTCAATGTTCCCCTTTTTCTGTCAGGTGAGAAATTGGAGTGATATGTCACCCATCTGTTAACTGTATAGGGTTCTTCAGGATCGCTGCGGGAAGTATATTATTCTGCAGAAGTCTCCTAAACAGCAAGGCCTCCTCCACCCGAAGCAGATTTAACAACATGAGCTTTCTACCAAATAAAACGACCCAGGCGCTTTGAGAGGCCAAGCCGTTTACAAGCCTGAGGCCCCGAAGTCTTGGGATGCTCTGGGACGAAAGGCGATTAAGCCGCTGCCTGAGGGCAACCACACTGAACGGCAGGGGTTGTGAGGGCTTGGGCCTGGGGCTTCTCTTCTTCTGGAGTTGGGAGGAGAAGAGCTGGTCCAGGACCGGCTGGTTAGAAGGCAGGTCCTTGTGTTTCTAGCCCTGGGGCCGACTCAGCGGGGAGCCCAGACTGAGCCCCCTCTCGGGCTCTCTCACACCTCGATCTGAGGCCAGCTTGACTCTGGAGGTCATAGCGTTCCAGGTGTTTCTTTGCCTTATCTTCATACCTGCAAGGACCAGAAACCCTTTAGCCAATTAAGAAATGGTATATTATCATCTCCTGAAAGAAAGGAGAAACAAGTACTCGCTGAAATCTTGACTTGTTTTTTTGTTCAGAATCATTATTTATTTACATGTTCTACTGTTTTCCCACAAAATAAAAAGAAACAAAGAAAACTGCACATTTCTCAAGGGAAGCAACCTAACACGAGTTCTTCATTAAGGCCTCTAGGGCTCTCTGTTTTGTAAGACATGGATATAATATGCCTCTCTCTGTAACAGTCATTTGTATCTATTTCCTCCCCTCTTATGTGGCTGTACAACTTGGAGCGTCAGTTTGCACACGTCTGACCGCATTAAAGTGCCTGGCTACAGGGGGCTTCTCGTCACCAGTTCTGATGTTGCACTTGTGCTCTGTAATACAAACGTTCAATTCCCTCTTAGACTTTCCAACATAATATTAGCCACATGAGCACTTGATAGTAAATGGACCACAAATGTTGTTTTCATTCCCGTATGAGGGTGAAGAAAGAAATCACCATTGGTCATTGCATTACAGTTCACACAATTATGACATCACAGTTCACACAATTATGACATAGAAAATTGCCAGGGGGGAGGTTATACAGAAAATGTTGAAGGGGTACATATTAATCTGCTATTACCAGGCCGTCCCTTAGGTTTCTAGCACGTTTAAAAGCGAATCGAGGGATAGTCTGAAAAGCCCGACCAACAGAGGGGTCCGTAGAGAGAACATGCCATTGCTATTTAATGGAAGATTTAACAGCCAGAGACATAGGGGAATAAGTACTAGGGCTGTCCCCAACTAAAAACAAAATCTTGGTCGACCGAATGTCTGTTCTTTCGACCAATACCTAGGTGTCTGGCTAGACTGTAAACTCTCCTTCCAGACTCATAAGCATCTCCAAACCAAAATTAAATCTAGAATCAGCTTCTTATTTCGCAAATAAAGCCTCCTTCACTCACGCTGCCAAACATACCCTCGTAAAAGTGACTATCCTACTGATCCTCAACTTCAGGCGATGTCACTTACAAAATAGCCTCTAACACTCTACTCAGCAAACTGGATGCAGTCTATCACAGTGCCATCCGTTTTGTCAACAAAGCCCCATATACCACTCACCACTACGACCTGTATGCTCTCGTCGTCTGACCCTCGCCACATATTTGTCGCCAGACCCACTGGCTCCAGGTCTTCTATAATTGTTTGCTAGGTAAAACTCCGCCTTATCTCAGCTCACAGATCACCATTACAACACCCACCCGTAGCAAGCGCTCCAGCAGGTATATCTCACTGGTCATCCCCCAAGCCAACACCTCCTTTGGCCACCTTAAATTCCAGTTCTCAGTTTTTACTTTGTCATTATTTATTTATTTCACCTTTATTTAACCAGGTAGGCAAGTTGAGAACAAGTTCTCATTTACAATTGCGACCTGGCCAAGATAAAGCAAAGCAGTTCGACACATACAACGACACAGAGTTACACATGGAGTAAAACAAACATACAGTCAATAATACAGTATAAACGAGTCTATATACGATGTGAGCAAATGAGGTGAGATAAGGGAGGTAAAGGCAAAAAGGCCATGGTGGCAAAGTAAATGCAATATAGCAAGTAAAACACTGGAATGGTAGATTTGCAATGGGAGAATGTGCAAAGTAGAAATAAAAATAATGGGGTGCAAAGGAGCAAAATAAATAAATAAATAAAATACAGTAGGGAAAGAGGTAGTTGTTTGGGCTAAATTATAGGTGGGCTATGTACAGGTGCAGTAATCTGTGAGCTGCTCTGACAGTTGGTGCTTAAAGCTAGTGAGGGAGATAAGTGTTTCCAGTTTCAGAGATTTTTGTAGTTCGTTCCAGTCATTGGCAGCAGAGAACTGGAAGGAGAGGCGGCCAAAGAAAGAATTGGTTTTGGGGGTGACTAGAGAGATATACCTGCTGGAGCGTGTGCTACAGGTGGGAGATGCAATGGTGACCAGCGAGCTGAGATAAGGGGGGACTTTACCTAGCAGGGTCTTGTAGATGACATGGAGCCAGTGGGTTTGACGACGAGTATGAAGCGAGGGCCAGCCAACGAGAGCGTACAGGTCGCAATGGTGGGTAGTATATGGGGCTTTGGTGACAAAACGGATTGCACTGTGATAGACTGCATCCAATTTGTTGAGTAGGGTATTGGAGGCTATTTTGTAAATGACATCGCCAAAGTCGAGGATTGGTAGGATGGTCAGTTTTACAAGGGTATGTTTGGCAGCATGAGTGAAGGATGCTTTGTTGCGAAATAGGAAGCCAATTCTAGATTTAACTTTGGATTGGAGATGTTTGATATGGGTCTGGAAGGAGAGTTTACAGTCTAACCAGACACCTAAGTATTTGTAGTTGTCCACGTATTCTAAGTCAGAGCCGTCCAGAGTAGTAATGTTGGACAGGCGGGTAGGTACAGGTAGCGATCGGTTGAAGAGCATTTAGTTTTACTTGTATTTAAGAGCAATTGGAGGCCACGGAAAGAGAGTTGTATGGCATTGAAGCTTGCCTGGAGGGTTGTTAACACAGTGTCCAAAGAAGGGCCAGAAGTATACAGAATGGTGTCGTCTGCGTAGAGGTGGATCAGAGACTCACCAGCAGCAAGAGCGACCTCATTGATGTATACAGAGAAGAGAGTCGGTCCAAGAATTGAACCCTGTGGCACCCCCATAGAGACTGCCAGAGGTCCGGACAACAGACCCTCCGATTTGACACACTGAACTCTATCAGAGAAGTAGTTGGTGAACCAGGCGAGGCAATCATTTGAGAAACCAAGGCTGTCGAGTCTGCCGATGAGGATGTGGTGATTGACAGAGTCGAAAGCCTTGGCCAGATCAATGAATACGGCTGCACAGTAATGTTTCTTATTGATGGCGGTTAAGATATCATTTAGGACCTTGAGCGTGGCTGAGGTGCAACCATGACCAGCTCTGAAACCAGATTGCATAGCAGAGAAGGTATGGTGAGATTCGAAATGGTCGGTAATCTGTTTGTTGACTTGGCTTTCGAAGACCTTAGAAAGGCATGGTAGGATAGATATAGGTCTGTAGCAGTTTGGGTCAAGAGTGTCACCCCCTTTGAAGAGGGGGATGACCGCAGCTGCTTTCCAATCTTTGGGAATCTCAGACGACACAAAAGAGAGGTTGAACAGGCTAGTAATAGGGGTGGCAACAATTTTGGCAGATCATTTTAGAAAGAAAGGGTCCAGATTGTCTAGCCCGGCTGATTTGTAGGGGTCCAGATTTTGCAGCTCATTCAGAACATCAGCTGAGCAGATTTGGGAGAAGGAGAAATGGGGAAGGCTTGGGCGAGTTGTTGTGGGGGGTGCAGTGCTGTTGACCAGGGTAGGAGTAGCCAGGTGGAAAGCATGGTCAGCCGTAGAAAAATGCTTATTGAAATTCTCAATTATGCTGGATTTATCAGTGGTGACAGTGTATCCTATCTTCAGTGCAGTGGGCAGCTGGGAGGAGGTGTTCTTATTCTCCATGGACTTTACAGTGTCCCAGAACTTTTTTGAGTTAGTGTTGCAGGAAGCAAATTTCTGCTTGAAAAAGCTAGCCTTGGCTTTTCTAACTGCCTGTGTATAATGGTTTCTAGCTTCCCTGAACAGCTGCATATCACGGGGGCTGTTCGATGCTAATGCAGAACGCCATAGGATGTTTTTGTGTTGGTTAAGGGCAGTCAGGTCTGGGGAGAACCAAGGGCTATATCTGTTCCTGGTTCTAAATTTCTTGAATGGGGCATGTTTATTTAAGATGGTTAGGAAGGCATTTAAAAAAAATATCCAGGCATCCTCTACTGACGGGATGAGATCAATATCCTTCCAGGATACCCCGGCCAGGTCGATTAGAAAGGCCTGCTCGCTGAAGTGTTTCAGGGAGCGTTTTACAGTGATGAGTGGAGGTCGTTTGACCGCTGACCCATTACGGATGCAGGCAATGAGGCAGTGATCGCTGAGATCTTGGTTGAAAACAGCAGAGGTGTATTTAGAGGGCAAGTTGGTTAGGATGATATCTATGAGGGTGCCCGTGTTTAAGGCTTTGGGGAAGTACCTGGTAGGTTCATTGATAATTTGTGTGAGGTTGAGGGCATCAAGTTTAGATTGTAGGATGGCTGGGGTGTTAAGCATGTTCCAATTTAGGTCGCCTAGCAGCACAAGCTCTGAAGATAGATGGGGGGCAATCAGTTCACATATGGTGTCCAGAGCACAGCTGGGGGCAGAGGGTGGTCTATAGCAGGCGGCAACGGTGAGAGACTTGTTTTTAGAGAGGTGGATTTTTAAAAGTAGAAGTTCAAATTGTTTGGGTACAGACCTGGATAGTAGGACAGAACTCTGCAGGCTATCTTTGCAGTAGATTGCAACACCGCCCCCTTTGGCCATTCTATCTTGTCTGAAAATGTTGTAGTTTGGAATTAAAATGTCTGAATTTTTGGTGGTCTTCCTAAGCCAGGATTCAGACACAGCTAGAACATCCGGGTTGGCAGAGTGTGCTAAAGCAGTGAATAGAACAAACTTAGGGAGGAGGCTTCTAATGTTAACATGCATGAAACCAAGGCTATTACGGTTACAGAAGTCGTCAAAAGAGAGCGCCTGGGGAATAGGAGTGGAGCTAGGCACTGCAGGGCCTGGATTCACCTCTACATCGCCAGAGGAACAGAGTAGGAGTAGAATAAGGGTGCGGCTAAAAGCAATAAGAATTGGTCGTTTAGAACGTCTGGAACAGAGAGTAAAAGGAGGTTTCTGGGGGCGTTTAAATAGCATCAAGGTATAATGTACAGACAAAGGTAAGGTAGGATGTGAATACAGTGGAGGTAAACCTAGGTATTGAGTGATGAAGAGAGAGATATTGTCTCTAGAAACATCATTGAAACCAGGAGATGTCATTGCATGTGTGGGTGGTGGAACTAATAGGTTGGATAAGGTATAATGAGCAGGACTAGAGGCTCTACAGTGAAATAAGCCAATAAACACTAACCAGAACAGCAATGGACAAGGCATATTGACATTAAGGAGAGGCATGCTCAGTCGAGTGATCAAAAGGGTCCAGTGAGTGGAGAGGTTGGTTGGGGGTCACGGCGATTTAGACAGCTAAATCGGTAGCAAGTTAGCATAGGAGCAAGCTAGCATAGAATGGAGGTCTGTTATTAGCCAACTCTTGCGTTCCGTCAGTAGATTAGTGGGTTTCCGTGTGGTAGAGGGGATTAATCCAAATCACACAACAACAACAAAAATAAAAACAATAGATATAGTTATAGAGGCCCAAGAAGAAAAATAAATAAATAAATAAAAATAAAATAAAATAAAAATTGTCCGATTGTCTATTCAGATAGCAGCCGATAAGATAGCCAACGGCTAGCAGGCCGCAGATGGGCGCCCAGGCAACGTTGCGCTGGAGGAGCCAGCCGGACAATTCCCTCGGGTAGACAACGTCGGCAGTCCAACTGTGAAGGCCCGGTGGGGCTCCGCGTAGGCAGCAAAACGGGTCCGGATAGGTGACTGCAGCCCAGGAGTCATTGATGGAACTCTTCAGCTGGCTAGCTCCGGAACAATTGATGTTAGCTCCGGAATCGACGAAAGCCGATAGTCACACGGATAGCAGCTAGCTAGCTGTGAGATCCAGGTATGGATATCCAGAGCCAGCGGCCGAAATCCGGTATGTTCCGTTCCGAGCCGCGCTGCGCTGCACCGCGCCGTACAAAACTGGCGATAGATTCTCGAGCCAAATGACAGCCGATGACCACAAACCGTGGTTAGCTGAGTACTAACGATTAGCCAGTAAATAAGCTAACTAGTTTCTGAACCAGCTTCAGAGTAGCTTATTATGGGGTATTGTGTGTAGATGGATTAAATTGTTTGTTTTTTTATCAATTTTAGAATAAGCCTGTAATGTAACAAAAGGTGGAAACAGTCTAGAGTTCTGAATACTTCCCGAATACGCTGTAAAGTTACTAAATGATTGTAGCGGGTTTACTAACGCGTTAGATCTCTTAGCTATTTTGACTATGACGTTACTTTAGCTAATATGGTGACAACAATGTAGACTGTGTATAGCAGTTATTGTTTGGCTTAGAAGGGGTTTTTCGCCTGGTCACATACAGCTGATGTGTTGTGCATTAAAGTCCACAAACAAAGGGAAAAGATGAGAGGAGGAGAGCGCGGATGTGACAAAGAATACAACGTGGCTGTTATGAATGTGAACTGTGTTTACGTGTGACCAGGGGTTCATTTTGCCGATTATGTTGAAAAACATTTAAGTGGAAGCAATAGAAACTCTCGTTTGCAACTGTTGGACTAATTATTATAGCCTAGATCAGTTAGATGCAGGCAAGGCGGTATTGAAAGTGTCGCTGTCTGTCCACTTAATGTTCTCTCGACCTGTGCACCTACGTTGTAATCTTTCGTTCATAGACTAGGTTGTAGCAACCTCATGATGGGTACAGGGAAAATTAGAGTATCATGTAGTAGCCTAAACCTATCAATGTTACATTGAACTGGGTGAAGGGAATATGAATGACAGTCATCCAATATGCTGTAATAGAAATAAGGTCATGCTCATTAAAAAATACAATTGTCCTCCCTCATCTGAAATGGCACAGACCGCCATTGATTGAATTTAGTCTTCAAGATCAAATCAAACTTTATTTGTCCCATGTGCCGAATACAACAAGTGTAGTAGACCTTACCGTGAAGTGCTTACTTACAAGTCCTTAACCAACAGTGCAGTTCAAGAAAGAGTTAAGAAAATATTTACCAAATAAACTAAAACAAAAACACAAAATAACAATAATGAGGCTATATACAGGGGGTACGGGTACCGAGTCTATGTGGAGGGGTACAGGTTTGTTGAGGTAATTTGTACATGTAGGTAGGGGTGAAGTGACGATGCATAGATAAAATAGTGAGTAGCAGCAGTGTATAAAACAAATGGAGGGGAGGGGGGCTCAATGGAAATAGTCCGGTGGCCATTTGATTAATTGTTCAGCAGTCTTACGGCTTGGGGGTAGAAGCTGTTAAGGAGCCTTTTGGTCCTACTGTAAACTTGGTGCTCCAGTACTGCTTGCCGTGTCGTAGCAGAGAAAACAGTCTATGACTTAGGTGACTAACCCCACCTAGTATATACAATACCATTCAAAAGTTTGGGGACACTTAGAAATGTCCTTGTTTTTGAAAAAATCACATTTATTTGTGCATTAAAACAACATGAAATTATTCAGAAATGCAGTATAGACATTGTTAATGTTGTAAATGACTATTGTAGCTGGAAACGACCGATTTTTAATGGAATATCTACATAGGCGTACAGAGGCACATTATCAGCAACCATCACTCCTGTGTTCCAAAGGCACGTTGTGTTAGCTAATCCAGGTTTATCATTTTAAAAGGCTAATTGATCATTAGAAAACCCTTGCAATTATGTTAGCTGAAAACTGTTGTTCTGATTTAAAGAAGCTAGTTGAGTATCTGGAGCATCAGCAGTTGGGGGTTCGATTACAGGCTCAAAATGGCCAGAAACAAAGAACTTTCTTCTGATACTCGTCAGTCTATTCTTGTTCTGAGAAATGAAGGCTATTCCATGCCAGAAACTGAAGATCTTGTAAAACACGTTGTACTACTCCTTTCACAGAACAGAGCAATCTGGCTCTAACCAGAATAGGAGTGGGAGGCCCCGGTGCACAACTGAGCAAGAGGACAAGTACATTAGTGTCTAGTTTGAGAAACAGACGCCTCACAAGTCCTGAACTGGCAGCTTCATTAAATAGTACTGGCAAAACACCAGTCTCAATGTCAACAGTGAAGAGGCGACTCCGGGATGCTGGCTTTCAATACTTTGTTGAAGCACCTTTGGCAGCGATTACAGCTTTGAGTCTTCTTGGGTATGACAATACAAGCCTGGCACACCTGTATTTGGGGAGCTTCTCCCATTCCTATCTGCAGATCCTCTCAAGCTCTGTCAGGTTGGATGGGGAGCGTTGCTGCACAGCTATTTTTACATCTCTCCAGAGATGTTCGTTCGGGTTCAAGTCCAGGCTCTGGCTGGGCCACTCAAGGACATTTAGAGACTTGTCCCGAAGCCACTCCTGCATTGTCTTTGCTGTGTGCTTAGGGTCATTGTTCTGTGAGAAGGTGAACCTTCTCCACAGGTGAAGGTCCTGAGCGCTCTGGAGCAGGTTTTCATCAAGGATTTCTCTATACTTTGCTCCGTTCATCTTTCCCTCGATCCTGACTAGTCTCCCAGTCCCTGCTGCTGAAAAACATCTCCACCACCATGCGTCACCATAGGGATGGTGCCAGGTTTCCTCCAGAATTGACACTTGGCATTCAGGCCAAAGAGTTCAATCTTGGTTTTATCAGACCAGAAAATGTTGTTTCTCATGGTCTGAGAGCCTTTAGGCAAATTTCAAGCGGGCTTTCATGTGCCTTTAAATGTGGAGTGGCCTCCATCTGGCCACTACCATAAAGGCCCGATTGGTGGAGTGCTGGCTGAGATGGTTGTCCTTCTGGAAGGTTCTCCCATCTCCACAGAGGTACTCTGTCAGAGTGAGCATTGGGTTCTTGGTCACCTCCCAAAGGCCTTCTCCCCCGATTGCTGAGTTTGGCCGGGTGGCAAGCTCTAGGAAGAGTCTTGGTGGTTCCAAACTTCTTTCATTTAAGAAGGATGGAGGAATCTGTGTTCTTAGGGACCTTCAATGCAACAAAAATATTTTGGTACGCTTCCCCAGATCTGTGCCTCAACACAAGCCTGTCTTTGAGCTATACAGACAATTCCTTCAACCTCATGGCTTGGTTTTTGCTCTGATATGCACTATCAACTGTGAGACCTTATATAGACAGGAGTGCGCCTTTCCATATCAAGTCCAATCAATTGAATTTACCACAGATGGAGACCAATCAAGTTGTAGAAACATCAAACATCAAGGATGATCAATGGAAACAGGATGCACCTGAGCTCAATTTCGAGTCTCATAGCAAAGGGTCTGAATACTTTTGTAAATAAGGTATTACTATTTTATTATTTTTATAAGTAAAAAAAAAAAAGTTACCTTTGTATTTATGGGGTATTGTGTATAGATTAAGGATTTTTTATTTAATTCATTGTAGAATAGTGCTGTAATGTAACAATGTGGGGAAAGGGTATGTTTTATTTTTAACAAGAAAATCTTAACAAGAACATTTTCTTAACAAGAATATTTCCCAGGACATCGACATTTCTTATATGGGCAGAAAGCATAAATTATTGTTAACTTAATCAAACTGCACTGTTGAATTTACAGTAGCTATTACAGTGAAAAATACCATGCTATTGTTTGAGGAGAGTGCACAAAAAAACTTTTATCACGGCAACTGGTTTGATACTGTACATTCACCTCGAAGGTAAATAATGTACTTCCATTCAGTAATCTTGCACTGATTTGTCATCCTGAGGGTCCCAGAGATAAAATGTAGCATAGTTTTGTTATTGACTTGTTAATTGTTTACTCCATGTGTAACTCTGTGTTGTCTGTTCACACTGCTATGCTTTATCTTGGCCAGGTCACAGTTGCAAATGAGAACTTGTTCTCAACTAGCCTACCTGGTTAAATAAAGGTGAAATAAAAAAAATAAAAAATAAAAAATTATATTCAAATGTAGGAACTGGGTTCTAAAGTTTGAACCCCTGTTGTTTCTAAGTCTATGGAAGGGGGTGAGAACCATGATCCTCCTAGGTTTTGTATTGAAGTCAATGCCCCCAGAGGAGGACAGAAGCTACAGTGCCTTGCGAAAGTATTCGGCCCCCTTGAACTTTGCGACCTTTTGCCACATTTCAGGCTTCAAACATAAAGATATAAAATTGTATTTTTTGTGAAGAATCAACAACAAGTGGGACACAATCATGAAGTGGAACGACATTTATTGGATATTTCAAACTTTTTTAACAAATCAAAAACTGAAAAATTGGGCGTGCAAAATTATTCAGCCCCCTTAAGTTAATACTTTGTAGCGCCACCTTTTGCAGCGATTACAGCTGTAAGTCGCTTGGGGTATGTCTCTATCAGTTTTGCACATCGAGAGACTGACATTTTTTCCCATTCCTCCTTGCAAAACAGCTCGAGCTCAGTGAGGTTGGATGGAGAGCATTTGTGAACAGCAGTTTTCAGTTCTTTCCACAGAATCTCGATTGGATTCAGGTCTGGACTTTGACTTCGCCATTCTAACACCTGGATATGTTTATTTTTGAACCATTCCATTGTAGATTTTGCTTTATGTTTTGGATCATTGTTGGAAGACAAATCTCCGTCCCAGTCTCAGGTCTTTTGCAGACTCCATCAGGTTTTCTTCCAGAATATTCCTGTATTTGGCTCCATCCATCTTCCCATCAATTTTAACCATCTTCCCTGTCCCTGCTGAAGAAAAGGAGGCCCAAACCATGATGCTGCCACCACCATGTTTGACAGTGGGGATGGTGTGTTCAGCTGTGTTGCTTTTACGCCGAACATAACGTTTTGCATTGTTACCAAATGTTCAATTTTGGTTTCATCTGACCAGAGCACCTTCTTCCACATGTTTGGTGAGTCTCCCAGGTGGCTTGTGGCAAACTTTAAACAACACTTTTTATGGATATCTATAAGAAATGGCTTTCTTCTTGCCACTCTTCCATAAAGGCCAGATTTGTGCAATATACGACTGATTGTTGTCCTATGGACAGAGTCTCCCACCTCAGCTGTAGATCTCTGCAGTTCATCCAGAGTGATCACGGGCCTCTTGGCTGCATCTCTGATCAGTCTTCTCCTTGTATGAGCTGAAAGTTTAGAGGGACGGCCAGGTCTTGGTAGATTTGCAGTGGTCTGATACTCCTTCCATTTCAATATTATCGCTTGCACAGTGCTCCTTGGGATGTTTAAAGCTTGGGAAATCTTTTGTATCCAAATCCGGCTTTAAACTTCTTCACAACAGTATCTCGGACCTGCCTGGTGTGTTCCTTGTTCTTCATGATGCTCTCTGCGCTTTTAACGGACCTCTGAGACTATCACAGTGCAGGTGCATTTATACGGAGACTTGATTACACACAGGTGGATTGTATTTATCATCATTAGTCATTTAGGTCAACATTGGATCATTCAGAGATCCTCACTGAACTTCTGGAGAGAGTTTGCTGCACTGAAAGTAAAGGGGCTGAATAATTTTGCACGCCCAATTTTTCAGTTTTTGATTTGTTAAAAAAGTTTGAAATATCCAATAAATGTCGTTCCACTTCATGATTGTGTCCCACTTGTTGTTGATTCTTCACAAAAAATACAGTTTTATATCTTTATGTTTGAAGCCTGAAATGTGGCAAAAGGTCGCAAAGTTCAAGGGGGCCGAATACTTTCGCAAGGCACTGTAGCTATCCTCCGGCTACACAATGGTTCTACTCTACAGAGTGCTGTTGAGGCTACTGTAGACCTTCATTGCAAAACAGTGTTTTAATAAATTATTTGGGAGATGTGAATATATTTAGTATAGATTTATCTAAAAATAATATTTTAAATGTGTTAAAAAAATATATGAAATTCACTGAGGATGGCACTCCCCTTCCTCCTTTGAAGAGCCACCAATGAAAACCATATAGCATCAGACTGACGAGGTGAAAAAACTGATTGTTTGACTATTGTAACATTATTTAGATACTTAAAATATTACCTGAGAAACCACAGGCTCCATCTACAAATTACCTGGCTCCATCTGCACCTTTGTTTAAGAAACTCAATATCTTGTCTATTTACGACGTTAATGTACAACAATTATGTACTTTCATCTACAAATACTCCTTCCTCCCAGACTGTTTACATAAACCATTCAATGGACTATTCCAGGTTAATTCTGAAATCCATCTATTGACCACCAGACACTGTGATAACCTTCACCTTCCCCACTGCCGCACCTCACATTGTATCTGATAGAGAATTGACTGAGGTACCATACTCTGGAATTCTTATCTTCACATTGTCAAATCACCATCATCCCTCAATAACTACAAGCTTAAACTGGGGGTCAGCCTGATGAACCAAACTACCCAATTTGATTATGTATACTGAGTATATCTGAGTATGTCTGAACAAACTTTTTTGTTTGTACATATATTTGTGGTGTGGTTTTCATAAGCCCTTTTGCACTTCCAACCTCAACTGCACACCATTTTTACCAGTTTTATATCCGTTCGTTTTTGTATTTGACTTGTCTTTAGTGCGAATAAATAAAACCTACGAATAAATAAAACCTTCCTTACTCAAATGGTGAAACACTAAATGTGATGTTCTTTGTTCAACTGTACATGCATGAAACGAACATTATGGAAAACATGCCTCACACTAAGTCATAGTTAGTAGTAGAATAATGTATTGGCAAGAATTTGGCACCGTCAACTTTAAGAAGGTTACTAAGAAAGTTCAGCCAGACGCAAGTCAGTATTCGACGCCCATCCGTGTCTAAGGACGTCGGGAGATGACGGGGAAACCGGACACTAGGGGCAACAGGGATTCATTTCACCTTACTCACTTCGAAATTTGACGTTTGGAACAACTTGGCAATTTGACGTTTGAGAAACATGGATGAACGTCTAATTGTGACGTGAGACTGTGAGATCTTGTTGGGAAAGTTAGCCTAAGCATTTAAACCACCTAAATATATTTCCTTTACATTTAGTATTTGAAACTCAAACATTAATTCCCATCTGCTTTTTCTATAATGCTGCAGAATCTGTATCATTCTCCATACCTTATATTCCAATGCATCAAACATTAAGGGTGGCAGGTAGCCTAGTGGTTAGGTTGCAAGATCGAATCCCCGAGCTGACAAGGTAAAAATCTGTCGTTCTGCCTCTGTTCCTAGGCCATCATTGAAAATAAGAATCTGTTCTCAACTGACTTGCCAAGTTAAATAAAGGTAAAATAAAATACAAAAAATAAAAAGTTACACATGCCCACCATGGTGTTGGGTAGCTGCTGACATTTGAGAACTCATCTAGTTTAGAAATCAAACTCTGGTCATGTTATTGCAGAGCACATTGTATACATTTTTTGCCCAGCTGTTTTTAGAGAAGATTGTAATTGTAAGGTAGCTATGTTAGTTTTTAAACCTCCATTCTAGCATACACGACACACACATTTTTCAATCGAGATGCTTTTATTTGGGTTTCTATGCTAATTATATAACTTAAATGTTTCTTTAAGCTAGTTACTTAAAAGAGGGAGAGGGAACTAATGAAACACTGGCTTCGTCAGCAGGCAATTTTACATTTACAGTAGCTTGCTAGGCTAATCAAACTAACATTAGCCAGCCTCAATAAATTGGCTAAGTGGTCAATGAAGTTAGTGCTTCATTTGATCAAGACAATGTTCATTGCAAGCTGTATTTTTCAAGTGCACTCAAACAGATATGGATCTTATTTCAGTCATTACACACAGACAGCAGCTCGAGTTTTCATGCGAGGCTGTGTTTCAATGACTGTATATCTGCATTTCCATCTTAGATAGAAGCCGGCCATTGGCTGCCTTCATCACGAGGGGTATGTACAGGAGTTCTGATTGGTTCCAATTTTTGCAAATGTGCCTATGCAGACAGTGTTGAAAAGTACTTTTTATGAAAATGTGCAAGACTTGAAGGTGCCAACAAATGTTATAGTCTTTATAACAATGTTTCACTGATATACAAAAAAAAATCCGCTCCCTCGAAGGAGATCAATCAACTTCACGTTTTTCGGCTTTCTGCCCACCACCTAGAATATTGAGGCATTCCATAATGGATGCCTCAGAAGAATCTGCAGAATTTTCTGGCAAAATAAAAACCCACCAAAGACGAACTCTACAGGAAGACCAAAAGCCAGAGCATCACATACCAAAATCAAGATAAGAAGAATGCGTTCGCTTGGCCATGTTTTCCGGATGGAGCAGGATAGCATCCCAAATTTGCCCTAAGGTGGACCGCCAGGGAAAAGAGAACCTGGAAGACCTAAAACTACTTGGCGCAGAACTATGACGGACGAGCTGGCCAAGATGAACCTCTCGTGGGGGCGAGGCACAACACGTGGCCAAGGACAGAGAGTGGCTGAAGGAACTCATTGTAGCCTTATGTCCCCATAGGGGAAGAAGGAGTAAATAAGTATAATGTAGATTGTCAATCAATTAAGCCCAAAAGGTTGTAATACTACAATGACATAATATTGCTGCTAATGCCTCTGGACCTTTCATCAGAGGGCAATGAGACGAAATCCCAGGTGTGCCACTGCTGCTATGTCCTAGAGGTAAGGTCAACTAAATTACACTCATAAAAAGCCTGTTTTGGTGTAAGGGGGTAAAGGCAATTGAATCTGCTAACTTGCACTCCCATACGCTTCAATGTAAATGATTATTTTGATATTATGGCACGGCATCCACACATGCAACTGACCTGTGTTACTAGGTTTAACGATTCCTAGAAGTGGCGTGCCCCTTAACTGTGGGGTCGAAAAAGGAGCCAAATATTTGCCTCGTCTTATTTCACGTTTAAGACAGCGGTAACACAAGGTGGGATTCTAAACAGATGTCTTTTTCCATACACTCGTCCATACCTTACATAAGTTCCACACGTAGGCTAGCGCTGAGACACATTTTCCGTCCTTTCAATGACTTTAAACTGGTATGCAGTGATCCACGATAATTGGGTGGAGTGCTTTCGGTAGAGGGTAATGATGCTATTCCATGATGCTGGTTGAGTTGTTCAGTCTCAGTGGATGTAGATCAGAAGATAATGCCATTTATGATTTGTTTTACTGGCATGTGAATGTACATCTGGATGTTGTTAGAAAAGAAAAAGGAAAGGGGGATACCTAGTCAGTCCGTTGTACAACTGAAGGCATTCAACTGAATTGTGTCTTCCGCTTTTAACCCAACCCCTCTGAATCAGAGAGGTGCGGGGGGCTGACTTAATCGACATTCACGTCTTCGGCGCCCGGGGAACAGTGGGTTAACTGACTTGCTCGGGGGCAGAGCAATAGATTTTTACCTTGTCAGCTCTGGGATTCGATTTTTTCCGAAGGTCCCTAATGGCAGTACGACGTGCATTGCGTATCTTTGATATGGGGCGGCAGGTAGCCTAGTGGTTAGAGCGTTGGATTAGTAACCGAAAGGTTGCAAGATTGAATCCCAGAGCTTACAAGGTAAAAATCTGTCGTTCTGCCTCTGAACAAGGCAGTTAACCCACTGTTCCTAGTCCGTCATTGAAAATAAGAATTTGTTCTTAACTGACTTGCCTAGTTAAATAAAGGTACAATTAAAAATTAAAAAACGTCCAATTTAAAACAATTCTTCACTAGTAGGGAAGCACAAAGGTGAGTGACCTCTCTCGTGCTGAATCATGAGTCACGCAGACCCTATTACAGTGTGCTGTACTATACAGATACCACTGAAAATCATGGTTGTGGAAAGCTGTGGCAAGGCAATTAAGGGTCACAAAATGTAAGGTTTGTGTAACTTCCTAAAGTTTCACATTTTCTTATAAAATGTTCAATTGCATTTTCTGAATTTTATTCATATTAGTTTCGTTCTCCTATATCTTATTTTTATTAAGCGAAATACTCGAACTTGTTCATAATTTATATACTGAGCAAAAATATAAATGTGTTGGTCCCATGTTTTATGAGCTGAAATAAAAGATTTCTCTCATATGTTGTGCACAAATTTGTTTACATCCCTGTTACTGAGCATTTCTCCTTTGCCAATCCATCCACCTGACAGGTGTGGCATATCAAGAAGCTGATTAAACAGCATGATCATTAAACAGGTGTGCCTTGTACTGGGGGCAATAAAAGGAGACTCTAAAATGTGCAGTTTTGTCACACAATCCAATGCCACAGAAGGTGCAATTGGCAAGCTAAATGCAGGAATGTCCACGAGCTGTTGCCAGAGAATTTAATATTAATTTCTCTACCATAAGCCGCCTCCAACATAATTTTAAAGAATTTGTCAGTACGTTTAACCTCACAAACACAGACGATGTGTAACCACACCAGTCCAGGACCTCCACATCCAGCTTCTTCACCTGCGGGATCGTCTGAGACCAGCCACCCGGACAGCTGATGACACTGAGGAGTATTTCTGTCTTTAATAAAGCCCTTTTGTGGGGAAAACCCATTCTGATTGGCTGGGCCTGGCAACCAAGTGGGTGGGCCTTGCCCAATCATGTGAGATCCATAGATTAGAGCCTAATGAATTTATTTCAAATCGTTGAAATTGTTGCGTTTATATATTTGTTCAGTACAATTCAAGAAATGTGGCCCATCTTATGCACTTGCTGATTTTCCTTACAACATCTTGATTACGAACAAGCCGCACCAGACGGGCAAGACAAAGGAGAGGGTTAGTGTGTGTCCACATACAGAATATTAAATTTATTAACCGTCTGACCAGCAAAATACCTTTGAGTGCTCAAGATGCATGGCATACTTTGGAAAAAGGAGATATTTCATGCAGAATACCTGTTTTACAGTGGAAAATATTGACCATGTAACCTAGTAATCAGATGCAGTCTGGAAAATATAAACATAGCTCATATTAACAATTCTGTCTGGGTAGCAACATGAATAAGCCAAGCAAAATTTCCAGGGCCATATTTTACACATGCAAGTGACAGGTCAATCTTTCTTTTTTTTGCCTTGCTAATAATAACAAATGGAAACTGCTTCGAAGGTAAAGTCTGGAAACTCACTTCTTTCGGTCCTCCTCCCCCAGGTTTTTCCATCTCTCCTGCACGGCAGAGGTGATGTCCTGGAGGCTTGCTGCGGGCTTCTCCTGGAGAACCTCTGCCCGGGTCTCCCTCTCAAACAGGCAGCGGGGGACAGGGGGACAGGGGGTCCTCATGGTACGGCTACTGATCAGGTTGTAGGCCTTCAGTGACGCACGTTTCTCCGTTATAGCGTTGGACACCTTTTTGCCAGGGCTGCTCTGATCCTTGGCCTGGACCAGGCCCAGGTCACTGCTGCATCCGGTGGGCAGGTGGACCTTGACAGACTGCCGTGCCTCGGCTCCACCTCACTGCTGATAACTGCTCAACGTCTTTGTCAGGATCTTGGTCATGGCGGTTGAGCCTCTCCAGGCCTTTGGCTGGGCCTGGATTTGTTATCTCGCTGCAGGTCAAAGCAATTTCATCTTCCAATAGTGGAAAAGTCAAAGACCCCTGGGATTTGGTTGACTATCCAGTCTTCAGAGGAAGAGGAGGTGCTAGTTTTTACTGTCTGGTCACCAGCCACTACCCTGGATGGAGAGCCATCACTGCAGCCAAATGGCGCTTTGTCCACCGTGACACTGTGCTCCATAAGACTGTCCTCTACGTCAGCGTTTCCCCTACAGTTGCCCAGTGATAATGGGCAACTGTAGGCATCTTCTCCAGTGACTGGTGGAGCCTCAGCAGGAGACCCCGAACCAGGGCCTTACAAGGAAACCAACAGCGTCTCCAATGCTGCCAGCACAGCCTCCTAACAGTCACAGTCTCTGTGAGAAATAACATAACACAGTAATGCCCATGCTGTTCACTTTCCCTTCTTTACAGGCAGTGGCTGTGCACCCAGGTAACTGCACATTTAGTTAATGTGGTTAATTACAGCACTGGTCAGCTCCTCCTATTTCAAATGGTGGTGGCTAAGGAACTGATTGGCAACTTATTGTTTACTGTCAGCGCTTTCTATTTTTTATCACAGAAAATCCATCAAGTTCTTTTGAGGAGAGAAACGAGATAGTTGGACAAAGGGTAGAGGGACAGTAACGTTAGCTAGCCAAAGCAAGTGAATGGATTCCTTGCTGTACCGTAGAAGCTACATGTAGGGAAATCATACATTTGCTAACTGGATCTTGCATCGCATATATGCAGCTGAATCGGTCCAAAAGCTGAGAAGGATAAATTGACTGGAAACTGGTTCTGCAGCTACTGTCCGTTTTTATACATCTTTTGAACATCCTCAATCGTATTTACTTTCCCCTAAGTTTAGTATTCTTTCAACCAAAGATCATAGAAAGATAGTGGTAGAGTGGAACATGAATCTGTCCGCAAGGAAATTGAGAAGAAAAAAAAGAGAAAACGGAAACCTTGTTCTGGTGCAGAATCTGGGTCTTCTTGGGGGGGGGTCAGGTTGACGCCTACAGTGGATGCGGGAACAGCGATGTTGAGCATCATAGTGGAATAACGGCTGCAGGCAGAGTCTGCCGGGTACTGAGCCAGGTAGTGCTGCCGGACCACCTGATGGTCAAGCAGAGAGAACGTAACAGAACTGCAGCGGTGATCCTATGGGCCATGCTTCACAGTGACAGTGTTGTAGCATTTACATAACAAAGTGACTTTCATCAATGACAGAGAGAGCTACATTTGGGATAACAGACAGGCCTATGTGAGGACAAAGTGATACTTGAGAGGACCACAATGGAAATAAGCCTTCGTTGCTGTCTTCAGCTGGAGCGGCATCACATATGTATTTTTAATCTTCAGGTAAATAAAACACTGTTTTTTTTTAATTTTTTATGTATAATTATAAATGTCTTCCTTGGACGACTTGTGTGAACGTAGGGTAAACGAAGAGTGAATGTAACACGTGAATTCTCACTGGACAAACTAAGAGAACAAATATCCACATCTAAAATACTTTGTCCAAGCAATTTGAGAAGCTATTGTTTGTTGAACACCTCTATCATATTTGGCTGCATATTTTTCTTTACCCAAACCACAACAAACATCTGAGACGCATGTACATTTCATGAACACAAAAAGCATGTTTTTAACTTCATGATATTTTTTTCTGGTGGACAGGTCGATCATTCAAAGATAGATGTTTTGCTGGGGTTACTGGAGCTCGATAAAGAGCCATCCATACCAGGTTTGGGAAAGAATTGATCTATCACAATCTGTTAAAAGAAATCAAATCAACATAATAACTGGGGAACCATTTCAGTGAAAAACAAAATTATATTTTCTATATTTGTATTTCGGTCCCACTTCATTCCAAGTGGCTCTGCCTATTTACATCCATAGTACACAGGCAGGTAGAATGTTATGTATACATTTTTACATAGCTACTGTAGTTACAAACATGCTTTTTGCATAATTTGTAACAATATGTAGCTATCCACACTGTACTTACAAGGCATCTGTCATTTAAACACCATGTAAAAATACAGAATGCTAAAGGGATAGTTCACCCAAATTTCAAAATTACTTATTTGTTTCCTTCTATGGACAAGGAGAGACAATTCTCTATGCTTTCATTGTTTACCTAGGCACTGCACTGTCACCAACCGCTTACAATAATGTTTTCTTACCAAAAACAAGACACCCAATATTAACATGTTTAAAATTTCACAGCCGAACCATGTTAACTTCAAACCAAGTTATTGAAAAATACAATCTCATGGACTTTGAGATTTTAAAATCGATTCATGTCGGATCCTCAAGGTTTTTAAATCTTAAAAGGATTCACGTTTTTTTTTTCTCCCCAACACAAACACATCACATGCTGTAGACACTTTGAAAAAGTTTGAACAACCAATGACATCTAAATGCTGTTGCCTTCTAAACTCGAAGAAAACAGTTTATGTTGACAAGTGTTGGTGAAAAGAGAAACTGCTCCAAATGACTTAATTAGCTAATCTCTCACTGCATGACTCGGGCAAACAATTCTAAAATAAACAAGCTTCGCAGTTGACGAGTATCAGGGTCATACAACTGGAGTTTTAAACTCTCTAATTACTGCCATTGAGACCTTGATAATAGCTGTGTACATTACATATACTTTGCCATTACAACATTTGTCAATTACTGTGATACAGTTGATCCTGCCTGCTGACGGCCTGGCCATGAAGGAGCCTTATTATTCCATTCTGAGTCGTGTAGAGGCATCTGGGCCTCATTGGCAGCAGTGTTCACTGCCACAGGACCCTGCTCTGGTAATTAGAAAAGCAGCACAGAAAAACTGACCAAGGTTCACTGTCGATAAATTTAAAGCTAAGTCTCTTAAACTCTCGATTTGTCCACTCAATCAAGGAGTGATTACGAGTATGGACTTTTTCCCCCCAATAATATTTTTTATACAATTTTTTTTTTAAACAATTCTATCTTGCCTAAAGTGATAAAATACTTCAGAAAGATAATAGGCACGAGAAGAAAAGGGAAATAATAAAACAAACCAAGTCAGAACTCTGAGGCTTGTGAAATCTGAAAGAAGATCTACCTAAATCTGCAAAACAGAGGTCCTAGGTTTGACACAAAGTCCTAAGATTGATGCAAACGTTTCTCAGGTGACATGAGCAATAGGCCGGGGCTGTGTTCCCCAGTCCGTCTGCACACGTCTTCACGTGTCACACCCATGAGCCCGGAACTGGAACACATCTCGGCTTGGCGTCCTACCTGATGACTGATCATCTTTTCCTGGCTAATGACTGATTATTCAAGCAGATCTCTCACCGCATAAATTAAATTCTAAGAATTGTTGAGAGAAAAGTACAATAAATTGGTACACAAAAACATTTCCTTATCTGGCAAATGATGTTCATGAGCCAGACCTATGGCTAATATTATATAACAGGCAAGAGGGGAACAAATTGCAAAGCAATCACTGTGGCTGGGCTATATATAGTGCTGTACCACAAAACCAAGCACTATCCTCACACATGGAAGAAGTAGTTCCAGGGACACATAGCTTTGTTTTAGATTGGCACACTGATCATTTTAATGAGCAATACAAAACTTCTCATAACTTTTAAAACACATAGTAAATGGAAAGCCAGTTCATTGATGCAACACTGTTTGAGGTTTTGCGGGTACATGTGGTTTCCTCTCGTTCAGCTCATTATCTACTCATTAGGTCAGGTTATGAGAGAACCAATGGCACCTTTGCTCAAAAGGGCATGGTTGTGGGTTGACACGTTGCCAAAATAAGTGTAACATTTTGTTCCACAAGGGGCATGGCTCCTCCATCAACTTGCCAGAGTTGTGTGTGGAATCTTTGAACTGGATTCCGTGATCGCTAAGCTTCGGCCAGAGAAGGGGGAGGCAATAAGTGTTCTTTCATTGCTACAGGGAGTAGAGGACAAAGGCCAAAGGTCCTTGTCATAACTGGGCTCCAGAGTCCTGCTGCAAAATAACAACAAAGGAAACGGGGGAAAAGGGACTTGCGCTCCATATCTGTCAGGCCACATTAGCCGGGAGATGCACGGCAGGTAGCAGCCACACAACGCCTACCGTGACCAAGCAGAAACTTAACGCTCCACAGCCAACTCAATTACCAGCAGCAAAGCAAATCTCTCTCGCACAGAAGGAGAAAAGGGCATGGACATAGCTGCCCAACAGCCAGCCAACATCACATACTGGCTTGAAATCAAGAGTTCTTGATGCAGCCATTTTACAAGCTTGCTGTCTAGTATTTCTCTTGGGTTTTTCACTTTGCAGTCAGTCACAGACTGTGGTGGACCTGTTTGTTTTGCAGCACAACCACCAACCTTCCAGAGAAAGGTTCATGCAGACTGTGGAACACACCCAGGGTATGGGGAGAGGGTCTCTGGGACCCCTGGTGTTGGCCAAGACTGGAGGGCAGTGGGAGGACGAGTGGCTGGGTGCCAGTGCAGCCGTGCTATGTCTCTCTATGACGCTAGGCCATCCACATGCACCACGGGCCACAAATTAGACACACCCTATCTTTAATGGTGCCCAGTTTTGCATCACTCATTGTACTCCTGGTTAGGAGAAAATGTCAATCTCAGGGCACTTATTGTAAAGCAAAACAATGTGACATGTACTTTTGGGAGATATGGAAGTCTGAATTGAATCAGTGAAATAGAAATTGGTGTCATTGAGCACTGCAGGAAAGGACAGAACTGCAAGAGCAGCAATATTTAAGTCAAGCTTCGTGTGGACACCTCCAAGAACAGCTGCCATCAATATAACTGTCTGCATCTACATCATTTCCAATCGCCATAAAAAAAGATTATGTCAACATATATATTTTTATATATTTTCCTTTATTATTTTACCTTAACCCTACTACCCCTCCCCTGACTGGAGTAAACGAATGGACATCTGCACCTAGGCTTCTACTTGCAGCTTATACATACTATATACACTTTATAGACACAGTATAGTTTACAATGGTTATCTTTCGTTTGTATTTAGTCTCATCCTTCAGCTACCCTCAACCTCTCCCATCTATCTCTGAAGACCATCCAGTTTTGATTTCTATTTGCTATATATATATTTAAACTGTACTGTTTCACAAAAGTTCTGGACCTCCATACATTTTACAGACAGTATATTTTAAATGATTTATGTTCTTTCTAGTTCCACCCTTCAGCTCCACTCAACCTCTCCCATCTATCTCTGAACACCATCCAGTTTCGATTTCTATTTAACATATGTTTTTCAACTGTGCTGTTTCACAAAAGTTCTGAACCTTTCTTTTCTCATATTTTATTTTAAAATCACCCAGCTGTGCTATTCGCAGAGTTAGCTCCAGATAAGTGTTGCAATTCTTCAGCCATTCCTGAACCTGCGACCAAAAACAAGCTACATGTGGACAGTATCAAAACAAATGATCTAACGTTTGTCTCTTCGCAGGCAAAACCTGCAATAAAATACAAATCTTTGTCCTTCACTTATTTAGCATTGTTACGTGACATTTATGCGGTATAAGAGTGTTGTTTTATCTCTGATGACTGGTTTGGATGGACCGGGGCAATGGCTGAGTGATGCTGGTGTTCGACTGACCTCTGGTTGTTCTTGTTGATGGTGGACTGAAAAGCAGGTGGGCCACAGCGTTGGGCCCCAGCGTAGCCATGAGAGCAATCCTGTGATCGGACACCTTGGCCTTCTGCCACACCACCACCTGCAACAACACGCAGCAGCTTATTTTCAGTCCGCCTAAAAAAAGACCACCTGCCGGATCTCGCAGCAGACCCTGATGACCAATCAAAGCCTCTTCTCTAGCACTTCCCGTACCTGTGTGGATCGCTCGGAGAGAGGTTCAACAATAGTCCTACTTGCACGGGACTTGCATTACTATAGAACGTAGGTTATGTAATTATTAACCCCCAGTATGTCTGTTTTTCCCCAGAGGATGATTCGGACGGGATTCCTTTTCACCAAACCGCCCCCTGTAATTATTTTTTCCCCCATTATGACAGAAGCCTGGAGGCTGTTCTAGGATATTTCAACTTGTCTAAGGATAGCCTAATAATGGCTTTCAGTTGGGAGAATGTCAAAATAACATCAATAAGAACCGTGAACTAACTGCGTGCAGACATTTAATTAACTGACGTTTTTGGCAATTTATCAATTCATTGGCACAATATCATCCGCTTCATCTTTAAAAAGAGTAAAAAGCTGATGAGACAAAACAGATCATTCATCTGTAGGGTACGTGCATAGCATTACATTTTAAGCATCCATTTGTTCCCATGTTCTAACCCAAACTGCAAGCAGCACCTGCTAAACACAGTAATACCCCTAAGTATTATCAGAGGACCTTGGAGTCTGCATGCCAAAAAAAACAGTAGGTTATTCTGGCTGGAATTATCACTCTCCCATCACGTGAAAATGATTGACATGGCATATTCGCACGGGTGTGGTGTTTGTGCTGTGCACATGATTACATTACCCGACCTCCCCCAGTAAAACTAATCCTGTCCGAACAGGGCTCATCTGTTCTAAAAAGGCCTAAACCAGACCAGAGGGGTTTGGGGATGACTAGAGAACAAGCTACTGTGTGCTGATGCCTATGTCAGGTCACAAACTGTGAGAGCAGTTCGACTGAATAAACGGACCGTACTTCACACCATTCCCAAATCAGCATGTTGTCTGAACATATTATTCAACCCACTGGATCAATGTACACTACATAATGAAAGCAGATACACAGTGACCACAAGGTTACACAATCTTCCTCATCTCTGTGCAACCTCCACCGAGCCTTGGAATCCTCTACTTTTCCTTCATGTCCGATATATGTGAGAGAAAATTAGTCCAACACTAAATGAGAACACATATTTTCACACCCACGGGTGGGCTTGTCGTTGACGTGTCCACCAGCGAGTATATCTCCTGGGTGTTGATTTCTGAAAGTATGCTGTCCGCAGCAGCACACGTCTCCGCTATGAAATATGCAATTTGGTGACTGTAAACGGATCACACCCGTAAACAGCACTTGGAGAAGCCATGAAACCCAACACAGGCCGAAGTGCAAAGTTCGGGATACAGATATGCCTCCCATGTGCTGATGCCATGAAATGGGGGCACGCTCCTCCCTTGATGATGTCAGAGTGATTTCAGTGAAAAGTATACAGTGGTGTTATACCTCTGACCCCTTCCCTTAATGTTTCACTCCAAGTGGCCACTGGCTGAAACTGAATCTGGGGTTAAGTCTGCAGCCCAGTGTTCTACAGCTTTTTCTCTGACGGTCTCCCTTTCTTCCATAACTCAGCTCCAAAGGCATCCACAGTTCACTAAATATGACTACGGGAGGGAGTGGGTTCAGGTCATGGGAAATTGCGCATCTTTTCACTGGCACCACAAAATAATCTTTGTCGTCGGGACAGCGTGCCCTGCAAGAACTGAATGGATTCCTGCACAGCATAAACATGTCAAATTCCCACACAAATGTGGTACACTAATTGGTGTGCTATTAAGTGAGAACCTGTGTAAAAAGAACTTGAATTCTCAAGATACTGCAGTGACAGCATAAGCAATGTGTTACTAGTTTTTTTTTAAACGATAATTCCTTATTTCTCTGCAATACTTTGTCTCCCGTTTTATCTCCTGGAAAGTTGTGATAAATGATGGAAAAACGACATCTTTACATCGATGCCATATCTAATGAGACTTTACGTTGACAAGCAGAAACCTAGGCTAAATCACGCATTTTCCAACAAAATCAATCTCATTCACAAAATAAACCCACCTGTGCTCAATATATGGACATTTTTGGTGAAAAGAAGGTAAACGCCCAAGAAATGTTGGAGGAAGGCTTTTTGACATAGATATGAGTTGTGTGGCGTGTTAAATACACTGGAACTACTCCAATGCCAGGAACTTTTAAAAGACATGGCCCATTGATGAAGCTCTAACTAATAGCAGAGAGCAGTGACAGTGTTCGAGAGAATGAAAGAGGCGTATGACTAAAGAAAAATGTTTGCTTCACGTTTAAGCCCTATCAACGACAACACTAAAGTATCAAATCATTGATGGCATTAATGACGCTTAAGCAGTGATTAATGGAGTTGGAATGCGGGGATTGGGTTTCACCCACGGAAATGCAGACAGATGAGGACACCTTGTGGTAAGAAGTGTTATTGTGTGCAAAAAGATGAATAAACAGTGAGAACGAAGTTGTACCTTACTGTGAGTGAGTGTGAGTCTCGGCTCTGGTTTTACAGTGGCATACGCCATGAGAAGGTCCTGCACCTTCTTCTGCTCCTCCTTGCACTTATTCATGTTGGCGCAATACTGCTTCCTCACTGGGAGATTCTTAAAAAAAGCTTCAGTGCACAGACTGTGGTACCTGAAAAGACATTAAAGCCCATGTCTACCTATAAAATGTTTCTCTGTGACGTATACATAATAAATACCATCAGAAACTGACTCCAATTTCAGTAAAAAGGGAAATGCCAAACCTTGCCCTGGGTGAGGGCTTCTGGGAAACGACCCTGCCCGTGAGGTCAAGCGTGTACTGGGTGCCGACGTCGTCCTCGGCAGTCTTTGTCGTGACAGCTACCTGGTGGGAGACCACGGGGCAAATCTATCACAGCTGCTTATTACCACTTTGGACTTTTTCAAGCAGAATTTAGTGTAAAAGAGAGCTGCTTCTGACCTCTGCCACAGCGCATATGGAGCCCTGGGCCTGTCCTCTGAAGCCATATGTCTCCAGGGGCTCCAGGCCATCGTGGCTGCAGATTTTAGAGGGGTAGTATTTCACAGCCATCACAGCAGTATCAGCAGCTTTTATGCCTGAGCCATTGTCTATGATTTCTATTCGATCCAGACCATAATTCCCCTAAGACACATGAAATACATAAAATAGAGAATGTTCAGTATTGTCCCTTCAAAGAGCCTTGAAAGCAGATTAGATTTTTTCTTTGTGTCATATTAACAGCTATGTGTTCTAAGTTCTTAAAGCCTCTTTTGTGGATTGATCTGATTATTATATACACTGTGTGTACAAAACATTAGGAGCACCTGCTCTTTCCATGAAAGACTGACCAGGTGAATGCTATAATCCCTTATTGATGTCACTTGTTAAATCCACTTCAGTGTAGATGAAGGGGAGGAGATAGGTTAAAGAAGGATTTTTAAGCCTTGAGACAATTGATGCATGGGTTGAGTATGTGGGGGGTGTTCCTATTAGGAAGGTGTTCCTAATGTTTGGTATACTCAGTGTATGTTAGTGTCCACTCCAGCTCCGTTTCCAATTCAATGAGGTGTAAGTACAAGAAATTATAAATTGTGCTTCAAACAAATTGGGCTCCCCAGTGGCACAGCGGTCTAAGGCACTGCATCTCAGTGCTAGAGGCATCACTACAGACCGTGGTTTGATCCCAGGCTGTATCACAACCAGCCGTGATCGGGAGTCCCATAGGGTGGCGCACCATTGGCCCAGAATTGTGCGTGTTAGTGGAGGGGTAGGCCGTCATTGCCTAGTTAAATGAAGGTTAAATAAATACAAAATAAAAAACATTTGCTTCCTTCCATACAGGCAGGTTTATGTGCTAGAGATACTTGGAGGTCGTTTGATATTGATCATGTGGTGTTCAGTTCCGGGAAAATGTTTTCCTCTTGATAAGTGGATTTGCTTTCCTCTTGGCAATATAGGAGAAGTGTTGGAAATATTAGTCCAATCAAAAGGCTTCACTATGTCCTCAGAGGCTGGCTGTGCTGCCTGAAAGGATTACCGCTGACAGCTCATTAAGAAATGGCTCTGAAGTGGGCAAAGAGTGCACTCATGAGAGAGAACTCAAGTATTCCCCCATGCCAAGAAAAACAAATTCACAGAGAGAGCAGGTGAGCCGAGCCCACTCGAAATGGGAAAATATCTGAGGAATTCAGATGACATAACCATATGAGTACACTATAACCATTTCTGACAGCATTGGGAGTTGGAGAGGGTGTGTGTATAGTTACATACATTTTATCAGGACATGTTTAACAGGATACCTTTAAGTAGGCCTAATTCCAACCAGGGAAAACAAGTACAATAGCTATGTGCTTTACAATGTGACAATTTCAACATGCCATGAGTGATTTGCATGTGCTTCACTGGCAACACAAAAGGGTGAACACACTTCTTTTTTTTTTTACCATTTTAATGTAAATTCTCAAGGCACCAGCACCAGCAGTTCCTTCACCACGTTTACCAAAGAGGTGATGACCTCACAGTTGGACAGAATGCGAACAGTTTCTGCAGGCAGCGGTTTCATGATTAGCTACTGTTTATGGACACCTGTAATATGGAGAAAGAAAACATTGATGTGACATTGTTGTGCAATGAGCTGTCATTCACAACTGGAGGTTCTAGTCTGGAGTGTCCAGTTAAATTGTGGTTGAGGGCATTTTTTAACTCTAAAATGGTTCAATGAGTGAGAAATAGATGTCATTGTTGCAATAGTTTGTGAGTGGGCAACATATACTATCATCTTAAATGGGCATGTTTCATTATTTTGCCATATTAAAATAAAGTACATTGTGCTTATTTACCTAATGTGGACAGTTTGTGATACTACCTTACACAAGCTTGCATTTTCACCCATAAAATTGAGTGGAATTACACATCCTTTTTATCTCAGATTGGTGGTTTTAGTATAAAAGTTTAGTCATTACGATGACATAAGACTGATTGCTTCAATCGGTTCAATATCTTTGGTTTTGTAAGTCACGCGCGCTGGGATGTGCAGGATTTAGAACGGGGAGTTAATAAAATTGCCAGGAAATGGCACAGAATGTTGGGGGGTGGGGTCTCTATAAAAGTCGCTGGCCACACACCAATACATGGATTTGACAGTCAATCTTTCACTCAAATTATCCAACAGAAAAAGTGTTTTGTTCTCTTTTCCATGGTGGCAGTCTCCCGAAATCAACATCCGACATTGCAAAATATAGATATAAGCCTTCTACAGGTCATGAGTGACGTGAATGTGCTTCACTGGCCACACTAAAGGGTGAAATACCAACCATCTATAGGTAATTTCTACCATGTATAGGTTATTTACTTACTTAACGAACCATGTATAGATTATTCCAAGTTTCCGTGTGGTCTTTGACTAGTGTTAGTTTAAACAGCGCTACACCCCAAACGTTTTACCCTGTATTCTACTGAATTCAGCGTGATAGCCATTGAAGTTATTAAAGTGTTGCGTTTAAACGTACAGCTTTGGCGACCCACTTGAATCAAAAGGTAGCTAAACTGTTCGATACAAATTGTCCTCTAACCAGTGACGTCAAATCAAATTGTATTTGTCACTTGTGCCGAATACAAGTGTAGACTTTACCGTGAAATGCTTAATTACGAGCCCTTTCCCAATAATGCAGTTAAAAAGTACTAACATTAACAAATAGATAAACATTTAAAAAATAACAATATCTATATACAAGGAGTACCGGTACGAATCAGTGTACTGGGGTACGAGGTAGTTGGGGTGATTGATTGCGGTAATATACACTTTATTCCCAGATTCCATGTATTTTTTTCCAGCTGTGTTAGTTAACAGACCGTGAAACCTCATCTCCCCCTCTCCCGCAATTGATTTCAACGTGATATCGATGTGTGATTGACAAATAAATGTTGCGTTTCTCTTCCCATTTTGGCAAACCCCCACTCAAAATACATTAACTAATTGTCTGCAGGTTGTTCCCCATTCATAGACTGGTTTTGCGTCTATTGACGGTAGAATCTTCTGACCAGTTTTGTTAGGAGTCGCGATACTTGCTCTAAACATTAACACGCATCGCTTGCGGTAGGTTACGTTTTTTTGAAAACATAAACGCATCTTTCATATCAGCGAGGAATAATTTTCAAAAAACGAATGGTTAAATTACTACACACCTTTATTGTGTTAGTGTTCCCACACCGCCAACATCGCTTGTTTACTGAAGACATTGGCGGCTATCTTGCGAGCAACGAACATCTGTGTAAGCGTAACATGGGAGGATGTCTAGCTTGTCAGCTTGTGGATCTGTGAAAAACTGCGACAGTAAGTTTATTTTTATTTTTTAAGAGTCCTTGTTGATACGAGAGATAAAGGGCATATTTCGAAAACCGGGTTGAAAGTGATGATTGTTTACTTTTCTAAACGTTAATGGGTGGATGTAACCGCTGAAAACCTTACATTGTTGGGCTAGTTTCAACAGCGCATTACCCGATTTCCCCTCTAATCGATGTTTTATTACCACTTGTCAAAACAGGGTTTTTGGTGCTTGTTTAAAATTATTAGTATTGTTACACATGTATGTGTAGATGGATAGCAAATTGTATGTTTAAGCTTTCAACATATCAGGATTTGTTTCTGCATACTGGATATTGATTTGGATACGTTACAACTGTGTTTTGTCATTGGGCTATTTATCAAAATGTCTAGTCAACAGGAAGCAGCGACGAAAAAATAATTGCTGTTAAAAAACAACAACATTTAACTTAAGTTTTAGGAATATGAATTGAACTTAATTTCCAATTGAACATTTCTAATGGTATTTAATCAGGGAAAAACGGCCGAAGGAGTCCAAAAACTGCTACGATGAATTGACTTGTATGATATACCAGAAATCTCCAAAACATGCCTAGGCTGAGTAGGGTTTAATTAGTTAACTAACGTCACAGCTAACGTTAGTTATAACCTTACCTGCCAATCATTAACTCTTGAAACGAAGAACACATTTACAATACATTATGAATAGTGACTCACTGGTGGGCTGTGTAGTTGTCAATTCAAATAAATATTGTTTAATAAGGTTATTGCATTTTGCATGATAGCTGTCTCCTCTGCACTTCTTCTTCGGTTGAGTTTGATGGCGGTTGGCATCCAATATGGTGCATTACCGCCCCCAACTGAACTATGGTTTAAATTAATTACACTTTGTGATACCAAAGGGGAAATGGAAAATTAAATATTTTTA
The DNA here is from genome assembly GCF_013265735.2 of Oncorhynchus mykiss. Lineage (NCBI taxonomy): Eukaryota > Metazoa > Chordata > Actinopteri > Salmoniformes > Salmonidae > Oncorhynchus > Oncorhynchus mykiss. The sequence goes on from NC_048567.1 coordinate 45,192,790, forward strand.
ATTACCCTACCAACTAACAATACACACATTAAAACCCACCACAATATTCCACTACTTTAACCCGATCTGATCCTACACCAGGCCATAATCTGAGAGGATCACACTACCACTCAACACACCCTGTAACTCTACTGAAGTCAAATCTCGTACCCCCAAATACTTCTCTGCAAGCTGCCACAACATCTATTTTCTGTGAAGTACGTTTCCTTTCTGTGATACAGATAACCGTTGCTATGAACGCTAAGAAGACAACCTTACTGAAACATACACTGTATCACTTATTGGCTTATTCCTCTGTTCTGGCACAGATCTACTCTTCACAGAGATCCTCTCAGAATCCCTCACCCTTAATCCACCCTCCTACTTTCTTCACTGCCTCAGCATACGACATCTTCTGCACTACTCTGACCCTGGCCACCTCAATATGCCTCTCTTGCAAAGGACACGTCCGATGCCCAGCAAAATGGGCACCCCTACAGTTGACAACTTTTTCCACCAAAACTACACATTCTTCTGTCCCATGTCCTCCTGCACACTTCCCACATTTTGGAATCTCCATCCTACACACTGCTGTGACATTCCCATAAACATGACACCAATAACAGTGTATTCAGCACAAAAGCTCTAACAGCATAACTCATATATATATATATATATACACAGTGCCTTGCGAAAGTATTCGGCCCCTTGAACTTTGCGACCTTTGGCACATTTCAGGCTTCAAACATAAAGATATAAAACTGTAATTTTTTGTGAAGAATCAACAACAAGTGGGACACAATTATGAAGAGGAATGACATTTATTGGATATTTCAAACTTTTTTAACAAATCAAAAACTGAAAAATTGGGCGTGCAAAATTATTCAGCCCCCTTAAGTTAAAACTTTGTAGCGCCACCTTTTGCTGCGATTACAGCTGTAAGTCGCTTGGGGTATGTCTATCAGTTTTGCACATCGAGAGACTGAAATGTTTTCCCATTCCTCCTTGCAAAACAGCTCAAGCTCAGTGAGGTTGGATGGAGAGCATTTGTGAACAGCAGTTTTCAGTTCTTTCCACAGATTCTCGATTGGATTCAGGTCTGGACTTTGACTTGGCCATTCTAACACCTGGATATGTTTATTTTTTAACCATTCCATTGTAGATTTTGCTTTATGTTTTGGATCATTGTCTTGTTGGAAGACAAATCTCCGTCCCAGTCTCAGGTCTTTTGCAGACTCCATCAGGTTTTCTTCCAAAATGGTCCTGTATTTGGCTCCATCCATCTTCCCATCAATTTTAACCATCTTCCCTGTCCCTGCTGAAGAAAAGCAGGCCCAAACCATGATGCTGCCACCACCATGTTTGACAGTGGGGATGGTGTGTTCAGTGTGATGAGCTGTGTTGCTTTTACGCCAAACATAACGTTTTGCATTGTTGCCAAAAAGTTCCATTTTGGTTTCATCTGACCAGAGCACCTTCTTCCACATGTTTGGTGTGTCTCCCAGGTGGCTTGTGGCAAACTTTAAACAACACTTTTTATGGATATCTTTAAGAAATGGCTTTCTTCTTGCCACTCTTCCATAAAGGCCAGATTTGTGCAATATACGACAGATTGTTGTCCTATGGACAGAGTCTCTCACCTCAGCTGTAGATCTCTGCAGGTTTGTCCAGGAGGTTTGTCTCTCTTGTTTGGTATGGTTCTCATAGCTGTCACCACAAACCCAACAGTGCAGGCAATTGATCCATTAAGATTCATAGTACATTGTTGTTCAAGTCTTAAAAGGCATTTTTCCTGCAAATGCTATAGTAAAGTTCACCTCCTTAACCAGACACAACCCACACATCCAACAGTCCTTTTCTTTGGATATCAGGTCGGCAACCATTTCTGCTCTAGATAAGAACAAATTGTCCTCATGGTCCTTCCACAATGACTTCTGGGCCACTCCAGGCCTGCGTTGGTCCCTTTGGCTTGGGACTTACCTCACCATTATAGAAACAAACTATGCCTCAGGCCACAAATACATTTGCACATAAATCATTCCATCTCACCATCTCATAACACATTAATTGCTCCACTTATATAGTTATAAACATACGGATAACTTGCTCAAGTAAATTAGTCAGTTACAAAAAATGTGTCATTTTCCAGCAATCCCTCATCTGGAACAATGATCACTCACATGTTTGACACCACCTAGAAACCATATTGACTTTCACAGGGAAGAGAGAGAACACGTTATAACAGTTTCACACTAACCTTGATAAGAATGAGATTAAGGATTGAGTCATTTTAGCCCAAGCTACAAACTGGTGTCTCTCCTCACTGTAACGCTTGTCGTTGGGAGATAGAGAGGAGGACCAAGGTTCAGCGTGGTAAGTATTCATATTCTCTTTTAATGAAAACGAATACTCAAACAAAAACAACAAACACGAGAACGCAACGAAAACAGTCCTGAACGGTGAAATACAAACACAGAACAGAAAATAAACACCCACGAAACACAGGTGGAAAAGGCTACCTAAGTATGATTCTCAATCAGAGACAACTAACGACACCTGCCTCTGATTAAGAACCATACCAGGCCAAACTCAAAACACAACATAGTAAAACGAACATAGACAACCCACCCAACTCACGCCCTGACCATACTAAAACAAAGACGTAACAAAATAACTAAGGTCAGAACGTGACAGTACCCGCCCCCCAAAGGTGCGGACTCCGGCCGCAAAACCTGAACCTATATGGGTAGGTATCTGTCCAGACGGGCGGCTCTGGCAGCTCAGGACAGACGGGCGGCTCTGGCAGCTCAGGACAGACGGGCGGCTCTGGCAGCTCAGGACAGACGGGCGGCTCTGGCAGCTCAGGACAGACGGGCGGCTCTGGCAGCTCAGGACAGACGGGCGGCTCTGGCAGCTCAGGACAGACGGGCGGCTCTGGCAGCTCAGGACAGACAGGCGGCTCTGGCAGCTCAGGACAGACGGGCAGCTCAGAACAGACGGGCGGCTCTGGCAGCTCAGGACAGACGGGCGGCTCTGGCAGCTCAGGACAGACGGGCGGCTCTGGCAGCTCAGGACAGACGGGCGGCTCTGGCAGCTCAGGACAGACGGGCGGCTCTGGCAGCTCAGGACAGACGGGCGGCTCTGGCAGCTCAGGACAGACGGGCGGCTCTGGCAGCTCAGGACAGACGGGCGGCTCTGGCAGCTCAGGACAGACGGGCGGCTCTGGCAGCTCAGGACAGACGGGCGGCTCTGGCAGCTCAGGACAGACGGGCGGCTCTGGCAGCTCAGGACAGACGGGCGACTCTGGCAGCTCAGGACAGACGGGAGACTCTGGCAGCTCAGGACAGACGGGAGACTCTGGCAGCTCAGGACAGACGGGAGACTCTGGCAGCTCAGGACAGACGGGCGGCTCTGGCAGCTCAGGACAGACGGGCGGCTCTGGCAGCTCAGGACAGACGGGCGGCTCTGGCAGCTCAGGACAGACGGGCGGCTCTGGCAGCTCAGGACAGACGGGCGGCACTGGCAGCTCAGGACAGACGGGCAGCTCAGAACAGACGGGCGGCTCTGGCAGCTCAGGACAGACGGGCGGCTCTGGCAGCTCAGGACAGACGGGCGGCTCTGGCAGCTCAGGACAGACGGGCGGCTCTGGCAGCTCAGGACAGACGGGCGGCTCTGGCAGCTCAGGACAGACGGGCGGCTCTGGCAGCTCAGGACAGACGGGCGGCTCTGGCAGCTCAGGACAGACGGGCGGCTCTGGCAGCTCAGGACAGACGGGCGGCTCTGGCAGCTCAGGACAGACGGGCGGCTCTGGCAGCTCAGGACAGACGGGCGGCTCTGGCAGCTCAGGACAGACGGGCGGCTCTGGCAGCTCAGGACAGACGGGCGGCTCTGGCAGCTCCTGACTGACGGACGGCTCTGGCAGCCTGCCCGGTCCCTCTCTCTCCACGGTAAGCACGGGGAGTTGGCTCAGGTCTCCTACCTGACTTGCCAGCCGTGTTCCCTCAGCTCTGGCTCCCTTTACCTACTGCCTCTGCTCTCCTGGCTGCCTCCACCTGTTCCCATGGGAGACGATCCCTTCCAGCCAGGATCTCCTCCCATGTGTAGCAACCCTTGCCGTCCAGAATGTCCTCCCATGTCCACTCCTCCTTATAGCGCTGCTCCTGCTGCTGCTGCCTGTTACCACGCTGCTTGGTCCTTTGGTGGTGGGTGTTTCTGTAATGCTCGTCATTGGGAGATAGAGAGGAGGACCAAGGTTCAGCGTGGTAAGTATTCATATTCTCTTTTAATGAAAACGAATACTCGAACAAAAACAACAAAACACGAGAACGCAACGAAAACAGTCCTGAACGGTGAAATACAAACATAGAACAGAAAATAAACACCCACAAAACACAGGTGGAAAAAGGCTACCTAAGTATGATTCTCAATCAGAGACAACTAACGACACCTGCCTCGGATTGAGAACCATAACAGGCCAAACTCAAAACACAACATAGAAAAACGAACATAGACAACCCACCCAACTCACGCCCTGACCATACTAAAACTAAGACATAACAAAATAACTAATTTCAGAATGTGACACTCACATTTTAGGGGCATCGCTCTGTCTCTAGAAGCCTCACCTTTCCAAATCATAATTAGAACTATTGATAATTTATCCAACCCAAATTTAGAATGACAGTACTTAGTGCTTCACGTTGGTTCCATTTAAGACCCTCAACTTAGAACACACCGACACTGGCAGAATGTACATTTATATTGACATACAGTATGTTCATCTTCTTATATTTCTAGCATGAACTTTTTTCATCACTGCCCCCAGTTGTGGTAATGACAGATTGGTATCTCAATGCATTCTTAGTCTAAATTACTATACATTTCACAGTGTGCAGACCTCCACAATCAATCTGATACCCCAAATAAAGAATTTTGGACAAGCCTAAATCAATTTCGGGCATGGTTGACCAGCCCCCTCCTTCACGGCACTCATTCTTCTAGTGTTTCTTAATTTTCTTCTTCAGATAGCTTTTACAGTTCGTCCTCCCAAAAATATGTTCAATGTGGATGGCCCTTGATAATGTCCGGATTTCAATATCTGGGGAATAATCAGATTTTTCCAAGCAGACGAATCTCACCTGAGCCGCTACCATCCTTTACGGTTCATTATGTCTTGTACATTTTCAGACCAGTACACCAGCAGCATGAGAGAAGTTTGGAATCATTCTCTCTCTATGCTCACTCCACATGGAAAGTCTCAGGACTCATGTAGAAGTGGTGGACAGGGCCATAGTGAAGGCCATTGTTGCCATTACTTCAGCCGGTTAGAGGGGGTTTGGTTCACTGTTCTCGGTCGAATTATCGCTTCCATGCATCTGGATACCATCTGTGGTCCCCTTTGCAGAGAGAGAGAGAGAGAGAGAGAGAGAGAACAGTTTAGGTTAGGCCATTTCTGATTCAGGAAATCCATACAAACTGTTTACCGTATGACAAATGATTACTACTACCAATATTCTTAATATAGATCTCTGAGACAAATGTCAAAGAAAAAAACAACACACAGATCTTGGCGAGAGTTACAGGGTCAGGGAGTCAGAGGGCCAATCCTTAGGGAGAAATCCCGAACATCCAGCAGACCCAATCAGGTGAGATGTGTATCGAAACAAGACAAAAAAACAAAACAATTACAACAATACACACAAAACAAATAAAACGACAACAACAATACACTTCTTCCCTTTTGATACGAATCACTTCATGATTCATGCGTCCAAAAAAAACACTGCTGGGTAAATCAAAATAGCAAATTAGAATTACAACCCTTTATCTCCGTCTTAAAAATAATTGTGTCCCATAGGGTAATTCAAGGAATAGTCAAATAAATTAGAGACAGGTATCCCTCATTCAGGGGCAGCTCGCTCTCCTTCTTGTGGTCTGAATCACACACAGGATTATTGCTAAATTATAAAGTGTCCTAATTATTTACATATTGCATTTAAATCTCACACAGTGTCTCTAACCTTTTCTAGTGAGGGAGATCAGGCCTCACCACAAAGTCAGAACAGAGGTCAGAAGTCATTCCACCCCATTTAAGTGAGCTTTTCTTTCCCTTTACTGTACCTCAGACTCATTATTTAAATACATTTCAAACATTCCAAACATTTTGTGTACCAGGTTTACATTGAATTTTTCAGTACATTTATTATCAAGAGAATGTACATGTGTGTACCTAAAACTTGGAAAATAGGTAGAAAATGTCAGTTGTGTGCCATTTAATGTGCATCCTTTCTAACCTGTGAAAAACCCACTAAAACCAAAATAAATAGACCTCACACAAAAAATCAAACAGTGTTAACACCACAAACAGATATTCATAACAGGTGGGTTGTGTGGGTGCTGGCATGTGAGGTAAAACATGGGGTAACAAAATGGCCAGGCCTTACTTAGCGTGGGAGCTCACTTAACAGCCCGATCAGGGTACTATAGTTACGTATAGTACACTGTCGTGTCTTTACCATCATTAAATTGAAGACTTAGTTTTTATCAAAGATTCCTGTAATTAGTATTACGTGATTAAACTGAATAATCATGTAACTGTAATTAACTAGGAAGTCGGGGCACCAAGGAAAGTATTCAGATTACAAAGTTATAATTTCCCAATATAACCTTTCAGATCTTTTCATATCTGATCAATAGTCTTCTGATTTAATGATTTATTTATTTTACCTCACGTTAGTCTCATTCCAAACGTCGTAAATTGTTGGTTATCTGCACGAACCCAGTCTACACTATGAGTCATCCATACATCAATTGTCTTAAATCATTTATTTACTACTAACTAAGTAATTCACAGAAATGCATAAACAAACAAACAAACATGGTAAATGTGGTTACATGAAATGATAGTAAAATGTGCCCTAGTGGGCTGAACCGGCATGGCGGCTTATTAGACGAGGAGGAGTGGGGGTCGACTAAGAAGTTACTACAAAGTGATAACTATAACAATTGAAATGCTAATCCTAACACATGAACGCTCACTCAACAATTGCAATCAATATATATATTTACGCTCAGTGTGTCATCTTGATCGCTGGTGAAAAGTGAATTTATTTTGTAGAATTGTCCGCCTCTCTCTCTGCCTCAGGAAGCCTTTCAAAGGGAGAGATAGAGAATCATTGGTAAACTTGTCAAAAAAAACTTTGTAGTGGACATTCCATCAGTCCTGGAAGAAAGAAAATAAATATGTACTTAGTTTTCACTATGTTACATTTGAATCATTCCTAAAATTCTTCATCTTAATCGAGTTTTCTGCATCTTGGGCAGGAGGTCTTGAGAAAAGCATGGGAGACGAGTTAGGATCGAGGGAAAGATGAATGGAGCAAAGTACAGAGAGATCCTTGATGAAAACCTGCTCCAGAGCACTCAGGACCTCCGACTGGGGTGAAGGTTCACCTTCCAACAGTACAACGACCCTAAGTAGACAGCCAAGACAACGCAGGAATGGCTTCTGGACAAGTCTCTGAATGTCCTTGAGAACCCAGCTAGAACCCGGACTTGAACCCAATCTAACATCTCTGGAGAGACCTGAAAATAGCTGTGCAGTGACGCTCCCCAACCTGACAGAGCTTGAGAGGATCTGCAAAGAAGAATGAAAGAAGCTCGCCAAATATATTTGTGCCAAGCTTGTAGCGTCATACACAAGAAGACTCAAGGCTGTAATCGCTTCTGTGGGTGAGAGAGGGTCTGGTTGAAATCATCCACTGCAAAGCTGATCCGACACATCTGGATCCTCACAGGACAGTCATGACAGCATGGTTCATAGGTTTGGTTCCTGCATGTGTCTGGCACAGTCTCCTATCTTAACTTAGAACATATTCTGGGCATTCTGCCAAAAGGGAGGAGGGGTCATGACCGTCTCCCTCTCATATTTCTACCCAGTACCTACAGGAACCAATGATTGTATGAAACAATATGTACAATTCAAGGCTGTCCCTTCAGACTAAACACTTTTCCTCCACAACCTTTAAACAGGTTCACATTCACAAGGCCGCATAACCAGATGGAATACCAGGACGCGTACTCAGATCATACGCTGACCACCATTTTCAACCTCTCCCTGACCCCGTCTGTAATACCTACATGTTTCAAGTAGACCACCATAACCCCTGTGCCCAAGAACGCCTTGGTAACGCCTGGGACTGAACACTTCCCTCTTCAACTGGATCCTAGACTTCCTGACGGGCTGCCCCCGGGTGGTGAGGATAGGCAACAACACATCCCCCATGCCGATCCTCAACACGGGGGCCCTTCAAGGGTGCGTGCTTAGTCCCCTCCTGTACTCCCTGTCCACCCATGACTGCATGGCCGTGCATGACTCCAACCCCATTATTAAGTTTGCTGACAACACGACAATGGTAGGCCTGATTACCGATGACGATAAGACAGCCTATAGGGGAAAAGTTAGTGACCTGGCAGTGTGATGCCAGGACAACAACCATGCCCCCATCGACATTGACGGGGCTATAGTGGAGCGGATTGAGAGATTCAAGTTCCTCAGCGTCCACATAACTAAGGAATAAACATGGTTCACACACACCAACACAGTCGTGAAGATGGTACGACAACGCCTTTTCCCCCTCAGGAGGCTGAAAAGATTTGGCACGGGCCCTCAGATCCTCAAAACATTATACAGCTGCACCATTGAGAGCATCTTGACTGGCTGCATCATCGCTTGGTATGGCAACTGCTTGGCATCTTACCGCAAGGAGCTACAGAAGGTAGTGCATACGGCCCTGTACATCACTGGAGCAAAGCTCCCTGCCATCAAGGACCTCTATACAAGGTGGTGTCAGAGTAAGGCGCCTTAGGACCAACACTTTACATATATTTTATGAGCTGAAATAAAATATTCCGGAAATTGTCCTTACGCACAAAAATATTATTTGCTCTCATATTTTGTCCACAAATTTGTTTCCATCCCTGATAGTAAGCATTTCTCCTTTGCCAAGATAATCCATCCACCTGGCAGGTGTGGCATATCAAGAAGCTGATTAAACAGCATGATCATTACACAGGTGTACCTTGTGCTGGGGACTAAGGCCACTCTAAAATATGCAGTTTTGTCACACAACTCAATGACATGTATGTCTCAAGTTTTGATGGAGCGTGCAATTTGCATACTGACTGCAGGAATGTCTACCAGAGCTGTTGCCAGAGAATGTAATGTGCATTTATCTACCTTAAGCTGCCTCCAATGTCGTTTTAGAGAATTTAGCAGTACGTCCAACCAACCTCATAACCAAAGACCACGTGTATGGCCTCATGTGGGTGAGTGGTTTGCTGATGTCAATGTTGTGAACAGAGTGCCTCGTGGTGGTTGTAGGGTTATGGTATGGGCAGGCATAAGCTACAGACAATGAACACAACTGCATACTCACCAGACATGTCACCCATTGAGCATGTTTGGGATTCTCTGGATCGACATGTACGACAGCCTGTTTCAGTTCCCACCAATATCCAGCAACTTCGCACAGCCATTGAAGAGGAGTGGGACAACGTTCCACAGGTCACAATCAACAGCCTGATCAACTCTATGCGAAGGAAATGTGTCGCGCTGCATGAGGAAAATGGTGGTCACACCAGATACTGACTGGTTTTTATGATCCCGGCCCTACCTTTTTTCTTTTTAAGGTATCTGTGACCAACAGATGCATATCTGTATTGTATTCCCAGTCATGTGACATCCATAGTTTAGAGCCTAAGGAATTTATTTAAATTGACTGATTTCCTTATATGAACTGTAACTCAGTAAAATTCTTGTGTGTTGCGTTTATATTTTTGTTCAGTATACATACAGTGCCTTCAAAAAGTATTCAGACCCCTTGACTTTTTCCACATTTTGTTACGTTACAGCCTTGTTCTAAAATGGATTAAATAAAACAGTGCCCTCATCAATCTCCACACAATACCCCATAATGACAAAGCGAAAACAGTGGTCTAAGGCACTGCATCTCAGTGCTTGAGGAATCACTACAGACCCAGGTTTGATTCCAGACTGTATCACAACCAGCCGTGATTGGGAGTCCCATAGGGCGGCGCACATTTGGCCCAGTGCCGTCATTGTAAATAAGAATTTGTTCTTAACTGACTTGCCTAGTTAAATTAAGGTATATATTAATATATTAATATATATATTTGAGATCAGGTCCCCAAGAACAGTGGCCTCCATCATTCTTAAATGGAAGAAGTATGGAATCACCAAGACTCTTCCTCGAGCTGGCTTCCCGGTCAAATGGAGCAATCGGGGGAGAAGGGCCTTGGTCAGGGAGGTGACCAAGAACCCAGTGGTCACTCTGATAGAGGTCCAGAGTTCCTCTGTGGTGATGGGAGAACCTTCCAGAAGGACAACCATCTCTGCAGCACTCCACCAATTACGCTTTTATGGTAGAGTGGCCAGAGGGAAGCCACTCCTCAGTAAAAGGCACATAACAGCCCGCTTGAAGACTCTCAGACCATGAGAAACCAGATTATCTGGTCTGGTGAAACCAGATTGAACTATTTGTGCAGATGTAAAACCTGTGGAAATAGTGGTGGGCGCACGTGGTTGACTGACCCGTATGGTAGATGAAGTGAAGAAATTCTGTTCATCCATACTTGTTTTCTTTGATGAAGAGTCTCTCCCTTCTCATGTCAAGTTGGGCTATGTGAGATACCCTGTAAGAGACTTTGTGCACAAACCCCTTCGGTGTCATAAATGCAAAAGATTTGGTCATGTGTCAAGCGTATGCATATGGGAAGAGTATTGAATTGTGGTGGCGAACATGCGCTCGGATTTCTGGATTGCTCTGTTGGGTTTAGGAGACAGAGGTGGCAAGAATAAGGGCTGTCCAGTGTGTCTCCTATCTGAAGGATGTGAGAAGAGTTGAAGGAGCAAGTGGCGTTGAAGATGCAGTGGTAATTGGGGCTGCACCAGTGAAAGTTTATCTGCAATCAAGGGATCCTGATATATTACATGTGGAAAAAGGTGGACTTTGTAGCATTCATTGCAATTGTCATGAACTGCATAGCGCAAACAAAGATATCAGGAAAAAAATTAATAATTGTGAGCGCAGCTGAACGCTTTTTGGGACTCAGTGAGTTTACAGCAGAGGTATTGCAATAAATCCTGTCAAAGGAGGATCCGCCCTCACATGCCTCTGAGCCTTTGTAGGGATGTGACTTGAATTGGAATGTGACTGAAGGAGTGTGATGTTTTTATTTTTTTATTTTCTACAATAGATTTTTTTCAACAATAGATGTTTTCCTATAGTTTACCACCCATACAGTAGGTGGCGACATGCACCTCTAACGAATTTTGGTGGACCGCCATAATACCATAGAAGAAGAACTGCGCCAAAGTTAGCTAGATAGCTCACTAGTCGCTAGCGGACAGGTTCAGTCAACAACAGCACGTTTGATTAGGGGAGACTGGCCTTCTGCACTGCCACGTTTAAAAACAGATTCATAACAAGGTACTCCAGTAAGTATATTGCCATATCTATGTGTTGACTGTTCAAGCATTTGATAACACTAGCTATTGGTATGCAAATGTTGTCACCTAACTATCTAACGTTACAGTAACTAGATATTCCTAGATTGTCACAAATGGCTAGCTAGCAAGTTAGCTATTCAACTAGTGTTTCAAGCATACTTGACTTACTAACATTAGCTGGAGTTTGGCTGAATCATTAATAGCTGGGACTTATACAAATGTGAACATAATGCAAAGTAAGCTAACTAACTAGCTAGCTAGAAATATGATAAATGAATGTCAATGAATTACAAGGCATCTCACTTAGCATAGGTAACTAGCAAGCCCAATTTTAAGAGCAGGGTTCATGTTGAATTCACCTTTTTTTAAGAATCACACTTGTCTATGGAAAGTTGTAGTTAACTTCTGATCACACAGGCTTGGCTCGGGAAAGTTGTTTTAATGTTGACGCTGCTGTCTGCTACCTGAGGTTAGTGAGTTGCTTTTCGTGCCTTGATCTTTTCTGTCTCAAACGAAGTTCGCAAGTGTTGCCTAATATTGCTGCTGCACTTTTCTGAGCCTCCGTGCAGCTACTTATGAATGCATTCCCTTCTTAGGACAGTTGCACGTGAATAGCTTGGTTTCCCATTATAGGCTTGAAAACGAACATGCCACACGCTTTCACGAAACGGCTGAGATACAAGCTAACCAGCAAAGGAGTTACATAAACATGCATTACTTGCCCACAGGCGTATTTATTTTCCCAGCATTATCAAGAGCTTGAGAAATCTTAGACTGTATGACGCAACCTCGAACTTTCAATCTCATGCCAAGCAATTGGTCTGAAAAGCAACTCGTAAGACAAGTGAAGTCCAAATCGGTTACCCATGTCATGTTGTGAAAAGCTTTCTTTGATTTGCCTGTAAACAGCGGTAGGTATTGTTGTGCAAGAAAGGTGAAAGTGTACTACATAAGCAGATCATGTTCATAATATTTGAATAATAATTTCTTGTACCTCCAGGCTATGACCGTTTTGTGTATTGCAATGCAGCAAGTAATTATTTTATAGTCCTGAAGCAAATGTCTCCCTGTTGGGGTTAATTTTGAATGACTCGTTGTTGTGTTATGTTTTTCAAAGGACTAATGCATGTTCATCAATAACATAATCCACTTGTTCACAGAAACAAAATGAATGTTGGTGTAGCCCACAGTGAGGTGAACCCCAACACTCGGGTCATGAACAGTCGAGGGATCTGGCTGACCTATGCCCTCGGTGTTGGAATGCTTCACATTGTGCTCTTGAGCATACCCTTCTTCGGTGTACCTGTGGTGTGGACTCTCACAAATGTTATACACAATTTTGTAAGTAATTTTTCTTCTCATGAATACATTTGTGTTGACCCCATTTTGAGTGCTTTTATCACCTATTAATACTTGGGACAATATCGGTATTGCAATTAAAACATGAAAAATACCAAATTTTGGTCCTTTTTAAAAATGTATGTAAAATATTGTGTGCTATGGCTTGGAAAATAAATGAAATGTGACTCTGGATGACACTGTTTGTTTCCAACATTAGGGCTGTTTTCCTAAAGAAGTTCAATCTGTTTTGTTTCCTTGCCACAATACTAACTAACGAGTGTTGCGGTATTGTCCCAGCCCTAATTATTCTAATGTATTTATAATGGATCCCCATTAGTTGCTGCCTTCCTGGGGTCCTGCAAAATCTAAGGAATGACCTCATGTCCACAGTGCCAGGTGTTGTAAAGAAACTAAGTGAATACCCAGAACATACTAACTCCCATTGTCCCACTTGTGAGAAAGTAGTTTAAGTATCAGTCCTGTGTTGTGGTAATTATGACATGCTTTGGTCAGCAGTTTTCACACGCGCTCAGCTTCTTATCATAGATACAGTTCAGGTTCTATCGCAGCTCTGTCTTTTAAATGTGTACATTTAAGTCATTTAGCAGATGCTCTTATCCAGAACGATTTAGTCGTTAGTGCATACTTTTCATACTTTTTTCCCTTCTTCTCCGTACTGGTCCCCCATAACCCTGGCGCTGCAAGTGCCTTGCTCTACCAACTGAGCCACACGGGACCATGGAAGGATGAATTCTCTTTTCTTGAAAGAAAAAGACACGTAACCGAAAAGACACATAGCTGTGCTGCAACAGCTACCCTCAGTCCCTGGCACACCATTTGCTACTTTAAAATGTGTTTGTCTTGTCTTAGTGGACTGTCACTCACCATTGAGACTTGGACTCATTCCCTGTATGTCTGTGTCTTCCAGGGGATGTATGTCTTCATGCATGCAGTGAAAGGCACTCCGTTTGAGACCCCAGACCAAGGCAAAGCCCGGCTCCTGACACATTGGGAACAGTTGGACTACGGCGTGCAGTTCACATCATCCAGAAAATTCTTCACTATCTCCCCAATCATTTTGTACGTAGCCTTCCGTCATTTAGAACAAGAGGTTACATTTTTGTACATTTAGCTTTAGATACCCACTTAGCATCCAGTGCAAAAGTAATTGTAAACTGTATGGGGCGGTTTCCTGAACACAGATTAAGCCCAAGTATTGGACTGCAAAGCACTTAAATGGAGGTCTTCCATTGAGATTGTGTTTTAGTCCCGGACTAGGCTTCATTTGTGACTGGGAAAACGGCCCTATAAATGCTCATTGTTGACCATGTTGCAGATATCTTTTAATTGACACATTTGCTAACTTTTTTTTTTTTTATCCCCCTAGATATTTTCTTGCAAGCTTCTACACAAAGTACGACACAACACACTTTGTCATAAACACTGCGTCCCTTTTGAGCGTGCTGATCCCCAAATTGCCACAACTACATGGAGTCCGAATCTTTGGCATCAACAAGTATTAATCTGAGTGTTAAGAGGGTCAGTGGTGTGTGTGACCAACTCTCAAAGGAGCTCTTGCCTCATAGCAAGAAGAATAGTTAACCCTATGTACTCTGTACCACTGGAGTGTGTACTAAGCAGTTTTGTACAGTACGTGCAATTATCACTCATTGTTTAGATACGTCAGGTTAAACTGTAGTGGGAGAATGAGAGAGAATGCCATGTGCATTACTAACTTAAGTAAATATTTAATGTTGTATTTTTTTGATCTGCATAGACCTGGGCTGGCCCAGGGTTCAAACGTGGGCCTTTTTTTTGTTCTGTTCTGTTTTTTTGTTATTTGCCCTCACTTCACACAGTGGCACGGACTGCGTTCCTTGTCACAATGTATTTTTCTGTTCTTAACCGGAAACCTTAAAAATACCAGATGTATTTTTAAAGATGATTTCTTCATAAAAGTAGGGGCCTATGGTTCATTGTTTGACACACACTTAAGATTGACACACTTCTAAAAATGATTACTGGAAGAAAAAAAAATGGGGCCTTAGAACCGTTGCGTAAATTTTACACTAAATCTGCATGCGCCATTTCTGAAGTCTGTGCACGCACAAATATTGAGATTTATAAACTTGGCACGCGCCAATCATACGCATGTTTCCCCTTAGAAATCAGACCTGTCGTAAAACTGCGTGCGTGAACAAGCATTATAACTTCGCCTGAAAAACGCCCCATCGTTCACCTTTTATGGTGACAATAGTGCCCTTACTTACTTTGGAAGTATTGGAATTAGGCCAAGACCATATCTGGAAATGGCGAATGTGATCAAATGTTTTTGGAGGTGATGGCAGAATGTTTTATTTTGCAGTGACAGGCTACCGCAACTATCTGACCGTTTCTGGAAGACAAATATTTGCTAATTGTGGTGGACCTGTAAACAGATTTGAATTAATTCAATCATGTTTGGCATTTTACTTTTTCCCCTAATCTAAATATGGTGCACTGCCCCCGAGTTCTGAAACCGACTCCTTGAAATAGAAATAAGCTAGTAGGCCTAATTAGTGGTAGCTGACACACACTTCAATGCAAAATATCAACCTGTCTGCTCACCTGTTTAAATTCAGCTGTATGTTATAAACCACGCTCCCTTTTGGATGAATAGAGCAAAAAACTTGAAATTATACTTGCCTATATTAATAGGCCCAATTAAATGAGATGCGCGTTGGTAATTTGTTGTATGGCTACTTCAGGAAAATGAACTCATGGCCAGAAAAGGTGAGCAATTTAATTTGCAATAGTTGTGTATAAATGCAATGTTTGTCTCGGAATTTGACATTAGTGTTCAAACGTGTCTCACAAACGTCAACGGGAAGAGGTGAACCCTCTGCTCTTCCGTTAACCTGCACTTAAGAGCAGATCACAGAGCAAAATACTTAGAGTAGCTTATCTATTTACTACTGTGAAGTGGGTCCAATTAAATGAGAGATGGGATGAATGGTAGCCTATCCTAACTTGTATGAAACCATCAGTCAGAAAAGGTGAGGAATTTATTCTACAATGGTCATGTAATTGAGGTAAAGAATAAATCTATTTCTATAATTATTTTTAGATCAAATAAAGGGATTTTTGCTCTTCTCACTAATGGTAAATGATTGCATCTTATTATATTTAGCTAGGACTACCTGTTTTTTTGTGTTTAAAAAACACAACCTTTTTTGTTATGAGTGCCCACTACTAGGCTACTTCTGCCTTCTTACAATGCAATACTGAAACCACTAGAAACTGTGCGTACGCATGGTCTAAAGCAGCAGTGGTGAACTAATTGTGCCCCGGGGTCAGCATTCGGTTTTCAACGAGTTCCAGAGGGCCACACTGAAAAATGTTATATTGATCCTTGCCATCAAAATTAGCACACAAAAAGTCCTATATTCATTGTTTTTGGCATTTTCAATGCTCCCTGACTGTCTTGAGCTGGACAGTCAAACTATATAAATATAGGTTCATTATAATTTAAATTTTAAAGTATATTGAGTTGTTTTTACTGGGACCACCTTTGTGGGCTGTATGTTTGACACCCCTGGTCTAAAGTTTGCGGGAGGATAAGCACATCAAGTTACATTTTTATTAATGCCAACTTGTGTGAATACTGGCACATGCATGTTTTGGGCATATTTTGTGTGTATGTGACATTTGAGGCCCCTGAACAATATGAAATACTAATTTAGCATGATTTCCTTTGTACATTAATAATTTATCCTTGTTACTCAATCATATAGGGCAGGCATTTTTGCAGTGTATATAGCTTGTCTGTATAGGTTCATGTCTTATGTGAAGATCAGATGATTTGTCATAAGATGTTAAGTGTTGTCAGATAATTGTTTACTGAGACAGGTCTATGGTATGGCTATGTACCTACACATGACTGCCAAAATAATAAATGAGGGATGTAAAGTATATTGAAAGTGGGTGCTTCTGTGCAGCTGTGGTTCCGGAGTTAATTAAGCAATTAAAATCTCATCATGATTAGGGTCATATAAAATGCCCAGTTTCCCATTATTTCAGCTACCATGGCTAGAAGAGATCGGTGACTTTAAAGAGGGGTCTCAAAGGAGCATAGGTGGTTTAAAGTGTGTGTCACCAGTTCTCAACTCAATTGAACACTTCTGTGAGAGTCTGGAGTGGTGCCTGAGACAGCATTTTCCACCATCAAAACACCAAATGGTGGAATATCTCAGGAAGAATGGTGCCGCGTCTCAATCCTCATGGTGATGTTAAATATTAGTGATGACGATATTACTGTGCAATGTAGATGTTTTGTTTTCACCTGAGATTGCATAACGACTTGTATGTTGATGTAGTGTCCATCGGTTATGAATGTTTCAACCTGTGTTGAAGTTGTGCTTTTATGTCAGTTCCTGGCTTCAAAGGGCACCAAAAACAACACTAAACATGAGTTTTGGCGATTCTGCTGCCACAGAAACAGACCCTGGGTCTGTTCTAATGTGTCTAATCTCGGTTAACCCAGAGGTAAAACATCATATAGTTTGGGCAACTGATCGTCACACGGGAGAGTATAACACAACAAATTCAGTTCCTGTGATTTTATTAACAGATCTCAGTTTATTTTAGTACTGTGTATGGCAACTCCGGTAGCTAACAGAAATTGTTAAACGAAACACTTCGCCAAACAACCAGCATGTTTTTCAAATTTCCAAGGAAAGATTCCAGTGGTCATGTGAATTTCATCTGCTCCGATTGGATGAAACAGGCCGCACTGCCGTATGGGATGAGTAGTTTGTTTGCCCCCTAACTGGTATGTAGTCTTGTACCCTTAACTTTTCTTTCATATCACTTTGTTACAATTTCTAGTCTTTTGGATGAATGGTTCACCCTGGAGATTTTTGTACCTATTCCATTTGACAAGCATTTTGTTGAAATTTGCATGCTAAAAACAAGTGGGTGTGTCAGTTCCGGAACCATAACTGTGGAAAGAGCGGCATGGTGGCACAACGCCCTTTTAAGACACTTTATGTTGGTGTTTCCTTTTATTTTGTCAGTTGCCTGTATATTCATGTAGATGTACTTGTTTAGGATATGAATATCTCCTGGAGGCTACTATTAAGACAACCAAACAAAAACAGGACTACCTATGTCTTATCCACGGTATTCTTGGAGCTTTGTCAGCCCTTGTACCTAACATCATTAAAACATTTATGCCCCGAAAGCAGCATGTATGTCTTAACTGGATGAAATCTCATGGGAAATGGATGGGAACCATATTGACGATAAGCAATAAAACAGGTTGTGAATGCTTGATGTCACAGTGGCCAAAACTTTATTGCATTGAATTTTACACAGTAACAAAGTAAAATATTAAAATGTGTTTATGTAATTCAAAATCTTCCAGAAGTAAAATGTTACTTATGTAATTCACACGTTGATCTAGTCTCGTTCATCAACCGTGTGTGCCTAGTAGTCTGACACGAGATTAATCCATTTATAATGGTCTAGCGTTCCTGTAACAATTATGTGAACCTTTAAGAATTCATTTTGATATAGTGTATAGGCCTGTTAAGGTCTTCACACTGTTGGTCCAAGACTCCTTTGAAAACTTCAAAGCGGTGATTCAGATCTTTTTGAGCGTGGATTTTATATTTAGTCCCAAATGCCCCATCGGTAGAGGCTGTCCCATAGAAGACTCTGCCTATCCTAGAATGGACTAGCGCCATGGCACACATAACACAAGGCTCTCGAGTAACATACAGGTCGTACCCGGTGCAGATGTATGGCTCAACTCTCTTCTCTGCACTGTCCCCTTCCTGCACGACCCCACAGGTAGTCATGTTGGTGGCACCCTGTTTTTGAGAGGGTGAGGAATAGGGCAAAACAGACTGGCAGGCGGGGTACTTGTCATAGGTGTAGGCCCCACCCCCCTGCCCACGTGCCACAAGGTCAATGCAGACCATGATGGCGTGATGAAGTGGGTGACCGCTTTGCTGGCAGTCATGTCCCACAGCGAGGATCCTCTCTGCCTCTGGGTCAACGACTGCAGCCCCCACAGCCTTCATGCCACTCTCCTGTCCCGCTCTGGCTGCAGCCACAGCAGCCATCATGTACTCCTGCATCTTTGATTTCTGAGAGGAGGTAAACAGCTGGCCCCTCAGGGCCACAGTCACCTGTTTGTCCTCATGAAAGGAGGTGGGCCAGTGTTTGCTGGCCTGCTCAAACTGCGGTCTGGTCAAAGGAGGGCATGCTGGTATCTTGACCAGGAAAGGGTATCCTAGACCTTCACAGTTTAATCTACCGGATGATGACAGATCAGATATGTGCAGCTCCTTACTGCGGTCAATGACTGGTGCATCACTGGCAAGGCATACAATGACCTCCAGAGGGTGAGGGCTGCCCTTATCCTTGCATGACCGTACTCTCTTGATGTGCTGAAGTCCAGGTAATGGGTATACTTTGGCCAACTCCTTGATCAAACGAGAGGTTTCTTTCCTGTTGATGATGGGAACTGCAAAGGCCTCGATTAGCTCAATGTCTTGTGACTGCTCGTTGGACAGCACAGGGTAAGCAACCCAGGAGTCGATGTCACACTCATATTCTTTTCTGCGTTTGGGTTGTGGCTCCATTTCAAAGCACCTCTGTTAAAAATCAGGATGAAACACAACTCGGATACAGACCAAATGTTTACAAGAAGATAAACATTGGATGTAGTGGCGCAGAGATGTAATGTTGTTTCAGAGCATGCGAAAAAAAATACTGTCAGTGTATACTTAACATTACCGATTGATTAATTAAAATGACCTTGTTGACCAGCTTTGATTAGAAGTGTGAAACGTGACAGATTTCAGATACGTGGAGCTAGCTCTCCGTTTCCATCCATGCTTGTTGATGTCCGACTGCATATAATATCCCCCTGAAACAAAGGCTATCACTCTTCATAGACACCCATAGATTTGATTCCTAGATTCATAAAATGCACTGATTTTAAATTAAAACAATCCCTTTGATATCGGAAAAACCTTTTAACATTTTCTTAATATTTCTCAAATCATAAAAATGAAACCACCTAACGTTAGATTAGTGTTATGTGTGGTTTCATGGAGGAATTGTTTTCATGTGACACAAAGCTCCTCTTAAGTATAAAAAGTACACGATCGTAGCAGGTTAGGAGAAGTGGGTTAAGGTTAATAAAAAGGGTTAGGGTTAGCTTAAATACATTGATTTGACAAAAGCTGGATACCGTCTAGCCATGACCAAAGTACACGGGACGTCACTAGCTTCTATGAAGGGGTCGGCGTCCGGTCTAGAAGCGAAAAGGGTGACCTTTCCTGTTACTGGAATAATAATAGGATAATTTATTTCGGCATGTCAATGCAAAGTCGTGACAAAAATAGAAAGGAAGAAGTTAGCCGTTCTATTGCTAATCAACAAGAGAGAAACATGCTTATAGACAACTGCCATAACTACGCTTGGCCTATGGATAATATCATGCTTTCGAATGCTGTTGAAGATGACGAATTCCCCTCTTTACAGGTTACTCCGTGCAAACCTCCACCCTCCGAAAAACCCAACATGAACTCTGACATCGTAGCTACCCTCTCCTTACTCCTCAACTCCAGGTCTGACGCCATTGAGAAAATGGTAGGCGCGAACACCATGGTTATCGAAGGCTTGAAAAAGACTGTGGGGTTTGCATGCGGTGAAATCAAGGATGTGAAAACGAGAGTGGCTAAAGTGGAAAAGAATAACAATGTACCATAGACGTCTCACTGATCTGGAACAATACACAAGAAGATGGAACCTGAGACTCTACGGCTTGTCAGAGGTGGAGAATGAAGATGTGCGAGGAGAGGCTATCCGCATCTGCCAAGACGTTATGCCTGCAGAGAAGAACAAAGTTGGTGATACCATCGACGTTGTGCATCGCCTCGGCTGCATCGCCTCGGCAAGAAGCAACAGCAAAACGATTCAAGAACAATGGGTATCATCATCCTCTTCACTGCCAGATTCTACAGGGATGCTGTCTGGAAAGCTGGTATGGTATGCGTTTCGCCGAGCATCTCAGCCCGGAGGACATAGAAAGAAGGAACAAGTTGTTCCTTATGTTGTTTACCTAACAAGCATCAGGTGACTATTTTTCAGGAATACTCAGGTACTTCAATTTATTAGTTTGTTCTTGTATGACCAGAAGACCTATTTTGTTTACAAACTTACGAAGAAGATTGAAAGTTGTATTTATTTTTGATGTATACAGTAACTAAGATACTGTTTTAAAGGGCATACAGGTCTGCTCTGACTTTACACGGTTATTGTTTTATTTAGTTATTAATACTAATTTCCAAAAAAAGGTCTTAGGAACGTGTATATGTAAAACATCTTTTATGATCAGTTTTCATATGCACTTAAAATAGTAGGTACCCTTTTTTTTAATTATTAATTTGTATTTTATTGATCAGAGTAGTTCCTGATTACGCTAAAGAGGGTTTTTAGTCTATCTTACCACAAGAACCCTAGGTCTGGTCTTGAACATAGTTTTCAGTTGAGTTGAATTTCAAAGCCGGATAACGTCCAGCTCAAAGTTTATGGAATAAGCTATTTTCACTTTAAATGGACTTAAATGGTGCAGATCTCGGTTCCTTATCATTTACGTTCACTGCTCCTACGTCTTTGACTCATCCTACTACAGTTTATACTTTATATAATCTTTGTTGCTTTGTCTTTGTCTATAGTTTCTCTTAATGCTAGGGGGTTACGAAACAATGTGAAGCGCAAGGCCTTATTTTTATTTGCTAAACAATTTCGAACAGATTTTTGCTTTTTTCAAGAGTCTCACTCAATTTTGGCTGATGCCAACTTCTGGAGGTCACAGTGGGGCAACGATATTTGGCTTTCCCGTGGATCTGAACGCTCTGCTGGTGTCACTACAATGAAAAATACCTTTGGTGGTAATATTCTACACTCGGAATGTGACCCCTTTGGTCACTTTATTTATCTTGTGATCAGTTACAATGACATTATGCTCATTACTGTAAACTTCTACGGGTACAACACCAAACATGAGAATGATGAGTTACTTGAATCTATAGAGAAACATATACTTCATTGGCTATCTAAATTTCCCAATTCGTTATTATTGATAGGAGGGGACTTTAATATTACTATAGATAATTGAAATGATAGATGGCCCCCAGGTAGGCCAACCAATCATAATTAGGGTTTAATACTTTTTATGGAAAAGTTTGATCTTCCTGATACATGGAGAGGTTTCTGGCTGACAGATCATTCACTTGGAGTAACAAAACAGGTTCCAGACAATCCAGAATAGATTTTTGGCTTATATCCAAATGTATTGATAGTGAGTGTGTTACTACAAATATTTGTACTACCTCCCTCACAGACCATAGGACCATTTACATTGATATCAAAATATTTACCCCTGATACTAACCTTGGTAGAGCATCCTACTGGAAGCTAAATAGCTCATTATTAAATAATGATATAGTTGAATTTGAGGTTAAAGATCTGCTCTCACACTTTTGGGAAAGGGCTTGTGAAGAAAAATCTTATTGCAAGAATTGGGTGCTCTTTAAATTTGAGGTGTCCAAATAGCTTATAAAATATGGTAGTATTCTTGCTAAGACCAGAAGAGCTGAGGAGGAAAAGGTGATCATTAAGGTAACTTCCCTTTCTCATAGGTCCCCAGCCAGCCTTTCGGGGGAGGAGAAGATGGAACTAATTGAGTTACAAAATAAACTGGATAATATACAGTGCCTTGCGAAAGTATTCGGCCCCCTTGAACTTTGCGACCTTTTGCCACATTTCAGGCTTCAAACATAAAGATATAAAACTGTATTTTTTTGTGAAGAATCAACAACAAGTGGGACACAATCATGAAGTGGAACGACATTTATTGGATATTTCAAACTTTTTTAACAAATCAAAAACTGAAAAATTGGGCGTGCAAAATTATTCAGCCCCTTTACTTTTAGTGCAGCAAACTCTCTCCAGAAGTTCAGTGAGGATCTCTGAATGATCCAATGTTGACCTAAATGACTAATGATGATAAATACAATCCACCTGTGTGTAATCAAGTCTCCGTATAAATGCACCTGCACTGTGATAGTCTCAGAGGTCCGTCAAAAGCGCAGAGAGCATCATGAAGAACAAGGAACACACCAGGCAGGTCCAAGATACTGTTGTGAAGAAGTTTAAAGCCAGATTTGGATACAAAAAGATTTCCCAAGCTTTAAACATCCCAAGGAGCACTGTGCAAGCGATAATATTGAAATGGAAGGAGTATGAGACCACTGCAAATCTACCAAGACCTGGCCGTCCCTCTAAACTTTCAGCTCATACAAGGAGAAGACTGATCAGAGATGCAGCCAAGAGGCCCATGATCACTCTGGATGAACTGCAGAGATCTACAGCTGAGGTGGGAGACTCTGTCCATAGGACAACAATCAGTCGTATATTGCACAAATCTGGCCTTTATGGAAGAGTGGCAAGAAGAAAGCCATTTCTTAAAGATATCCATAAAAAGTGTCGTTTAAAGTTTGCCACAAGCCACCTGGGAGACACACCAAACATGTGGAAGAAGGTGCTCTGGTCAGATGAAACCAAAAGTGAACTTTTTGGCAACAATGCAAAACGTTATGTTTGGCGTAAAAGCAACACAGCTGAACACACCATCCCCACTGTCAAACATGGTGGTGGCAGCATCATGGTTTGGGCCTGATTTTCTTCAGCAGGGACAGGGAAGATGGTTAAAATTGATGGGAAGATGGATGGAGCCAAATACAGGACCATTCTGGAAGAAAACCTGATGGAGTCTGCAAAAGACCTGAGACTGGGACGGAGATTTGTCTTCCAACAAGACAATGATCCAAAACATAAAGCAAAATCTGCAATGGAATGGTTCAAAAATAAACATTTCCAGGTGTTAGAATGGCCAAGTCAAAGTCCAGACCTGAATCCAATCGAGAATCTGTGGAAAGAACTGAAAACTGCTGTTCACAAATGCTCTCCATCCAACCTCACTGAGCTCGAGCTGTTTTGCAAGGAGGAATGGGAAAAAATGTCAGTCTCTCGATGTGCAAAACTGATAGAGACATACCCCAAGCGACTTACAGCTGTAATCGCAGCAAAAGGTGGCGCTACAAAGTATTAACTTAAGGGGGCTGAATAATTTTGCATGCCCAGTTTTTCAGTTTTTGATTTGTTAAAAAAGTTTGAAATATCCAATAAATGTCGTTCCACTTCATGATTGTGTCCCACTTGTTGTTGATTCTTCACAAAAAATACAGTTTTATATCTTTATGTTTGAAGCCTGAAATGTGGCAAAAGGTCGCAAAGTTCAAGGGGGCCGAATACTTTCGCAAGGCACTGTATATAGATTAAAAGCAGAAGGAGCCTTTGCTGAGGAGGACAAGGTGATCATTAAGGTAACTTCCCTTTCTCATAGGTCCCCAGCCAGCCTTTCGGGGGAGGAGAAGATGGAACTAATTGAGTTACAAAATAAACTGGATAATATATATAGATTAAAAGCAGAAGAAGCCTTTATTAGATATAGGAAAAAATGGATTGAGGAGGGAGAACAGAATTCATCCTATTTCTTTAGACTTGAGACATTTCACTCTAAAAATAACACTATCTAACACTATTAAACATTGATGGTGTTATTACAGATTACCAAAAATGAATCGCTAAATACTGTATCAATTTTTACAGAAAATTGTATAGCTCTACATACTGTCAGGAATCCACATATGTTTTTTAACTCACTGAATAATGTTCACTCTATCAGTGATAGAATCTAAACAGTGTGATGAACCCATCAAAGTTGAAGAGATTAGAGTCTTATCAAACATCTAAAGAACAATAAGTCACCAGGTGTTGATGGAATTACATCACAATTTTACAAATTATTTTCTGAACAAGTATCTCCCATCCTAGAGAGAGTATTAAAAACAATGTTCTCCCTCCTACAACGAGTCAGGGGTTAATAACACTGATACCTAAGCCTAAAAAAGAAGTGCTGCTCATCGATAACTGGCGTCCAATTAGTCTTCTTAATAATGACTATAAGATATTAACCTTACTACTTGCAAAAATAATTAAAGAAGTCCTGGATGCAATCATTGGTGAAACACAGTCTGGCTTCATGAGGAACAGACATATTTCTAACAATGTCAGACTAGTATTAGCCATACTTGACTACTGAGACCTAATAACTACTGAGTACTGAGACCTACTTTAAATAATACTTTTAAGATTAATTGGATAAAACAATTCCAAAGAATAAATAAAGGTAAAGGTAAAATTTAAAAAAGAAGACCCACTTCTATCTGGAATTTTATTCCTCATCATGTCTTCTTTACTTTTGGTGGCCTTAACTTCATGTTGTTTTGCAATTATAATATTGACAAAGTTCCAGTGAAACCTGCCGATGAAAAGCAGAAAGTTTTCTTGTCATGGTCCTTAATTTATAAACACAATTTTTCTCCACACAGATATTATATATGGAAAAATCGCAATATATTGTATAAAAATACTTCTGTGTTTTTAGAATATTGGTTCCAAAATAATATCCTATTGGTGAGCCAACTGGTAAATGCAGAGGGTCTTTTACTCAGTTATAAAGAATTCTTATCACTTTACAAGGTCCCTGTAACACCTAAAGATTTTGCAATTGTTTTAGATCCCATTCCCTCAGGTGTTGCTCTGTTATTCAGGAACGTGTCAAGACCTGACCCTCAGAGCCTACCTTCTATTGACCCTGTTGACTCATCAGTAGGGAAGATTTGTTTCTCTTTTGGTCCATTCAACAACAGAGCGATACGAACCTTGTTTCAGCAGGATGTTGTACCTTATGTCATTCCTTATTGGAATGGATTTATTGATAATATCTGTTGGGAAAAAGTTTGGATGTTGCCACACATATACCTACTTAACAAAATTAAGGAAGTTTCCTTTAAAATTATTCATAAATATTATCCTGCCAACCACTATATGAAGAAGTTTAAAGAAAACAATCAACTCAAATTGCTCCTTTTGTAATGACCACCCAAGTGTTGCATCTTTTTTGGCATTGTATTCATGTAAGGAAACTGTGGCAAGACATCCATCTGTATATTTATAATTGAACACATTTATGAAGATTTTACACTATTGTGGTGAGATGTACTGCTTGGATTCTTTACCTACGATAGAAATAACCTGAAACATTTTTATGTAATTAATTTAATTATTATTTTGGCCAAGTTTCATGTACACAAATGTAAATTTACAAACAAAAAAAACACATTTTCTTACCCTACAAAAAGAAATTGAACTGTATTTTAAGACAATTAAATACTCTACTAACAAAAAAGCTGTTAGAATTCTAAGTGTATGCATGTCCCTTAAGGTCCTTGTGTAATTGTAATGTGATATTGTACCCCCTAGCTCGATTGTCCATTGTATTTAATCTATATATACTTGTGTTCCCTCATGTACTTTCTGTATTGATTTGTTGTTAATAAATGTAAAATCCAGTCTAGAAGCATGTTTTCCACTGCTCCGATAGTTATGCTTTGGTTTTACAGTTTAACTGGAGCCTGACCCAGAAAGAACATTTCCATACACCGCCACATAGCGAAGTCAGATTTGAAAAATCCTAATAAGACACTTTAGTCATCACCTTTTGCGCACAAAACATCCATTGAATTATTCAAATAACTGTTGCTGAGGCCATTTATTTTATCACTCACAGCTGAAGCCAATGGCAGTGTCCGAGAGAACCAAAACGACTGAATGCGACTGCAGACGGATACAAATCACCTTACATCATAAATAACTACTAATTTATTATTTGTTGACCAGTCAGTCACAATTGACCCAATGTACATTGTGGTTTTGATCCTTTAACACGTTCATTAACATTTTATATTCATCCAATGTCTGATGTTTTTGGATGACATGATGACGTTGTTGCTTCCTGTGCGCACTGAATGCTAGTGTGGATGTGATGTCGGTCCATATAAACCGGATGCAACCCGATATAGACAGTCCATGAATTGACAGACGCGAACGAACGTGAGTAAATTACCTTTAAAAAAATACACGGACATCTTGGAAGTAATCTCCAGTTCTTATTATACCTCAATGGCTTCTATAGCCACTAAGTCATATACCCCAGCCATTTCTACAATTTTATATTGTTAAAATTGGATTTTAACCTTAACCTTATACCTAACCTTACATTACGACCACAATGTGGCTATAGAAGCTAGTGGAAACCAGTACAAGTGTCAAGAGACAGAAGAGGAAGCGAGACATACTGTACCACTCCCTTGTTTTTTTCTGTATCTATGGGAAATTCTCATTTGGGCAAAAGACCGTATTCCGTCCTCTCTCCTCCATGACCCGGAATCCAGTAAGCTGGATTGTTTAATTTCATTAGTAGGCAAACGGAAGAGTGTTCTCCCCTCCTCCATATCCACGTTTGATCGAGGATACTTGTGTATCATACTGCGGAAGAGTTAAATCTGTCACACCCATTTTGAATCAGCTTTTGTTTTGTCAGAGGAGAAAAACATGCACATGTTTAAAACAATAAGTAGCATTTTGCTTTTATCTATAAAATGTATTGCACAACTAACTTAATTTGTTTTAATCACTTTACACATTTGTTTTGAAATCCACCCCTGTAAACGTCCTTTGCCTAATGATGCGTGAGTGGAGAAGGACCATCTAATTTCAAACAAGCACATTTCCTTCCACGTTCACTCTCCTTGATTACCTTTGACCTTTTTCAAAAGGGGGAGAGAGAGGACGGAGAGAAGACCCAGGAGTCGAGGAAATCTAATTGATAAAAGGCCAATGGCCTTTTCTCATTTGGGCCAAAGTCCGTCCTCCGCCCTCCTCCAAAAACCTCTCCTCCGTGACCCAGAAACCGGTATGTGGTCCCGGAGTGTCAATCCGTTAGTAGGCAAACGGAAGATGCTCATCCCCTCCTCGATAGCCTCCTTTTGGCGAGGAAGCACAAGTGTATCCTACCAGAGTCATTCATGGAAGAGTTTTGAAATCTACCACTGTTTTCTCGAAGGAGAAAAGCATGCTAACATTTAAAAACGTGTCCTTTTATATATAAAATGTAATGCACAACTATCTATATTTGTCTTTATAACTGTAATTTACTGATGATGCACGATTGGAGAATAGTCTCATTTCATTCAAGTGCATTTTTGTCTACTCCCTCTCCTTGCAGCCTCCCCTCAATTACCTTTGACCTATTTCAAAAGGAGGCCAGAGAGGATGCAGGAGTTAAGCAAATCTTTTTGAGAAAAGGCAAATTAACTAAGTATGCGTTTAGACAGGCATCCCAATTTGGATATTTTTTTTCCACTAATTGGTCTTTTGACCAATCACATCAGATCTTTTTCAGAGCTGATCTGATTGGGGGATAAAAATTAAATATCGGAATTGGGCTGCCTGTCTAAACGCAGCCAAAGTAGACCAGACCCAACTGCGATTGCATTGGTGTCTATGGGAGCCACAGAAACTGACCCTCTTTTTCCCTCAATGGTAAACGGCCTGAGTTCACTATCTTAAAAGTCGTGGAGCTCCATGCAAAAAACATTTCTCAGCATTGCAACTTCAGCTTTTGGTACAACGGTATTGTTGTCAGACTTCAACAATCAAGTTTTTAATACAGTACCTTTCAAAAATAGTCATGGTAGCTGGTACCCACTGGGCACAGATCAATTCAACGTCTATTCCACGTTGGTTCAACGTAATTGAATTGAAATGACGTGGAAACAATATTGATTCAACTAGTGTGTGTGTGTCCAGTGGGTAGCTACACTGCTTCCATTTCTGCTGAGAGGAAGAGGCGAAGCGAGAGGCTCAATTCAGCCAAAAATCTGTCTTCTCCAGCAGGTGGTGTGGAGTTGAGTTTTTCTATGGAGGTCAATGAGTGTCGAATTTGGTCAACCCATACATTTTTTGGCTATGTGCTACAATCCAAAGAGTGTTTAATTGCTACTTTGTAATTACTTTGCCACCATGGCCTATTTATTGCCTTGCCTCTCTCATCCTACCTCATTTGCACATGCTGTATATACATTTTTCTACTGTATTATTGATGGCATGTTTGTTTTACTCCATGTGTAACTCTGTGTCGTTGTATGTGTCGAACGGCTTTTCTTTATCTTGGCCAGGTCGCAGTTGCAAATGAGAACTTGTTCTCAACTAGCCTACCTGGTTAAATAAAAGTGAAATAAAAATGTAAAATTAAAATAGAGAGGAATAGGCAGGAGTTTGACAGTCCACGTGCCACTGTGGACAACGTCTCCCTTTGTCTCGGCGTAGAGACGAGTATCTTGTCAGTATTATCCATAATCTTAGATTTAGGGGATTTGCTATGGGTATGTATTTTGGCTAATGCAGGAACTACTGTTTTAGTGAAAAATGTTTGCATTTAAAAATTCATCTCCACAGGGTCCACCTATGTTTATACTCAAGCATTTGTGGAAATGTGCTTTTAGAGTAGCAATGAGTTCCAGGCTTGTTCATGGCATGTGACAGGTGCGGTTGTAGTGGATAAAAAAAAGGCTTAATCCTTGGAGAATCTCTTCATTCACACAAAGAGGTGGGTATAATTTTGTTAATTTGTTCATGTTCATCCAGCAGAAGTGATGGTCTGATTTTGTATTTCATTGTAGGACTAGACGGATTATTCCCACTGTTGCGCAGCGGCTCCACAGAGAGAACATATTGTAGGCCATGTTGTACAGGAGGCCATGGAGCGGTCTGCTGTAGCCACCACTGAAGCCGGGCCCTGAGTCTGGGGATAGGTCTTGACTTCAGCCTGTGCTGCACTGAAAGTAAAGGGGCTGGATAATTTTGCACGCCCAATTTTTCAGTTTTTGATTTGTTAAAGAAGTTTGAAATATCCAATAAATGTCGTTCCACTTCATGATTGTGTCCTACTTGTTGTTGATTCTTCACAAAAAAATACAGTTTTATATCTTTATGTTTGAAGCCTGAAATGTGGCAAAAGGTCGCAAAGTTCAAGGGGGCCGAATACTTTCGCAAGGCACTGTATTTGATGCCATTCCACTGATTCTGCTCCAGTCATTACCACAAGCCTGTCCTCCCCAATGAAGTTGGAACCAACCTCCTGTGATGTGAAGTATAAACCAGAAGTCATGGTATATTATTAGATTGTAAACTGTGACCTGTTTCCAAGTCAACTCTGAAAGCCATGTTACTACTCTAACACTGTTACAACCGTAATGGGCAAAACAGTCAAGTAATAACATGACAAACGGTTGCTCAAATCTCCCATTGATACCAATGCATGACTTCTGCAAACCTTTGAGTGAATGTACTGTTTCTCCAAAAAAGATTGAGCCTTGCTGAGGATGTACATTTGAAGTCGGAAGTTTACATACACCTTAGCCAAATACATTTAAACTCAGTTTTTCACAATTCCTGACATTTAATCCAAGTAAAAATTCCTTGTCTTGGGTCAGTTAGTATCAACACTTTATTTTAAGAATGTGAAATGTCAGAATAATAGTAGAGAAAATGATTTATTTCAGCTTGTATTTCTTCATCACATTCCCAGTGGGTCAGAAGTTTACATACACTCAATTAGTATTTGGTAGCATTGCCTTTAAATTGTTTAACTTGGGTCAAACGTTTCGGGTAGCCTTCCACAAGCTTCCCACAATAAGTTGGGTGAATTTTGGCCCATTCCTCCTGACAGAGCTGGTGTAACTGAGTCACGTTTGTAGGCCTTCTTGCTCGCACATGCTTTTTCAGTTTTGCCCACAAATTCTCTATAGGATTGAGGAGCAGGGTTTTGTGATGGCCACTCCAATACCTTGACTTTGTTGTCCTTAAGCCATTTTGCCACAACTTTGGAAGTATGCTTGGGGTCATTGTCATTTGGAAGATCCATTTGTGACCAAGCTTTAACTTCCTGACTGATGTTTTGAGATGTTGCTTCAATATGTGCACATAATTTTCATACCTCATGATGCCAACTATTTTGTGAAGTGCACCAGTCCCTCCTGCAGCAAAGCACCCCCAAAACATGCTGCCACCCCCGTGCTTCACGGTTGGACTGGGGTTCTTTGGCTTGCAAGCCTTCCCCTTTTTCCTCCAAACATATCGATGGTCATTATGGCCAAACAGTTCTATTTTTGTTTCATCAGACCAGAGGACATTTCTTCAAAAAGTACGATCTTTGTCCCCATGTGCAGTTGCAAATTGTAGTCCTGCTTTTTACGGCGGTTTTGGAGCAGTGGCTTCTTCCTTGCTGTCGATATAGGACTCGTTTTACTGTGGATATAGATACTTTTGTATCCACAAGGTCCTTTGCTGTTGTTCTGGGATTGATTTGCACTTTTCGCACTAAAGTACGTTCATCTCTAGGAGACAGAAAGCGTCTCCTTCCTGAGCAGTATGATGGCTACGTGGTCCCATGGTGTTTATACTTGCGTACTATTGTTTGTACAGATGACTGTGGTACCTTCAGGCGTTTGGAAATTTCTCCCAAGGATGAACCAGATTGTGGAGGTCTACAATTTTATTTTCTGAGGTCTTGGCTGATTTCTTTAGATTTTCCCATGATGTCAAGCAAAGAGGCACTGAGTTTGAAGGTAGGCCTTGAAATACATCCACAGGTACACCTCCAATTGACTCAAATGATGTCAATTAGCCTAACAGAAGCTTCTAAAGCCATGACATAATTTTCTGGAATTCTCTAAGCTGTTTAAAGGCACAGTCAACTTAGTGCATGTAAACTTCTGACCCACTGGAATTGTGATAGTGAATTATTTGTGAGTCTGTAAATAATTGTTGCAAAAATGACTTGTCATGCACAAGTAGATGTCCTAAATGACTTGCCAAAACTATAGTTTGTTTACAAGAAATTTGTGGAGTAGTTGAAAAACGAGTTTTAATGACTCCAACCTAAGTGTAAACTTCCGACTTCAACTGTACATACCAACACACAGGATGCCCAGGGCTCGTATAACACTGAGGAGGGTTCTCTTAGTTGTCTGGGACACCCGTAGTAGATGAACCCGTGGTGGAACTCTGTTCTCTTTACACATCCCGTCCAGGTGGCTCAGATTGCGCTATAACTGCCTGGCAGCTTGAAACACAATACTATTTGGTTACACTTTACCAACATGAATCGTAGGTAAATCTTGACTTGAATTATTTCACAAGGGCTACATAAGGGCCATCTCTGGCCTGACTATATCTAACACCACCACACAACATTTGACAATTGGCAGTTGCGGGATGTGAGTGATGCCTTTATTGCATATCGGCCAGCAGTGGTGACCATCCGTGAGAAGATGACAGGATGAGGGCATAAGTTGATGCCAGCTGTCACCTCATGAAACTGTCAAGGAAAATATGACCAGGGTAAGCTAGTTCACTAGTGTAATGCCTTGCCAATTACCTGACCCTAATAACAATGGGTTAGCATAGTGTAAAGTTAGTCAATAGGCCAATAAGATGACATCACCTGCCGTGACTGTTCTGTCATTACTAGGATGGCGTTATGTAGAACTTGTGTAAGAGGGTTCAAGTAAAGTGTTACATATAATTCAAGCTGTACATTAAAAAGTGTAATATGTCACTTTTTGGACAACCTGACTAAATTCACGTAGAAATGTAAGTTACCATTTCCACTTCGTTAACCTCATTTTGTCTCTCTAATTAAGAGAACAACAGACATTTATTGTGAAAAAGAAGGCTGGAATGAAAGAACCATCTGTTGTCTTGTCCGGACAGTTACTATTTCAGATGCTGCTGTACAGATTCTCTGTAGACGTGTGTGACAGACAGGGGACCTGAGGGAAGACTAGAGGCTGTTGCCATGTTACAGGAAAAAGAAAACAGGAACACATCTATTCAGGGAGTCAGAAGTAAGCATTCGGAAACACAACAAAACAGTGAACACCCATCCCATTTCAATTGATACCCCAGTTCTTCCTAATCAACTTTAGGATATTGAAACATTTGGAACAGTCAGTAATGTTTAGGATTGTGTTCCTCTTCTTTTCAAGGTAGACATTCCTGGCTACATGCCTTCCTGTGCTCTGGCTGGGGGTGATGAGTCTAGCAGAGGAAAGCCGTCTGGGGGCAGGAGGTGGCTTGACTTGCGGTGACAGAGGCAGGCCTCGCTCCAGCACAAATCTCAGGGTGCATGTCCACAGTACAGTCAATCATTAATCTGCATTGCCTGTCAATGGCACATGGAAGTAGCATTGTTTTACGACGCTCTGTGTTTCGTTTCATCGATCCCTAGAGAGAGTGTGAAGCACAGTAGTATGCATATTGAGAAACATCCCATTACCCATCATTCAGGGCAGGTGTTTTGCATGTTATTTTGACATTAATATGTGTCACATATCAGTTTCTAAACAATATTTAAAAAAATAATAATAATCATTGAGTTAATAAAGCCATGGTCTCTTTTTTTGCTTTCTTGAGTAAGGCAGCTCCAAAATGCAGCTGTTTCAGCCCAGTTCAGTGCTTTCTGTGGTGGTTGAGCAGCCAGTGGAAAATACAGAGCATTGGTAATGTTCTCTAGTTGCGCCGTGATTGGGTAATGTTTTCTAGTTGTGCCGGGATTGGCTCAGTGTTCTGTCACTCATGGGGACACTACATCACCGCTAAATCTAAGGGTAGAGCTCGAAAATTCAAGCCCCTTGGGTGCTGCATTAGAGTTACATTAGAAGTGCCCATCCAAGAAGCCTCAAGGTCATTGGCCACAGATAAAATTGTAAAATCACGTTATTTCTACACTAGCTTTGATTGGACTGATCATGTCAACATCATACTTTCAAAATCTTAGCTAGCAGTCATCATCATGAATCAAGTTTACAATCTACAGGCAAATGCTTTTTAATCCGTGTCATATAAAGAGAAATTATAGATCAAACGTATCGGTACTCATGGGCCATTGGACATAAACATTACACAACAAGTAGGAAATCGCAAATTCAACAATGAGTGGTTTGGAAGGAATTAGTGGCTAACTGGCAGCATTGCAAAGCAATCCCTAGCCTGCTATTCAGTGGAGTGGGTTTGTAGTTCCAAGTCTGGGTTTAAGGGTCTCTTTTCCAAACTTAAAAGGATAAACATTCAATGTTGGCCATGCTGTCAATTCAGCATGACTTCTGCCATCAAAACAACTGGAAACTCAGAACCTTGAAATCTGACTTCAGTGAGTTCAAGACAGCTGGGAACTCGGAATTGAACGGTCATCCAACTTGCTATTGCAAGTCGGGAACTCAGGCCTCTTTCTAGAGCTCCAACGTCATCGTAATTTGACCTTGTTTTTTCCCCCAGAGTTCCCAGTCATCTTGGATGCACCATCAATCCATAGAATGCCAGACTTTGATGACAAAATTTGCTCACGAAGGACCTGTTCAAGTGAACACAGCAAGGTGAGTCCAAAACTGTATTGTATGATGCTTCATGAATTATGTAATATACCAGGGAGATATGTATACAGTAGCTAATACTAAGTGTATGTTGTGTAGTAAGCTGATTGTAGCCCATGTGCCTCACCCTAGTAATTTGGTCCCTTTTCCCTCCCTCTTAATTTCAACTACCGTTCTGACTTGGTGGTGCACATGCAGCCTATAGGCTGTTTTAGAGAAATGTAATCATTGAATATTGTAAGAGCTTTCCTTCTCTGCTCATATGCCCCTTTTATTTATCCTATGGTTCTGACTTGGTGTACAGGGAGAATAGTGTAAGAACTGTTGTGGAAATTAAGTACTGAGAGACTTGGTCATTTCGTCAAACAATCATCTTTATTAAATATCAACTAATTATTGCAATAATGAGACCGTCAGTCCACCAGTCTTGACTGACTGTTAGGCTGAGTCATACAGACAATGCACAGTTCATATAGCTAATATCCAGAATGCTTGGTTCCACCCCCTCCCATATAGATTGGGGGGCACCATAAGCAACTTTGGCCTCATCCTGTCTTTATCTGCCCCTGGCGTTATCTTAATCCCGACCCTGGCCTATTTTCCCAGGCCAGGATGTCTAAGAACCATTGAGGCCTTTGTTCTACTCCTCTCTATCAGAGTTACAACCACCCCACATCCTGTCACTGGAATGATAGCTGTAGGTTTTATCACCAGGAAACTAGAGTGGACAACATAAAAGTCAGCACTAGCAGGACAGAAATATCTCACTGTGTAGGTGAATAATTGTTACATATTCAACAAATAAGGTGAATACATCATTTTTCTGTCACAGAATGCTCTGAATTCATACTCTGAATGCTCTGAATTCTGTCGCTGTACATTTAAAAAATGCTGAACAAATAGTTATATTAGCTACATCCGTCCTAACTCGCTCATTAATGTCTTCATCAAAATTACAGATTGCCTCTTAGCCGCTCGTCGTCCCCTTATGCAATAGTTTGTACATTTCAATTGTCAATAGAAACCACATTTGTTTAAGCAAGTCAGCCATATCAGCTATGTTTTTTTTTAAAGGAAGTAAATGAGGCTGAATTAACTGTTTCGCTGCCAGGAGCCTCACCAATGGAGTTCACCCACCCTAGATGCACACATGGACCGTCACACACACAAACAAGCACACAGGAATGGTCAAACATGCAAACACACACACGCACACACAAGACATTGGTTAAACAGTACTAACCTGCTGGGCTATGAGGGACTGGTCCTGGTCACTGTTCCTGACCAGGCACAGCGGAAGTGGAGCATGGCCTGCTGGCTGCCAAGGAGATTGACCAGCACCGGCATGGCACTGTAGCATATCAGGGGCCTCATTTATCAAGGTTTAGAGTATTTTTTGTGCACATGCACCTTTGATAAACGAGGTCCCAGGGCCTCAAACACAAGCGTCTTTTCAAATGTGACACCACCAAGGTAGCAACCATACACTGCAGTGCTGGCCTTGCGCTACGCATCAGCTCCAGCAGGGCCAGGATTCCTCCTGAATAGGGTTGCAAAGCTACCAATAATTTACCAAAGTCACCGGAATCTATAGTAATTTTGGTAATATATACTTGAATAACTTTACTTTTTTATATATCTGTGTCCATATTGTCCATGAGTTTCTAGTAGATAAACCATATGGTTCAAGAGAAATAGCCTAATTAATGAAAAAAAGCAACAATGGCACTATTTTCAATTACCTCTGCAACTCGTCCAACTATTGACTTTTTTCACAACTGCCACCAGTTTGACGCCAAAACATGAACAATAACATATTGACATAGAAAAATGTTGAAGAAAAAAGGATAATCATATTAAACACCAATGGTATTCACAACGTAGATGGTTTATGTGTTGTTATGTGTTAATAACATTTAGAATACTTTACCCAGCAGGCTATGCGGGAGGCGGATGGTTAAAGAATGCCTTGCATGGCTAAACATGGAGTTTTCTAGCTGAAGTACATGTAGTTAAACCTACGCCCCAGTATGTCATTATACAAGGAACAAACATACGTTTATATTTAGGATAATGTTTTACAGCTTTGTCATTTTATCATTTCATTATTTGACGTTACACCTGACAGAGGGCCAGAGATAATTACAGACACCTGTGATAATCTGAAGTACCTAAAAGGGCCACTAGATGTCTTGTGATATATTCTGGTAGTTTACTTGGAATTTCCAATATTATACCCTTGCAACTCTACTCCTGAAGTATAGGAAAGCTACTTTAGGGTCTGTCGATATTTAGATTCTATTGCAGAATAAGTTTACCTTTAACACTCATTACGTGCTCCATTGTGGCTAAAACACCCCATGGTTAAGGTACGAATACAGTGCCTTCAGAAAGTATTCACACCGCTTGACTTTTTCCAAATGTGGTTGTTTCAGCCCGAATTAAGCCATTATTAAAAGTACATGTTGTGTCACGATCGTCGTAGTGAGGAGACCAAAGCACAGGGTGATGTGAAAACATATTTTTAATGAAAGACGAAAAACCACGAAGTACACTAAACAAGCAAAATAACAAGACGACCGTGAACGCTATCAAAACTGAGTGCAAACATGCAACATCACATAGACAATAACCCACGAAATACCCAAAGAAGATGCCTGCCTAAATATGGTTCCCAATCAGAGAGAACGATAAACAGCTGCCTCTAATTGAGAACCAATCTAGGCAGCCATAGACATACATAAACACCTAGATGGTAAACAACCCCATAAACCTACAAAACCCCTAGACAGTACCAAACAC
This sequence comes from Oncorhynchus mykiss, assembly GCF_013265735.2. Taxonomy (NCBI): domain Eukaryota; kingdom Metazoa; phylum Chordata; class Actinopteri; order Salmoniformes; family Salmonidae; genus Oncorhynchus; species Oncorhynchus mykiss. The sequence goes on from NC_048567.1 coordinate 45,229,900, forward strand.
ATACATCATCCATGTCACACCCTGACCTAACCAAAATATATAAAGAAAACAAAGAATACTCAGGTCAGGGCGTGACACTTTGGCTAATGTTATAAGGGATCAAACTGGGATCGAGTAATCTTTTTGCTGATAAGAGCAAACCGCATTCTACTTGATAAATAACCCTCCTAATTTTCTACAGTGTGTACATATTCATCTGTATGGAATGTGGCCGCCCTCATTATTAAGTTAGGCCTTTTCTTTCTTTTTTGCAGTGTCCTTGTTTCTACATGTTTTCCAAGAAAAGCCTTTATTGGAGGATGTTTTTCTTGATGGAAAGAAGGTAAACAGTTTGTAATTTCCTTAATTTGTGCTGGTAATCAATCCATAACTTGATGGATTTGAAACTTTTTTGTCAAGGCTCATTTCAAGGTACTATTTAAGATTGATGGTCAACATTCATGGCTGTAAAAACAATGCATTCTCTAAGCACACATTTCCTTTTCCCTCTACAGAAAGCCTGTGTATATTCATCAGATTTCTGGCCGTTTTGATGTGGGAAACCTTGCTTCCTATCTTTAACGTGACTGGTACTTCAGAGAAGATCTTCAAGGTGTGGGAAACCTTCCTTCCTATGTTTAATGTGACTGGTACTTCAGAGAAGACCTTCCAGATGTGAAGTCTTACACAATATAGCTTACTCAGGTGCATGTGTGAGATTGACAATGTGAAGAAAACAGCAACTTTGACTATTACAAAAACATATCAAGAGTAAATGTATTCAAATGAATTAAAACATGTCTGTTGATACTGTGGCTCACTGTGACCCGAATTACAAGCATGACTTAGTTGGCTTATGTCAATACAGTGAACAAAGATAACATTCCTGATTAAATGTTCTGCTGACCTAAGTTGTGAGGAGTCTCTTGCACTTGTCTGACGCCTTCCCATGGCTGTTTTTCCTCTTTGCGATGCGGGAACCAAACTGCATGGCTCTCTTAGGGAGTAGAGCAAAGGTCCCAAGGCCCAGCTCCTTGGCAGCCAGCCTCAGTAGTAGTTCCTCCCGACAAATCTGCCTTCTCGGACACTGGCAGGGCATTCAGGAAACACACCACATCCTCGTCCAAATAGGGAAGCCTATACAAAACCAACAAATAAATATAGCATGTGCGATTGCTTCAGTTCCTCAATGGCAATGCTAATAGAGCAACAACAAAAAAGTACCTTTTAGTTGAACTCTTTCCTTGAGTAAATCAAGTGCATTGAAATGACTTAGGAACTGTGCCCACTTTGGAGAGGTGTGTGGCCACTTGGAGACACGAGTTAGTCCTCTCACTCAAACCCTTGTAAATGTTTTGTCTTGTGTTGCAGCTATCCCACATTTTCCAGTAATAGTCTTAAAGTTACTGAATGTAGCCAGAGTAATTTCCGATTTCGTCATCAACAAATGCCGCGAAAAGCACAGTAAATTAAAAATGCACATAAAATCAACAGTGTAGTGTTTGGATTCAGACTTGTCAGGTGAACGGTTGTGTACTCACCTTTGGTCTAATAATTTTCCCATTATCTCTAAACTGTTCCCTTTCAATTGCTACGATGGTTATGCATATGTTTTTCATATTTCTTCTGTAAGAAACATTTAAATGCAGCCCCATCCATATAGGCCAATTTCCACAAGTGTAAAGGGTTAAACAAAACCTTTTTTTAACCCTAACCCTATAGGTGAATCTGTGCCTTTCTTTTTGATCAAGTTACTCATGGCCTCTCTGTGTTCCTATTTTTTTAATAATGGAAGATCTGCTTGTCACTGAAGAAGGACAGAAACTGTGACGACAGACTGGTGTGACTCAAATCAACATTTAAATTGGTGGTAATAAATGGGCATTATTCACTAAAACGAAAACAAATGTTATTGCTTACGTGTCCTATTCAGTACTTGCCTAGCCTCCTTCCCATGGTCCGCTATGATTCTGTCATCTCGAAATGAGATTCCTTGTAGAAATTCTGCCCAGCTCCATGACCAGCTCTTGGACCAGACCCTCATGCCCAGAGGTCTTGAAGCGGACTCTGTGTCTGGAGTACCCTGCCTTCTGCTCATTGGCTCCAAAACCTGTCAAAACCACTTGCAGACAGAGCAGTGGTTCGATTAGGCCTACATACTGTTGATCGAATTTACACCACGCCCAAGCTAGCATAATTTTCCTCAAAAAAGGAAAAGACTTTATTCACATCTAAATGGCATGTTCCTTATTACTTTACCCATGTGATCTACAAAGGGGCGGCAGGTAGCCTAGTGGTTAGAGTGTTGGACTAGTAACCGGAAGGTTGCAAGAATCCCCGAGCTGACAAGGTAAAAATCTGTCGTTCTGCCCCTGAACAAGGCAGTTAACCCACTGTTCCTAGGTCGTCATAAGAATTTGTTCTTAACTGACTTGCCTAGTTAAATAAAGGTAGAATAAAAAATAAATAAAAAGGACAAGACAAACACATCGGTGATACTGTACCTTGGCAGATGAAGTGAACCCCCCTCGGTTTGTTGCCTTCTGTGAGGAAGCCGGTTCCTTTCGCTGCAAACCACACAGCACATCCAATGCTGTCATCAAGCACAGTATCCAACCTCTCAAGTGCTGAAGCTCTTGCAGGCCTGCTCTGCCAGTGATCCTGTCTGGAATGTCAAAGGGGCTATACACATGGGAATCAGCAACGTCAGTTTTAGAATCCATGGGCTTTGATTTGTGCTTTTTGCTTTTCTTGGTAGACTCCTTCAGCACCTTTGGTTCTTGCAGTTTGAATGCCACATTCAGAAGGTCAATTGGTTGGTGGGTTGGGATGTGGCGGTCAGCCAGAGCAGCCAGAATCATGGAATCAAGGAAATGATGGCAATTGCCGCTTCGTCATTGGTCGGTGGTGATGTCACCAGTGTATCAAAGAGAAGACACTGCACATGCCTCCGTACTAGAGGTCGACCGATTTCAAGTTTTCATAACAATCGGTAATCGGCATTTTTGGACACCGATCATGGCCGATTACATTGCACTCCACGAGGAGACTGCGTGGCACACTGACTACCTGTTATGTGCGTACAGCAAGGAGTCACGGTAAGGTGCTAGCTAGCATTAAACGTATCTTATAAAAAACAATCAATCTTAACATAATCACTAGTAAACTACACATGGTTGATGATATTACAAGTTTATCTAGCTTGTCCTGCGTTGCATATAATCGATGCGGTGCCTGTTCATTTATCATCGCCAAACGGGTGATTTAACAAGCGCATTCGCAAAAAAAGCACTGTTGTTGCACCAATGTGTACCTAACCATAAACATCAACGCCTTTCTTTAAAATCAATACACAAGTATATATTTTTAAACCTGCATGTTTAGTTAATATTGCCTGCTAACATGAATTTCTTTTAACTAGGGAAATTGTGTCACTTCTCTTGCGTTCTGTGCAACAGAGTCAGGGTATATGCAGCAGTTTGGGCCGCCTGGCTCGTTGCGAACTGTGTGAAGACTATTTCTTCCTAACAAAGACCGAAAACTTCGCCAAACGGGGGAGGATTTAACAAAAGCGCATTTGCGAAAAAAGCACAATCGTTGCACGAATGTAACTAACTATAAACATCAATGCCTTTCTTAAAATCAATACACAGAAGTGTGTTTTTTTTAAACCTGCATATTTAGTTAAAAGAAATTCAGGTTAGCAGGCAATATTAAACTTGGGAAATTGTGTCACTTCTCTTGCGTTCATTGCACGCAGAGTCAGGGTATATGCAACAGTTTGGGCCGCCTGGCTCGTTGCGAACTAATTTGCCAGAATTTAACGTAATTATGACATAACATTGAAGGTTGTGCAATAATAGTTGTGCAATAATTCTGTAAACAACTACTGCTGGAACCTCTTGCCACTATGGTGGTCTGTCAGAGCCAGGGAGATGGGCAGCCACAGACGTCAGAATGAAAGACTTCTCCTCAGCGGCATATTGCCAAAGCAAGCTTCGCCGGCCAAAGACGTCTCTCCTAAACCAGAGATAGTGTCCGGACTGTTGGTAATATGTAAAAAATTAAAATTAAAAAAAATGTTAAAAGCCCAGGGTCCACAAAGTTTGGCCAGGACAGACAGGATCTCTGTAGGGCTGTCACATGCTGAGAGATGGTGGCCAATAACATCAGTGTCTTTCTCTTCTGGTCTCAATGACAGTCCACCAAAAACCTCTTCGTTCCACATCAATACATTCCTGTTACTGTCTTGTGCTGGCTGAGGTGAAAGTCAATCTCGTGAAGTACACGAGCAGAGAACAGACACTGGTAGTGGGGATTTGAAGCTTTTTTGGTGATACGACTGGAGTTAGGCCCTCTATTCCTTAGGTGTTCCTGCATACTCTTCTCCAGCATACAACAGATATCACACATATTTATAGCTAGTAAGGCTTCATTTGTATTTCCCTCCCAGATTGTATAGATTTCGACATATCCTGGACCTTCTTCATGTTGACCAGTTCTTCTGAGGGAAGAAAAGTTCACAGGTTAGTCTATCTATGGCTAAGAGAAAACTAAACTTGTATAATAATATGAAACTTGTATGCACTTTGGCCTACTTTTGCATGAACCAAGAGTCTGCACTCTGTCTGCCAAGAAGAATAGGTTACTGTTGGGCTGTTGGACATAGACGCTCGGAAATAAATATGGATGAAGATTAGCAGATGTCCGTAAATTATGGTCTGACAATACCATATTCGTTAGAGCAATCAGTAGGTTTTAAACTAATTAAATTAGCTAATCCTGTTTTACCCTACCTTGTAGTTTATTTCCTTCTTCAGCGTAGACTCTCCCTCAGCAAAGTTTTCGTTCTCTTTCCGGTTCATTGCAGACATTTTGATGAGGTAGCTAACATACGAAGATAGTAGCGAATATAGTAGCTAAATGTATTATTTATTAGCTAGCTAGCAGAGACAAAAAAAATGGTTGTCACTAGTTACTAGTTACAGCCACAAAGTCAAAATAGTCTATTTCATAAAAATTCATGAAAACAGCCCCTCTGAAACTAGAGAGGTGCGAGTTGCTGCCTTTCGGGACCCTTTGCTTGGGACGTCCCGACGATTCTGGATAGCACCAGAGAGGAAGAGGCGAAGTGAGAGGGATAACTGGTGCCACAATCTGTCTTTGCCAGCAGGTGTAATTTTCTTTTCGCTCACCATGCGAGTTGTTTTTGTATCAAGGTCAATGAGAGTGTCGAATTTGGTTAACAAAACATGTAATGTCTTATTTGAACTAATATAATTTTCTTAATGAGTTGGTTGTTACCAATGGCGATTTTATCATGTACATCTTTGTGGGGCAAAAACATTTTTTACAAACATGTGGGATGCATGCCAGCAAAGCCACTACACAACACTAAACAATATATGAATTGCATTATAACGGTGACAAACAGTGCCCACAAACTGTTAGGGCCTACATAAAGCTGTCCCAACAGCAGAGTCCCAACACCTTACCACTGCTACAGTTCATTCAGACTAATTTACAGTTCATTCAGACTTGCTTAAACAAATGTGGTATCTACTGACAATTGAGATGTACAAATACGTCCGACAAGCGGATAAAATGCAATCCGTAATTTCGATTAAGACTTTGAGCGAGCGACGACGGACGTGGTCAATATAACTGTTTGTTAAGCACTTTTGAAATGTACAGCATCATAATTCAGAACATGGGCCGTTCTTAAAGTGTACGCACTGTACCAGTCAGAACCGTAGGATAAATAAAGGGGGCATATAAACAGACAATGAAAGCTCTTACAATATTCAATTATTACATTTCTCTAAAACAGGTTATAGGCTATTTGTGCACCACCAAGTTAGAACAGTCGGTGAAATTTAGAGGTGAAAATAGACTACATTATTAGGGTAAAGCACATTGAATGCCGTTTGGGTCTTCGCGTGCCAAAAAATATACGTCATATAACACTATTTCTCGCATTAAATTATGCCTTTAATTTGACACGTGAAATAACAACATTCTATTCAAGAATGTTGTGTGTGCTGAATTTGCACGTGCAAACCAAGCACCACAACTACTAACGTTATGTTTACAATACCGCGTTGGTGAAAATAGACCAAATTATTAGGGTGAGGTACATGAGCTACTAACAGTTTACTACACAACATACACTTAGTATTACTTTCTTAGCTACAGTACACATTTCTCCCTTGCATATGACATTTATGCAGAAGCATTCAATACATTTTTGGACTCACCTTGTGCAGGTGGCGCAGCGGGCCTTTGTAGGCAAATTTTGTCATCAAAGTCTGGCATTCTCTGGATTAATGGCGGGAACTTGGAAGAGAAAAAAAACAGCCACTCCATTGAATAGCAGGCTAACGTTGGTGGTTTCTTTGCAATGCTTGCAGTTAGCCACTGATTCCTTCCAAACAACTCATTGCTGAATTTGCGATTTCCAACTTGTGTAATCTTTATGTATAACGGCCGATGAGCACCGATACGTTTTTATATATAATTTCTCTTCATTATTTCTCTTCATATGACATGAATTAAAAATGATTGTCGATTTGATGACAGGAGGGAGCTGGAGCTGCCTTACTGAAGAAAGCAAAAACAATACCATGTTTGTATGCAGTTTTATTAACTAAATTACATTTTTTATTTTTATTTTACATTGTTTCCAAACTTATATGTGACATATTAATGCCAAAATAACAAGCGAACAGGCAAGCCCCCCAAAAATAAACTGTTTTTTTTTAAATATAATGAATCTTAAGGTTTATATAACAGCTTCATAAGACCAATCAGTATAGACAATTATAGTCTAGCCCAAATATCAAGACGCTATAGCTGGTTTCCCTGCAGGTAACTACAGTAGCAACAGCAATAATTAGCACGGAAATAATGCATAAGAGATGTATTTTTGCTGGAACAAACCCACTGATGAAGAAATAAACAAATGTCACAAATAGCCTTCTTGAACCAATTTAATGCCTTGAGCAGTCAACTTTTTTTTTATCACACCAGTTTTTAAAAACCCTCTGGAACAAGTAAACACTGTCCAAAACAAAAATATATTAATTTTTTTTGAAAATGTTCATACAAAGATATTCAAAAGAAATAGACAAATAAAAGTTTGAAATAAAATGGAGAGATACTTATGATAAATTAAAACCCATTGTTCATGGACCATGGTTCGCCAATGAGAAAAAAGGTCCTGTCAATCATCTCCGCTCTCTTTTGGAGTCTTCTTCAGCTTGTTCTTCAGCTCATTCATCATCAGGGGATTTCCAAATCTGGTGGATAAATATATTAAACAAAAGGTGTTATAATAAAAAGAGAGCGACATTCATGTAGGAGATATCTCCATATAAAAGTGATTTCAAACAAGAAATTAAGAGAATCTTGTAGAAAATAGTTCAATTGATTCCCTACCCTGGGTGCCTAGGCGGTGTCCATTTAGTTTTGCGCTCCTCTTGCGTCTCTTCTTTCTTGGGAGATTCATCCCTTACATCTGGCTCGAGCTCAGATTTCTGTTGAATAGATGACATTGCCAAATCAAATTAAGAGTCAGAATAATAAACATACTACTAGACCTATTCAAAGGTTGAGCTCAAAAAGTGCAAGTATCTGATTGGTACCTGAGGGATATTTTCGGTGTTATTTTCACCTATCACCCCCTTTCCGGTCTTTCTTAAGATGGGGGGCCCTGCACCGAGTCCTGAACAACATCATAGCAACACAAACAACAAAGAAAGATATCCATTCACACTTAAATCTGGGCATCATCCATTATCTGTCATAGCACATTGTGTCACCAACGATAACAGAATGAAAGAACACATATACATTAAATTCCTCTTTTCTCTGTTAAACTTACCAGGTAGTTTGATTCCGATGCCGCCCATGCCCCTCATTGGTATCCCTGTTGGGCCTCTGACTGGAATGTGTACGGTGGGTTTTGAAGGGGAGGGGGTCAAAGATGGCATCTGTAGAAGAGTACGGGGATCCCTGGTTGGACGGGCATGTGGATTCTTGAGGGCAATGCGAGACTTTTGAGCAGTGAAGTCCAAAGCGGAGGCGTCAAACTGCAATGGTATGATAAACAACTGATTTACTAACAAGTTCAAGCTTAATTTCGATAACATAAAAATAAGCGAAACAAATCCAATAAAATATATGAAATAGACTAACGTTTGCTTTATCTCTTACGATTAGATAACACAATCATGATGTATTTGATTGCATTCTTTTAAAGGGATACTTCAGGATTTTGGCAATGAGGCCCTTCATCTACTTCCCCAGAGTCAGATGAACTTGTGGATACCATTTTTTAAAATGAGGAAGTTGTGGATTTTGGCCTCATTGCCAAAAATCCTGAAGTATCCCTTTAATAGGGAAAGTATTATCATTACCTGAAGCTCAAGACTTTGGTCTACATTTTTTGTTCCGGACGGGGAACTGAATCCTGCTTTTGCACCCTCCCCTCTGTTTTCCTCTGGTAATCCTGCATCTGTTTCCACAGTTTCCCCAGACTGCCCAACCTGGGATTTCTCTATTATTCCATCGTCGATCTCCGGTAGTTGACCCTGTGATCCAAAATCTGTCTGCTTTGATAAAACAGGCCCTGTCTTCACAACTTCCTCTGTTACCAAAGCCTCAATCTCATCGTTTCCCCAAAATAATCCTACCTCAATTTCCAGTGATTTGTTTGCCGTGTTATCTCCTGCCTTCTCTTTTAACACAGCCTCTGTCGCCTCTGAAAGTTCAGCCTCTAGCATTATCAGAGCCGTTGTATTTTTCACTAATTCTGTGTCTGACACATCTGTTTCCTCTGATAATCCAGCATCTACGGTCTCCTCTGATAATCCAGACTCTTTCTCCACATCTGGTATTTCTGTGTAAATATCCTTTAATCCAGCCTCACTGTCCACTGATTCTTCAGATAATCCAGCCTCTGATATTTCAAGTGATCTGGACTCCAGAGACTTGTCTGATGAGTCCGTATCCATCTCTACTATTTCCACCGACAGCACAGTCTCTGTTCTCACATGTACTATGTCTTCTTCTATGTTCTTCTGTAACCCATACTTGGTCTCTACTAAATCAGTCTCTATCTCCTCTGAAAATCTGACCTCTGTCACATCTGTGTCCTCTGATGAATCAGCACCTGTTCTATTCATTTTTTCCAATAGCTCTATCTTTGGCCTAACTTCCTCTGGTAATTCGGCTTCGGTCCTCACTAATCCAATTTCTGTCTCCACCGTATCCCCAGCCTCAGATTCCACTAATTCCTCTACGTCTGTCTCCACCGATGGCTCTGTCTCAATACTCTGTCTTTTTGTCTGTTTGTCCTTCTGTGATCCAGACTCAGTCTCAGATAATTCCTCCAATAATTCAGACTCAATCGCTGTCGTTTCCAGAAAAATGATGGCTTCTCTGTCAACTATTCCAGACTCTGTTTCCTCTGATGGCGATTCCTCAATCTTCATATCAAGTATTGCTGCTTCTGTCTCATTCATGATTCCCTTTTCGGGCTCCAATGTTTCCCCAGCCACAGGCTCCACTAATTCTTTCATTAATGTAGCTTTTATATTATATTTTTCCTCTGATAATTCATCTTCTGTGTCCTGTGATAGTACAACTTCTCCACAAACCATTTCCTCAAATAATTCGGCCTCTATTTCTGTCGAATCTGGTAATCCAGCCTCTACCATTCCCTGTGATTTAGTCCCAGCCTCAGATGATTTGTCTGATAATCCATTGTCTGTTTCCAGTGACTCATTAGATGACACAGCCTTTGTCTCTGTGAGAAACACAGCCCCTGTGTGAATTGATGATGGGTACAATGTCATGTTCATTGATAATCCTGCCTCTGTCGTCACAGTTCTTTCTGATGATGCAGTTTCAGTTCTCACATCTGGTATTTCTGCCTCCTGTTTTTTCACTAATCCAGATTCTGTTTCCAACATGTCCCGAGCCTCAGATTCCACTAATTCCTCTGTGTTTGTCTCCATTGACAGCACAGTCACTGTCCTCACCTCTGGTGTGTCTACCTCTGCCCCCTTTTGTAACCCTTCCGCCACAGTTTCCCTTAGTAATCCAAAATTGGTATCGGCTGATTCCTGCATTGATCCAGACTCTGTCTCATCTTTGTCCTCTGATGGCACAACCCCACTCCTCACTTCTGGTATTTCTGCCTGTGTCTCCTTCACTGATTCAAATTCTGCCCCCACTGTCTCCCCTGCCTTTGACTCCATCCATCCCTCTCTAAACTCTGCCTTTATCTCCTCTGTCTCTTTGTATAATCCAGCCTCTGTTCTCAGTGTCTCATCTGATAAACAAACATATGTCTCTGCGGCTTCCTCTGACAGTCCTAACTCAATCTTCATTGGTTCGTGTGATTCAGCCTTTGTTTTCGCTAGGTCCTCTAGTATTTGAGTATCTGTTTCATTCAGTGATACAGAATCTGTTCTCTCCGTTTCCCCCAGTGATTTCGCTGCTTTCGCGACTGTGTGCTCGTCTACCACTGTATCAGAGGCTTTCTCAATATCCTCACTTTCAAATAATCCTTCAACAGTTTTCGGGTCTTCTTTCCCTTCCATGAGTTCACTCACTGGTGAATTGTCCGATTTAAAACTAGTTCCAGTGTTCTCTACACCTTCTAACCCTTTGGTATCACTTTCGGTGTGTGCTTCTTGTAAACGGGTGGTGTTGACTTCATCGCCGCCAACTTCCAGGATCTTCGGTGCCGTATTCTCGTCTAACTCTTTGCCATTGTTGATTTCAGGAATTTCCTCTCGAGTTTCTTCACACGCTACACATTTTGGCTCCTGAGCCACAACAAGGTCCTCACATAGCCCAGGGGAAATGTATTTTGCCACGCCTCTGATTTCCACTCTATTGTCAACCACTGAAATACGTTTTCCCTCCACTTCATTAAGGGGGTCTTCGTCTTCCTTTGAAATCTTGTCTTCCTGTAGTTTATTTTTCTCCACTACAACATTTCTCTCCTGATAAGAGAAAGTGTCCAGCCCAGTCACTTTATCTTTCACATCCTCTGCCTCTGTATCCGTCTTCGTCCCAATACCGATTGCAACGTCTTCTATCTTGTTACTGCCCCCGTCCTCAAACACTTTGGATCCATCCTCTGATACCTCTTCTTTTCTTTCCTCTAACACTGTGCTGTCAATTCTTTCAGTGTTGCCCTCCATTCTCTGCTCGTCTCTAACAATAGTTATCTCATCATTTGACACAAAGACTCTTTTGTCATAGGCCATTGGCAATTCCAACTCTGCCTCTGAAACAAAGATGTCCTGGCCTCTTCCCAATGTTCTGTCTTCGTCTGATAATCCTCCACAAAGTGGTCGTGGGTTGGGGTCATTTTCTTGATCAAACCTCTCTATAGTTCCTTCATCAAACTTCAAACGATTGTCACCATATTCATGTTTGTTATTGTTTTCTGAGACTTGGAAATCATTGTATGGTCCAAAGCCCCTGTCCAATATCTCTTCCTGTTCTCTTCTGCCCATCTCTTCTATTGCTCTATTCTCTTCCTCTCTCTCCTCCTTCCTCCCAAGTTCTTCCATGTCCATGCCATTCTTCACTTCATTACCATCTCGACTCAGTTTGTCTTTGATTACACACAGATCATCGCTATTCTCACCTCCCGCTGAGAATTCTACTATTTCTGCTACTTTCCACCCTTCTTTGCCTGTCTCCATGAAGAGTACTTCCGTTTCTTTCTCTCCATATTTTTCATTTAATTTTACCATGGTTTCATCCTCTGTACTTTGCACATCGTGTTTCATTAATCTGTCCTTATTTTCCTTGTCTCCATTCTTATCCAAAAGTGTGGCAGGTTCAGCACAGGCTGATGTAAGGTTTGGGGACTCTATATCAAAATGTATTTCTCCATCTCTATTGTTTTCATGTTCTTCTGTTTTGGTTCCTTCTTCACCACAGGGGAATTCTTCAGTAACTTCTTCAGGGATTTCTTCTTCCTCCGCTTTTCTTTCTGCCACTGCACCTCTTAATCTATTTGCTTCAACACAGTTGTAACTGTCAGTGTGTCCTTGTGCTCCCTGGCCCTCTGACCTTTCAGATGTCGGCTCTCTAAATAATATAGGGATCCCAGTGACTACCACTGATTGGACCCCTTTCCCCATATGTAATTCTTCTTTAGTAACATGCTGGATTGTGCCTTTATTTTCTGTTCGGTCCACCTGCTCTTGTTTTATATCATGCCCCTCCGGGGATGATTTGCTATCACTCCCTCTGTTGGATTGTCCAGTGTATTGCACATTGTCTCTGCCGAGGCCTGGACCAATGATGACATTGCACTGTTCCCAGGCAACAACAGATCTTGGTTTCTTAACCTCAGAGCCTGTTTCAAAAGTGACCTCAGTTTCCTTTATCTCATTTTTCGCACCATCTCCATGGTCGTCTGTTTGTTGTGCAGCAGTGGCTTCCTGTCTTGAGCTTGTGTCATTGTTAATGGACTCTGGGCTTAGATACCTCCCCACAACTTCCGTAAAGTAGTTCTGTTTGTATGTGTGAGTGTGAGTGTGAGTGTGTGTGTGCGTGCGCGCATGTGTGTGTGTGTGTGTGTGTGTGTGTGTGTGTGTGTGTGTGTGTGTGTGAAAGAGAGAGAGAGAGAGAGAGAGAGAGAGAGAGAATTACTCTATGTTAATGTCATTTACTTCCTTGTCCATATATGATAACATATAACATAACATTACATCAATCCAGATACAGTGAAATAGAGTTAATGCAATCATTATGTTTTTCTCCTCCTTAGGGAAGTTCTCAATTCAAACTAATTGTTCATCAACAAATTATTAAGTAGTCTAAAATATATATATTGTAATTGTAACAATAGGAAATAATGAACCAATCACGGTAGGCTATAAAAATAGTGTCCTGTAGTAAATTATTTCAGCGCAGAAACTCACCCAAACTGTCCAGAAAGTCCTCCCAGCACGAGTGAGGGGGCTTGCTGGTGAGTCCATCTTTTGGTGTTTCAGTGGCTTTTTTCGATAAGATAATACACTTCTCTTCAGAGTAGACTACAACAAAGTAACTGCAACCTGAGGTAGCCTACTTCTTCTTGATAGGCCTATTAATTATTTTGTCAAACGAGGACAAAAAAAAAAAATCCCATTAGTAAATTGTCAAATAGACCTATTAACTTTTCCAGAGGTCTAAACGCGAGCAAATGTAAATGAGAATTTTGGTAACAGCTCTTATGTAGTTCCTGACGCTGAGATGTCCGGTTACGCGTCATTGCGTTAGTGGAAACCAAGACTGTTCTCAGGGCAGGCCTGGTTGCAGTTAGATATGTTCCAGTCACACCAGGGACAATTTTAGCTAACCCTACACCTTTTCCTATCCTTAACTTAATTATCCTAACCTGTCACGTTAGAATTATCCTAAACTGCCATGAGAACAATTCTTGGTTTCAACTAATGTGATACGGGTATACAGCAGGAAGATGATAACGTCGCGTTCAAATGCTACTCTAAACTTGGAAACTCGTATGACAAATTTAAGCAAAGATGATCTATTATATTGACAAGATGGTCGAGTGACTTCTCTAACAATGGAAATATATGTATTCAAATATGGAAGACAGGCGCGATCAGGTGGGACCATTATAGCCAATGAGAGGGCAGATAGGCGTGTGAAGACTGGCACAACTCCGATACAAGGTAGTTTTTTTCAAAGTTGTCGAAATGCCACGTGCGTCCATTTATATCAGTGCATTTTAAACAACCTAACCATTACGAACCTTATATTTGATCAAATAAGCATCATGTAGAATATTAGCAATTACATTTATTCTTAACCAAATTTGCCGCTGTCATTGACCTCCGCCCAAAAATAAGAATTTGTATATGGAGTAAACCCTCTCTCCTCTCCTCTCTGGTTTAGTCACGTCGCACCCTCATCATTGCAGGAAGCGCAATAGTCAGGCACTGTGGTTTCCTCATAATACACATACAACCTAACGTTAGCGGTAAAACCTGATAATGGTTCCGATTGTTTTGACCATGTAATTCTCGCTCAGACAAGGTGAGTTCGCAATATATTCGCCTCAATTTACTCTCCATATTCTAACTGGAAATTAGCAACAGAGAAGACCTCAGCAAGACAACACATTCCTGCAGGAAGCTCCTGAACCTCATCTCTAGCACACTGTCAGCTACACTTCACCAGCGCGATCTGTGCCCAAGCCATGAATTTGTCCCCTTTTTCTGTCTAGCTAGCCACTGACTACACTCTAGTTAGCAGAATATTTAAAAAATATTTTTGTTTTACTTAGCCTCAATAATTGTTTGTTGACTTTGGTGTCTATTTCATACCTTATGGCATAAGAGCATTAAAAGGGTAAGTCTGCCATGTTGAGAAGTGCAGCTATAGTGAAAGGCAATTTACTGGTTTGGTGTGGGCCAGCATGAGAGATACAGTTTATCCTGTGTCAGTGAGTGTAGCTATTAAGTTAAGTTTGAGCATCTTAGCAATACAATGTCTTCTATACAGCTGTCAACGTTCTACAAGGAAAGAGCCAATTAATCATTGGTATAATCATTAACCAGATTACCCCGGATACCAGAATTTGATGAGTGATAACTCAGTTTTAGAATTAATCTAAAAACCTATTGACATTCAAAATAGACTTTGTTTAGACATTCAGCCTGTATTATAGTTTTATAACCAGAGACAAATCTTCATCGGCACAGTATTTATTTATTCGGAGTGGTACATGCATTCACACAGTCTTGATTTATGGGATCCTTCCCAATATATGATTGATATGTCATAAAATCCCAAGTTCTTACTTAAAAGTTTATGGAAAAACTGTACTTGTCCTCATAATCTACAGCTGTAATGTCATCAATCAAATCAAACATATTTATATAGCACATTTCTTACAATAAATGCATTTCAAGGTGTTCAGTCGTTGGATGCGGTGTTGTCTATAAAGGCATTCAAAATGTCTACAGGGATGGATGTGCTGGAGTCATGGCTTTGGGTCACGGAGTCTGGGATCCTGGGAGCCTCACCGGATGGTCACAGCAGTGGTGAAGGTCAAGTGCCCCTATGGTGCAAGCAAGGGACCTTACTGTTTCAGTATGATATGTTGGATAAATGAATAAAGACAGACACCAATGTCATGTTCAATAGCCTTGTTCAAGCATTGTACAAATTCCTACACGCGGAGTCCGGGGAATAGTCCGGCTAGTCGATTACCTATCAACTAGACTCCGTAAAATCATCCTTTTCAATAGAAAGTGCAAACATAACGGCATAACATTCAGTTATTAACAGTCAAGTCATAACAATTGAAAAAGCATGACATTTTCTTTTTACTTCAGTTATCATCTCTTTTTTAATTTAAGTTTATTTTTATTTATTTTTATAAAACAGAGGACAAGTTAACACAGTCTCTTGCTTACAGAGTAAGCCTGTCCTATGGCTTGCACAGCCAACCCTCCCATGAGTAAGTATTTGCTCTGACAGGGGTAAGATTAGGGCCACGAGCTGGAGAGCATGGTGGGGTAGATCCCTCACCTTCAGTTGGCTCATGTTTCAATTCTGTGCCCATTGCCCTTAGGCCTGGACTCTGATCCAGCTCATCTAGGTGAGTGTATGGTGTGTTCTGGTTTGTCTGCTCTGCTACGCGCAGATCCACCCGATTGCGACAATAGAGGGAGCCACCAACATCCACCAGGTAAGAACGTGGTGCAACTCTGTAGGCACGTGCCCAGCCTCCAAAGTCCTGTGTGGTCTCCCGTCAGTGGTTTCATCCTTATCGTTTCACCCACCTCCAGCTCTTGTAGGTCTCGCACAGTCCGGTCGTAGAAGCACTTAGCGGGCTGCTTTCTGTGACGCAGTTGTCCGTGACGCCAACCATGACGCAGGGCTCAAGTAGCTTGTTAGCTGCGGGGATAGTAGTCTTCAGACATCTGGACAGAAGGTGTTGTGCTGGGCTGCTGTTCATGTTTTCGGTGGGTGTGTTCCTCCACTGTAAGATCACTTTCCATGGGTCGTTGCTGTCATGCAAGGCCCTGCTTAACAGTTTTTTTGCAATCTTGGCAGCTGACTCTGCCTTGCCATTTGCTTTTGGGTGTCTTGGAGAGGAGGTCACGTGGTCAAACTCCCATTCTGAGGCGAAACTCTTGAACTGTGCAGTGACTTGTGGGCCATTGTCCGTGATGACCTTGTCAGGCTGACCTTGCCTTGCAAACTATGCCTTGCAGCGCTTTATGACCGTCTCTGCAGACAAGTCAGGGAGCAGTTAAAAAGGTTAAAACATTTTTAAAAAGGTGTTCGTTCTTGTCAGTGTGCTGCCTGATCTGGGCTAGGCGGTGATCTGTGACGTTTAAGTAGTTTGCCTTTATTGATCTGTTGAACATCTTCTTGTTCCTGCTGTAGCGAACAGATGGCATGCTGCTGATAGGCAGTGCCTCTGCCTGTACATTGTGCTGTTGCCCTGCTCAGTGTGTCGCTGATGTACATCTCTGGTCCTGGCTTGTAGATGACCTTCAGGCTGTAGTTTTGCAGAGTCAGGAGCATGCTTTGAAGCCTCTTGGGCGCGTTGAGGAGAGGTTTACTGAATATGGCAATGAGTGGTCTATGGTCAGTTTCAGCAGTGACCAGCTCTCGACCATACAAGTAGTGATGGAAGCGCTGGCAGGAGAAGACGATGCTGAGGCACTCTTTCTCAATATGTGCATAGTTTTGTTCGGTGGGGGTGAGCGCTCTCGAGGCAAACGCAACAGGCTGGCCTGCATAAGGCAGCACCCAAGTCCCCTTTGGCTGGAGTCACTCTGGGTTGTGACAGGATTTGTGACTTCGTAGTAGCGCAACACTGGCATAGATGAAGCCAGAGATTTCATCTCATTTACTGCGGCCTCATGTTTGGGTAGCCAGTGCCATGATGTGTCTTTGTCCAGCAACCGGCGTAGAGGCTCACAGACTGCTGAGAAGTGTGGCATGAACTTTGCAAGATAGTTTGCAAATCTGATGAGACACTGTACTTCTTTTGCATCAGACGGGTTTGGCATGTCGTGGATCGCTCTGACTTTGTCTGGGTCTGGCTTCAGGCCTTTTGCCGAGAGAATGTGGCCATGGAAGTGGACGTCTTTCACCTTGAACTGTAGCCTCATCAGGCCAAGATGAAGCTTAACTGATCGGCAGTGCTCCATCAGTGCCAGGAGCTTCACATCATGGTCGCGTTCCGCTTCTTCGTCTGTGTCACCACAGCCTATGATCAGGACATCATCGGCGATGGGTTCAATGCCCTTGAGCCCAGCCAGTAACCCGTACTGCTTACGTTGGTATACCTCAGGCGCCACTGAGACACCAAACGGGAGCTTGAGCGAGCGTTTCCGACCCCAGGGGGTCCAGAAGGTAGTCATGAAGTAGCTTTCTTCGTCCAGCTTGCATTGAAAGAATGCATCTCGGGCATCCACCAAGGTGAAAATCCTGGCCTTGGGAAGCTTGTAGAGGACATCCTCTAGTGTCGGCATGATGTAGTGGGATCGTTTCAGTGCTTGGTTCAGATGCTTTGGGTCGATGAAGACCCTCAGCTTCTCTGTTTTATTCACAATGACCATATGGCCGTTGGTTCAGTCAGTTGGTTCAGTCACAGATGTCATGTGGCCATCGGCCTCATACTTGTCCAGCTGGGCCTTCACAGCCACTTTCATTGCAATGGGCACATTGCGAGGAGCACACGGGACTGGAATGACGCTCTCATCCAATTCAACGTGTATCTCCCCAGGCACTGATTCAACAGGCCTGTTGAAAACATTGTCATATCTGCTGAGTAGTTGTTCTTTGGACAGGGGTCCATGCTGGACATGCTCCATAATGTGCAGGTCATTTGGTACGGTGAACTGCATCAGTCCCAGGTGTTCGCATGTAGAGCCTGAGAGGAGAGGATGTTGACTTGTTTCCACAATCTCAAACTCCAGCTTGTGTTTGCATCCCCGAATTACACATTTGGTCTCAAAGATGCCCATAGAGCTCATTAGCTCTCCTGAGTACAGCTTTAGTCTAGTATCGCTGGGCAATAGATGTGCGTCAGGTGCCATATTGATTTTGTCTTCGTAGCTCATTACGTTGCATGTAGCACCGGAATCCAGTTGACATTGTTGTGTAATCGTAGTTTCACAAACCATTTCTTCCCTCGAGTGTACAGCCCCAATGGATTCATGCATGTAAATGTCACGTTCACTGATCTGCTCTGAACATTGAGTGACATCATCAACACAGTGAATCTTGCCCTCACTCACTCTTCTTTTGCCTTTGAGACACACTTTTGCAAAGTGATTATTAGTTCCACAAGCTCTGCATGGTTTTCCGTAGGCAGGGCAGTGCTCTTTGCCTCGTGCGTGTGTATTTACATTCTATGGGGCTCTCTGTGTTCACCGTTCGTGGTGAATTACTCTGCCTCGGTTAGTTTTGTGTGAATGCCTGCCTGGCAACAGCGTGAACAGTATCAACGTCAGTGCGTGGGGTTTTGATTTCCATTGCTTTCATTCTCATGTCAGTGACTTCAGCAGTGCGGCACATTTCATTGGAAATTACTAATGTTAAGCCTCTCTCTTAGTAGACGCCGGCGTGTATCCTCATTTGCAATTCCCAGTACTATTTTGTCACAAATCAATTAATCTTTCAATCTCCCGTATTCACAAGTAGGGGATGTTTAAAAAAAATCTCAATCTCTGCTTACAAAGTTGTGTACGGACTCACCCTCTTCCTGTTTGCAGCTTCCAAAAACGAACCACTCGAAATTACGTTCCTGGCGGGTTTGAAGTAATTCACCAATATAGCCTTTGCATCACATTGTTGCCGTGCTGTGAGGGTGAGATTGTGCCGGTAGATATGCCTGCAATCGCTGCCCATTACACTCCTCAGAGTTGCGGCTTGGACCTCGTTGGGTTTCTCATGTAGACAGGTCGCCAGCGCCTAGTCCTTGAATTCATCCCTGAAGTTGTCCCAATTAGTATTCCAGTCCCCTGTGAGAACCATGGGATTTGGTGGCGGAATGTTCGCTGCCATAGCGATGGAATAGGAGATTTCTTTGCCTTCAACCATCTAGGTAGGTAGTGATTCTAGCTAGCCAGCTAACAACGTGTTGATCAGTGTTGTGACTAGGAGTAGGAAATGGCGTGTGTTCGCGTAACTGAGCCTATACTGTACTTAACTACAAAAATAACAAACGTGTGGTTTTCGAGCCACCTCTGATACCATGTTTCAGTATAATATGTTGGATAAAGGAATAAAGACCGACACCAATGTCAAGTTCAATAGCCTTGTTCATGCATTGTACAAATCCCTACACGCGGAGTCCGGGGAACAGTCCAGCTAGTCGATTACCTATCAACTAGACTCCGTAACACTTATCATTGAAGAGGCAGTGAAGTCGAAGGATTTCTATATCAAGGAGGGAGGGTCTTACCACTTCCGTGAAGACCATCCTTACTGGCACCAGGTCCAAGGACAGCTCCACATCACTGGAAGGAAATACATGCTTCTTTGTTGTGTGGACCACCAAAGCCTCCATCACCATCACCATTAGCATGACGACCTCTTAGACTCATATTGCTCCTCCTGTCAGTGCCTATTTTCAAGGAAGCCAATGGTACAACAATATTACACATTGTTCATACACACACACACACACACACAATAGGCTCCCAGAATATATGTTATATTCAGTGGCGACCCGTCATTCAGGGTCGCTACTGTGAGGATTCTGTGTTATGCACTATAGCCCTTACCATGTCATATGTGATGGAATATTATTTGCTGTTGGCTTGTGTGGGTATATGTGTTATGCAACATAGCTGACTTGAGACATTGTTAACAGTTTCAGGGCCATGGGCCTTTCTCGTGATGGAAAAATACAGAATAACATGAAGACAGGAACTGTGCAATGAGTTGTGGGGGCACATTCAGAACGTAGTGTTGCGAGAACAAACAGTATTTTGTTAGATAACAGGAGCAAGGTGTGAGATAACTGTATTGAGTGTGCGAACATATAGATATTCTACACAACTTCAACGTCTGACCCCTGAAGCGCTTAGGGGGCTGGGACCAGCTCGGGCGGCAACAATCAACGATAGGCTGAGTGAGTTTAAACCACGCCCAGTCTCTACTCTGACAGGACGGCTCGGAAGCAGGAACTACTTCTGTCAAGAGTATATTATAATATCTTTGTCAGGAACAAGTCAGTTCTCTGTTTGCCCTGCGAGGTGGGACAGAGAGCCCGTATATACGAAAATTGCATTTACCACTTATTGCTTAGCTAATAAAAAATACATAGCATAAAATCGGTGACTCAGTGTCATACTTATCCTGATACCAGATTTGATTGACGCAACCCTAACACTACCCACCTATTTTAAGTCCCACACTTTCAAGTATTTTTTTTTAAATATTGCCTGTTTTGCTTGTTATTTTGGCATTAATATGTGTCATTCAGTTAATAAAGCCCCATACAAACAAGCTTTTTTGCTTTCTTGAGTAAGCAGGTCTAAAATGCAGGTGTTTCAGCCTAGCTCAGTGCTTTCTGTGGTGGTGGGGCTAGCCAGCAGAAAATACAGAATGTTGTGCCTGATTGGCTCAGTTTTCTGTCATGATTGAATCAATTTTCTGTCACTCATGGGACAGTACATCATCCCCAATTATAAGGTTAGAGCTAAAAAAAAAATGTAGCCCCTTGTGTGCTGCCATAGAATTATATTAGAAGTGCCCATCCAAGAAGGATCAAGATCATTGGCCACAGATATAACGTGATTTGATGTCATTCTATCTACAGTAGCTTTGATTGGACTCATGTCAACATCTTACTTTCAAAGTCTTAGTTAGCAGTCATCATCAGTTGTCATCAAGTCCACAATCATTTTTAATCCTTGTCATATGAAGATAAATAATGAAGAGAAATTATAGATGAAACGTATCGGTGGACATCGTCCATTGTACATAAAGATTACACAACAAGTTGGAAATCGCAAATTCAACGATGAGTCGTTTGGAAGGAATCAGTGGCTAACTGCAAGTGTTGCAAAGAAACCACCATGTCAACATCATACTTTTAAAATCTTAGCTAGCAAGCTAGCAGTTGTCGCCATGAATCAAGTCGACAATCAAATCCTTTTCAATCCTTGTCATATGAAGAGAAATTAGAGATAACATGTCTTGATTCTCATTGGCCATTGCACATAAACATTACACAACAAGTTGGAAATCGCAAATTCAACAATGAGTGGTTTGGGAAGGAATCAGTGGCTAACTGCGAGTTCAAGAGAACAGGGAACTCTGAGAAAAACAAGCTACTACTGGGAAAATACGTTTTGAATGGTCATTCAAACCTGTATTGTAAATCCGGCATCTTTCTCTTTGATGACAAAATTTGCCCACGAAGAACCGCCGCACCACTTTTCTGTTCAAGCACATCACAACGTGAGTCCAAAAATGTCTTATGCTGCTTCATACATTATATAGGATGCCAGATAGTATTACTTTAGCTACAGTATACATATCTAAGTGTATGTTGTGTAGTAGAGGTTGACCGATTTAATCGTCATGGCCGATTTAATTAGGGCCGATTTCAAGTTTTCATACCAATCGGTAATCAGCATTTTTGGATGCCGATTACGGAACGGTTCCGTATTTCACTGAAAGAATAAACATTTTGTTTTTGAAATGATAGTTTCCGTATTTGACCATATTAATGACCAAAGACTTGTAGTTCTGTGTTTATTATATTATAATTAAGTCTATGATTTGATATTTGATAGAGCAGTCTGACTGAGCGGTAGTAGGCAGCAGCAGGCTCGTAAGCATTCATTCAAACTTAACTGCGTTTCCAGCAGCTCTTCGCAATGCTTGAGGCACAGCTCTGTTTATGACTTCAAGCCTATCAACTCCTGAGATTAGGCTGGCAATACTGAAATGCCTATTAGAACATCCAGTAGTCAAAGGTTTATTGAAATACAAATGGTATAGAGAGAAATAGTTGACGCGTCATAATTCATATAATAACTACAACCTAAAACTTCTTAAGTAGGAATATTGAAGAACTGGGAATATTGAACCACCAGCTTTCATATGTTCTGAGCAAGGAACTTAAACGTTAGCTTTTTTACATGGCACATATTGCACTTTTACTTTCTTCTCCAATACTGTGTTTTTGCATTGTTTTAACCAAATTGAGCATGTTTCATAATTTTTTTGAGACTAAATAGAATTTATATATTATAGTAAGTTAAAATAAGTGTTCATTGTCCATTCAGTATTGTTGTAATTGTCATTACATATATATATATATATATATACACACATATATATACACATACATATACACATTATACACACATATATACATACATATACACATCGGCCGATTAATCGATATCTGCTTTTTTTGGTCCTCCGATGATCGGTATCGGTGTTGAAAAATCATAATCGGTCGACCTCTATTGTGTAGTAAGCTATTAGTAGTCCATGTGCCTCACCCTAATAATTTGGTCTATTTTCACCAAGGTGGTATTGTGAACACATCGTTAGTGGCCGGTGTGTACTCGTTTGCCTATAACCTGTTTTAGAGAAATGTAATCATCGTATATTGTTAGAGCTTTCATTGTCTGTTTATATGTAAGAACGGACCATGTTCTGAATTCTGTCGCTGTACATTTCAAAAGTGCTGAACAAAGAGTTATATTGACTACCTCCGTCGTCTCTCGCTCATTGATGTCTTGATCGAAATTATAGATGGCCTCTTGTCCGCTTGTCGTCCCCTTATGCCATAGTTTGTGTTACATCTCAATTGTCCGTAGAAACCACAGTTTAAGCAAGGCAGTCATATCTGCTATGTTTTTTTGAAAGGCAGTAAATGAGGTTGAATGAACTGTAGCGGTAGTAAGGTGTTGGGACTGCTGTTGGGACTCTGCTGTTGGGACAGCTTTATGTAGGCCCTAACAGTTTGTGGGCACAGTTTGTTACCGTTATAGTGCAATTCATGTGTTTTTTAGTGTTGTGTTGTTGCTTTGCTGGCATGCATCCCACATTTTTTGGGGTTTGCCCCACCAAGATTTACATGCTAAAATCACCACTGGTTATATTACAGACAAGTTTTGCTCAAAGCAGCCAACTAAAGAAATGTAGTTAACTTTATCATGGGCACAGTGGGAATTTAAATCTGTGATCTTCAAATTCTTTCCTAGTCCCTGTGTCTTCCTTGCTGGAGACCCCAGTCATCCCTGCCTGTACTTGCCATTGTTGAAAAACAAGTGAACAATGAATAAAGATCATACACAAACAATAGGCTATAGTGTATTACATTCCAGTTTTGCCAACTAAAATAATGTAGTTAAAAGTCAATTCAATCACAAAGGCTGGTCTGAGTGCATCTCCTCAGTTTCATTCAGTAGTATAACACAATTCACATTGCATTTTATCATGGGCACAGTGGAATTTATATCTGTGATGTTGAAATGATGTCTTACCCCCAGAGTGAGAGAGTACATCACATTCTAGGAGATCTCCTTGCTGAGGTTGGCGTTGATCATGAGCTGCTTCTCATGGGGTGAGCCTGATATTCTGCATGTCACGACTCAAAGTCTATTTTAATGCCTCTACAAATTCAATGTTTTACTCTATATTGTATCATATTTGATGAGTTACTGACCTGTTTGTCCACAGGCTTGATTTGCTGTAGTCTCCACAACCGGAACACACTGGCACAGGGTGTCCATGCACCGGATGGACTGGGAAACAAAGAGACATTTCAAATCAAATGTTATTAGTCACATGCGCCGAGTACAACAGGTATAGTAGACCTTACAGTGAAATGCTTACTGACGAGCCCCTAACCAACAGTGCAGTTTAAAAAAAATATGGATAAGACATCTGGTTGGTTGGTCAGTGGGAGGTCTTGGTGTAACACCATCTTTATCTGGACAGAAAACGCATTGTTTATCATACTTAACACCCAATCCTCATGCCTCATTGTTTGTTCTTGTTTCCCAATCAACCGTCTGGATCTTCCTCTTCTGCCATGATGGATGAGCTACCTTTTCTGGTAAATGCAGGGCTATTTCTCTTTCCCACCGGAAAATGGCAGCTGCAGCCCCAGTGTTGTCACCGGGTTTCTGGTCCGCCCATCTGAAAGACACACAGATAAAGTTACTTTTACTAGCTAGCTAAGTTGATTACTAAAATGGTAACATCTATATTAAAATACAATAACCCACAGACTTGACTCTAGTAACGGTAAAATAGACTGGGCTTTGGTCTATCTGCACATCTAAAATCCTAATTGGTAGATGGGACATTTCTGCTGGGATGGAGGAAATATCTGGAACGCTCAACCAGGTGATCGGGACAGTCAAGAGTACTATTTGCCCAGAAGAGGTATAGTATTGCGATGAGCTATATGGCTGTACTTCTGATTCTAAATCTCAAGAGGAAAGTTAAAACCCTTAGCCGTAAGGTCACTGAGGAGGACCAACAGTGATAGGTGGATGATCTTAAAGGGAATGATATGCAGGGAGGTAACATCAGGATTTTGGGCACTGGTTAGCAGACCACGATTTCTACATTCAGCTCTTAAATATGCGTCATGCAATGTTTGTAAAGTCAACATTTCACTGCTGTGTCAGGCTAGTTTGGCACGTTGTCTCCTAGCCCAGTCTGAAAAGTACTAGCCTCGGGCTAGCTTAATTTCCATCCCTGCTGATTTCTGGTCATATTTTGGTCATAAATAAAGACGTCTCAAAAAAGACAATTATCAGATGTCATAATGACGTTATGTGCCCATTGGGCAGTTTGTAGCAGTGTGTCGCTGGCAACGACGAGGTTGTGTGTTCAATTTCCGCAGGGATCATACACACACAAAACATGTTTTACCACTCACCGTTTTAAGTTGCTTTGTATATAAATGGCTGCTGTATTGTCATGACTGTTAAAAGGGCAATTTGTGGAGTTGAAATGGGATGGACTGCAATCCTGATATGCAATGTACTGCCATGTGTATTGCATTTAAGAAAAACAAGAACTTAAACTTGAGTTAATATTACCGGAGTCATCACCTACCTATGTGAGCTGAATCTCTGAGACCTAAGGGGGAGCTGAAGAAAAGTAAGGGAGGACAGGACAAGTAATTTGAATACAATTATTACAAATACACTGAGTCAAAAGGAAGAGGAAAAGCACAAAGAAAGAGAGGGTTTCTGTAAGAAAGACATGGTTGTTTTCAATTTCATTTAAATTAAACATCCAAAATTAAATTGAAATTGACCCCATTCCAGGTGCGAGAGCTGTCCCTTACCTAATATAGTGAACTTGTCTGACATCCTCTCCATCACCACCTTGTCTTTCCCCACATAGGAAACCTGGCACATGAACACCGCCCCCTTGTGGATGGAGATCTGGGAGATGGAGTGCGAGGACAGCAGTCTGCTTGCTGCCGTCCCCTGTCAAGTACAGTCGTGGCCAAAAGTTTTGAGAATGACAAATATTAATTTTCATAAAGTCTGCTGCCTCAGTTTGTATGATGGCAATTTGCATGTACTCCAGAATGTTATGAAGCGTGATCAGATGAATTGCAATTAATTGAAAAGTCCCTCTTTGCCATGCAAATGAACTGAATCCCCAAAAAACATGTCCACTGCATTTCTACCCTGCCACAAAAGGACCAGCTGACATCATGTCAGTGATTCTCTCGTTAACACAGGTGTGAGTGTTGACGAGGACAAGGCTGGAGATCACTCTGTCATGCTGATTGAGTTCGAATAACAGACTGGAATCTTCAAATGGAGGGTGGTGCTTGGAATCATTGTTCTTCCTCTGTCAACCATGGTTACCTGCAAGGAAACACGTGCCGTCATCATTGCCTTGCACTAAAAGGGCTTCACAGGAACGGATATTACTGCCAGTAAGAATCCACCTAAATCAACCATTTATCGGATCATCAAGAACTTCAAGGAGAGCGGTTCAATTGTTGTGAATAAGGCTTCAGGGCGCCCAAGAAAGTCCAGCAAGCGCCAGGACCGTCTCCTAAAGTTGATTCAGCTGTGGGATCGGGGCACCAGCAATACAGAGCTTGCTCAGGAATGGCAGCAGGCAGGTGTGAGTGCATCTGCACGCACAGTGAGGCGAAGACTTTTGGAGGATGGCCTGGTGTCAAGAAGGGCAGCAAAGAAGGCCCTTCTCTTCAGGAAAAACATCAGGGACAGACTGATATTCTGCAAAAGGTACAGGGATTGGACTGCTGAGGACTGGTGTAAATTCATTTTCTCTGATGAATCCCCTTTCCGATTGTTTGGGGCATCCGGAAAAAAGCTTGTCCGGAGAAGACAAGGTGAGCACTCCCATCAGTCCTGTGTCATGCCAACAGTAAAGCATCCTGAGACCATTCATGTGTGGGGTTGCTTCTCAGCCAAGGGAGTGGGCTCACTCACAATTTTGCCTAAGAACACAGTCACGAATAAAGAATGGTACAAACACATCCTCCGAGAGCAACTTTTCCCAACCATCCAGGAACAGTTTGGTGACGAACAATGCCTTTTTCAGCATGATGGACAACTAAGTGGCTCGGGGAACAAAACATCAATATTTTGGGTCCATGGCCAGGAAACTCCCCAGACCTTAATCCCACTGAGAACTTGTGGTCAATCCTCAAGAGGCAGGTGCACCAACAAAAACCCACAAATTCTGACAAACTCCAAGCATTGATTAGGCAAGAATGGGCTGCCATCAGTCAGGATGTGGCCCAGAAGTTAATTGACAGGATGCCAGGGTGGATTGCAGAGGTCTTGAAAAAGAAGGGTCAACACTGCAAATATTGACTCTTTGCATCAACTTCATGTAATTGTCAATAAAAGCCTTTGACACTTATGAAATGCTTGTAATTATACTTCAGTATTCCATAGTAACATCTGACACTAAAAGCAGCAAACTTTGTAGAAATGTATATTTGTGTCATTCTCAAAACTTTTGGCCATGACTGTACAGTGGGCCCTGGGTGTGCAGCTTGTAATAGCCCCATGGTGTTTATACTTGAGTACTATTGTTTGTACAGATGAACATGGTACCTTCGGGGGTTTGAAAATTTCTCTCAATGATGAACCAGACTTGTGGAGGTCTACGATTATTTTCTGAGGTCTTGGCTGATTCCTTTTGATTTTCCAATGATGAGAGGCACTGAGTTTGAAGGTAGGCCTTGAAATACATCCACAGGTACACCTCCAATTGACTCAAATTATGTCAATTAGCCTATCAGAAGCTTCTAAAGCCATTACATAATTTTCTGTTTAAAAGGCACAGTCAACTTAGTGTATGTAAACTTCTGACCCACTGGAATTGTGACACAGTGAATTATAAGTGAAATAATATGTTATCAATTGTTGGAAAAAAATACTTGTCTCATGCACAAAGTACATGTCCTAACCGACTTGCCAAAACTATAGTTTGTTAACAATACATTTGTGGAGTGGTTGAAAAATGAGTTTTAATGACTCCAACCTAAGTGTATGTAAACTTTTGACTTCAACTGTATGTAAGAATGCTGTTCAATGACTACAGCTCAGCATTCAACACCATAGTACCCTCCAAGCTCATCATCAAGCTGGAGGCCCTGGGTCTCAACCCCGCCCTGTGCAATTGGGTCCTGAACTTTCTGACGGGCCGCCCCCAGGTGGTGAAGTTAGGAAACAACATCTCCACTTCGCTGACCCTCAACACTGGGGCCCCACAAGGGTGCATGCTCATCCCCCTCCAGTACTCCCTATTCACCCACGACTGTGTGGCCATGCACGCCTCCAACTCAAATCATCAAGTTTGCAGACGACACAACAGTAGTGGGCTTGATTACCAACAACAACAAGACAGCCTACAGGGAGGAGGTGAGGGCACTCGGAGTGTGGTGTCAGGAAAACAACCTCTCACTCAACGTCAACAAAACAAAGAAGATGATTGTGGACTTCAGGACACAGCAGAGGGAGTACCCCCCCTATCCACATCGAAGGGACAGCAGTGGAGAAGGTGGAAAGTTTTAAGTTCCTCGGCGTACACATCACAGACAAACTGAAATGGTCCACCCACAAAGATAGTGTGGTGAAGAATGCGCAACAGCCCCTCTTCAACCTCGGAAGCTGAAGAAATTTGGCTTGTCACTCAAAACCCTGACAAACCTTTACAGATGCACAATCAAGAGCATCCTGTTGGGTATGAGAACTGCACCACCCTCAACCGCAAGGCTCTCCAGAGGGTGGTTCAGTCTGCACAACGCAACACCGGGGGGCAAACTACCTGCCCTCCATGACACCTACAGCATCCGATGTCACAGGAAGGCCAAAAAGATCATCAAGGATAACAACCCCCCGAGCCACTGTCTGTTCACACCGCTAGCATCCAGAAGGTGATGTAAGTACAGGTGCATCAACGCTGGGACCGAGAGACTGAAAAACAGCTTCTATCTCAAGGCCATTAGACTGCTAAACAGCAATCACTAACTCAGAGAGGCTGCTGCCTACAATGAGACCCAATCACTGGCCACTTTAATAAATGGATCACTAGTCACTTTAAAACAATGCCATTTTAAATAATCAATCAATCAAATGTATTTATAAAGCCCTTCTTACATCAGCTGATGTTACAAAGTGCTGTACAGAAAACCCGCCTAAAACTCCAAACAGCAAGCAATGCAGGTGTAGAAGCACAGTGACTAGGAAAAACTCCCTAGAAAGGCCAGAACCTAGGAAGAAACCTAGAGAGGAATCAGGCTATGAGGGGTGCCAGTCCTCTTCTGGCTGTGCCGGGTGGAGATTATAACAGAACATGGCCAAGATGTTCAAATGTTCATAGATGACCAGCAGGGTCAAATAATAATAATCAGTGATTGTCGAGGGTGCAACAGGTCAGAACCCCAGGAGTAAATCATGTCACTTTAATGTTGACATATCTTACATTACTCATATCACATGGATATACTGTATTTTATACCATCTATTGCACCTTGCCTACCCCTCTCGGCCATCACTCATCCATATATTTATATGTACATATTCCCATTCACCCCTTTAGATTTGTGTGTATTAGGTAGTTGTTGGGGAATTGTTAGATATTACTGTACTGTCGGAACTAGAAGCACAAGCATTTCACTACACTCGCATTAATATCTGCTAACCATGTGTATGTGGCCAATAAAATTTGATTTGATACAGGCCATTTTGACTTTGTGGTTGTGGTAACTAGTGGAAACCGTTGTTCCTATTGTTCACACGCGTATCTGAGTTGCAGCGATGAGACAAGACTGTAACTACTACCAATTGGACACCACGAAATTGGGGAGAAAAAAGGAGTGAAAAATTCAACAACAAAAAACATTTAAAAAAAATATGAACAGAGACTGTTCCTACCTCTTACCGACTGCCTTCCATGTTTGAAGACATTTATTTTCATTGTTAGAGCAGCCACTAGAGTATCTGGTGAATATAATTGGAGAAGAAGAGAGGCCCAACTCGGCATAAAAACTGTCTCCCTCCAGCAGGTGGCGTTTTCTCGCCCACCAAGAAAGGAGTTTTTGTATGGAGATTAATTAGAGAATGCAGAATTTTGTCAACAAAAATTGTTATGCCATTTTTGCTAGGTGAGGTTTATTTTATCGAATAGTTTTGTAACGCTAAATGTTTTACGTGTACTGACATAAGCAGGTTTTACGTGTACTGACATCCCGGCAACTTTGAGAAAAAACACTTTATATTGGAGTTGTCTCGAGATCGCTATGCATATTCGTGGCATGATCTAGTAGCATAGCATCTCTCTCCATTGAATGCAGGCGGTTGACGTCAACAACCCTCATTGAATATTCAAAACCTTACAGTGAAATGCATACTTACAAGCCCTTAATCAACAATGCAGTTTAAGTAAGAGTTCAGAAAATATTTACCAAATAAACAAAATGTAAAAAAATATATAAAAAGTAAACCCAATAAAATAACAATAACGAGGCTATATACAGGGGGTACCAGTACCGAGTCAATGTGCGTGGGTACAGGTTAGTTGAGGTAATTTGTACATGTCGGGTTGACCGCGAACCCCAAGAAATGCAAACTAGGTTTCGAGGAGTTGGAGTACCTGGGTTATTTGATCGAACAGGGGAACGTCACGCCCCAGAGACAGAAGCGGCGTTCAGCCGTCTGAAGGAAGCGCTGTGCTCCCATCCGATTCTCGTAACACCCAATTTCCAGGTACCGATGGTGGTCCAGACGGATGCATGCGATACGGGACTAGGGGCCGTTCAGTCCCAGATACACAATGGGGAGGAGCACCCCATCATGTACATCAGCCGAAAGCTGATACATAGAGAAAAAAGTATTCTATTGTTGAGAAAGAGTGTCTAGCGGTGAAGTGGGTGCTAGACACTCTCAAGTATTACCTGCTAGGTATCCAGTTCACCCTGGTCATGGACCATGCTCCCCTGGTCTGGATGGCCAGGGGAAAGGACACAAACGATCGGGTCACCAGGTGGTTCTTGTCCCTTAAACGGTTCTCTTTTTCTGTTGTGCACAGGTCAGGGGCGAAGCATGGAAACGCGGATGCCCTATCGAGAAGGGAGACATACTGATGACAGTCCCCGCCCCAACAGAGCTAAGGGAGGGAGGGGGGGGTGGGGGGGGTCAGCAGGTCAGCCACCAGGGGGAGACTCTTCGAGGCCTGGTGACAGACGGTGTATACATCACGAAGCGATGGCTCCATCAGCTGGATGTGCCAGGTCTCGACGGGCTCTCCGGCCAGGACTAATTAGGGCTGATTGGGAGTTGGTGAGTAATCAAGGGCTGATTGCTCACCAGCTGTGCAAGGCCCATAAAGCTGCCAGAAGGGCAGCACACACAGAGTGAGTGTGAGTGGGGAAAGGACTCCTGTATAGTTGGGACGGTTCATTGGGACGGTTACAGAGGTAACAGGAGTGAGTGCAGTTTTGACCCCGACAGGATACAGCAAGTATCCCGGGGAGGGTCTCATGGGGAGACCTATCCTTCTTTTTTATTTATTATTTAAATAAACACCCTTGAAACCGAGCTAATCCTACTTAGTCCATGTTTGATCTGTGTAAACGTCTTGACCAAACCCCTTGGTTTGCCACAGTATCAAAAATGGTCCATCACCCAAAGGACATCCAGCCAATTTGACACAACTGTGGAAAGCATTGGAGTCAACATGTGCAGCCCTGTGGAATGCGTTTGACACCTTGTCGAGTCCATGCTCTGATGAATTGAGGCTGTTCTGAGGGCAAAAGGTAGTGCAACTCAATATTAGGAAGGTGTTCTTAATGTTTTGTAGACTCAGTAAGTTTACCACATTTCAAACAATCCAGTGCATTTTTGTTGATGTTTTTTAAATCAACACGTCAAAAGATTTAACGACAGAAACAAACATGGATCCAACAAAGACAAACAGAAAATTCCCATTTTTTCAAGCCTGCTGAAGGTGTGGCGGCTCCACCAAGGGCATGCTTGAGCTGGTTTTATTAAGACATTGTAATTTAACCTTTATTTAACTAGGCAAGTCAGTTTAGAACAAACTCTTATTTATTGCATACCAAAAGGCCTCCTCTGTGGACGGAGGCTGGGATGAAAAATACAAATGTAGGACAAAATGCACATGACGACAAGAGACACCACAACACTACATAAAGAGAGACCTAAGACAACACAGCATGGCAGCAACACAACATGACATGGCAGCGACACAACATGATACAAACATTATTGGGCACAGACAACAGCAAGAAGGTAGAGACAACACATCAAGCAAAGCAGCCACGTGTCAGTAAGAGTGACCATGATTGAGTCTTTGAATGTAGAGATGGAGATAAAACAGTCCAGTTTGAGTGTTTTTCGTTCTATTCGCCAGCTGCAGCGAACAGAAAAGAGGAGCAACCCAGAGATATGTGTGCTTTGGGGACCTTTTAACAGAATGTCTTTTGTGGTTGTATGTGGTTAGAATGGATACTTCAGAGTACAAGATCACCCCGGATACCATACTTCGATGAGTGATAACTCAGTTCTAGAATGTTGTCATTGATGAGAATTAATCAAAAGGTCCATTGACATTCAAAATTGACTTTGTTTAGACATCCAGCCTGTATTGTAGTTTCATGAGCAGAGACAAATCTTCAAAGGCACAATATGTATTTATTTGGAGTGGTACATGCATTCACAGAGACTTAAAGGATCCTTCCCACTATATGATTGATTTGTCAACTGATAAAATCCCAAGTTATAAATTAAATGTTCATGGAAAAACTGAACTTGTCCTCATGTAAAAATTACAGATCATTAAATATTGTACAGCTTTAATGTCATCAATCAAATCAAACTTCATTTATATAGCACATAGCTTACGATGAATGCATTTCAAGGTGTTCAGTGTCGTTGGGTGTGTGTAAGTAGGGCACAGACAACGAAGAGGAGGACATGAAGTCATTCAAAATGGCTACAGGGATGAATGTGCAGGAGTCAGGGCTTTGGGTCACAGGGTCTTGGATCCTGGGAGCCTCACCGGATGGTCTGGTGGGCACCACAGCAGTGGTGGAGGTCAAGTGTCATTATGGTGCAAGGGACCTGACCATTCAAGAGGCAGTGAAGTCGAAGATTTCTATATCAAGGAGAGAGAGTCTTACAGCCTCCGTAAATACCATCCTTACTGGCACCAGGTCCAAGGTCAGCTCCACATCACTGGAAGGGACACCTGCTTCTTCGTTGTGTGGACCACCAAAGCCTCCATCACCATCTCCATCCAGTGTGACGACCTCTGGCAGAGAATACAACCAAGGGAGGGTCTGAAAGCATATTACTGATACTGTCATCGGGTCTTAAAATGTGCCAATATTTGTGAAAGATTCCCTTAATTATATATTTTTTTAGCCCTTTTTCTCCCCAATTTCGTGGTATCCAATTGGTAGTTACAGTCTTGTCTCATCGCTGCAACTACCGTACAGACTCGGGAGAGGCGAAGGTCAAGAGCTGTGCATCCTCCGAAACACAACCCAACCAAGCCGCACTGCTTCTTGACACAATGCCCGCTTAACCCGGAAGCCAGCCACACCAATGTGTCGGAGGAAACACCGTACACCTGGCGTCCGTATCAGCGTGCATGCACCTGGCCTGCCACAGGAGTCGCATGAGCGTGATGGGACAAGGATATACCTGCCGGCCAAACCCTCCCCTAACCCGGACGACGCTGGGCCAATTGTGCGCTGCCCCAAGGATCTCCCGGTCGCAGCCGGCTGTGACAGCCTGGACTCGAACCAGGATCTCTAGTGGCACAGCTAGCACTGCAAGTTCTGGGCACCTTGAATAGCGTGTAGTAAGAACCGCTTCTTTTTGCGAGACTGTCCTTGAAAGAGATCATGTCTCAATTTGTTTTGGATTTTCTCAATGGCAATATCAATCTGATCATTTTTGTAACCCCTCTCATTGAATTTACTTTGCATCTCAGCCATGTTTCTGTCACAATCTGATTGTTTTTTGCTAATTCTTTTGATTCAACAGAATTGGCTGTAGGGCAAACTGTTTGTCAAGGGAAACGGGTGACAGCTATCAGCGCTCTACAAACTGTTATGATCAGTAGGTTTCCTATAAAGATCAGTGTATAGATCATTATCCTCACACAAAATCAAAAGATCAAGGAAACTGATTTGACGTGTGTCAGATTACATAGTAAATCTCAGATGCTCAGAACAAGAGTTAAGAAAAGCATGGAACGTTTTGCATCCCCTCTCCATAGAACAAAAATAGAATCAATGTACCGTTTCCAAATAATAATGTCAGGCAAAAAAAAACATTTTTGAGAGGATTAAGAGTGTATACGGAGGGTGCGGGGCAACAGAAGACGAACAGCAGAGGAGCTGAGAATCTTAGAGATGGGGAAAGAGCCCATAAAACGGGGGGAAGGTTTACGGGACTCCACCTTCTGCCTGAGACGATAGCGGGAAGCAGGAGTCCGGTGGCGGTCCACCTGTCGCCGATACCTGGAGGTGGTCTTGAGGGCTCTCTTCCAGGAATGGTGACAGATTCGGACGAACATCTGGGCCGAGGATATGCTGACGTCTTCCTCTTGTACAGGGAAGAGTGGGGGCTGATATCCCATGGAACACTTGAAAGGCGAGAGACCAGTGGCCGAGCAGGGAAGGGTATTGCAGGTGTATTCCACCCATACGAGTTGCTGGCTCCAGGTGGTTGGTTTGGTGGTTGAGACGAGGCAACGAAGATCCGCCTGCAGGTCCTGATTGGCTCGCTCTGACTGGCGGTTGGACTGGGGGGGAAACTGGAGGACAGGCTGGCAGACGACCCAATGAGGGTGCAGAACGCCTTCCAGAACTGGGACGAGAACTGAGGACCGCAATCGGAGACCATGTCCACCGGAAGTCTATGGATCCGGAAGACGTGCTGCATCATGAACTGGGCCGTCTCCTTGCCTAAGGGTAACTTGGGAAGGTGAATGAAATGAATAAAACCGCCGTTAAACGCCATTGAAGAAGATTCCTTCAATTGTTCCGCTTTTCATCTAAGTGTGAACCAGAACAATTCACGCTACTAAAACAAACAACAGAAACATGAGACTTATTTGAGCCAACTAAACTCTCTCTTAGTAGTAGAGCGTACTCTCCTCTTGGACGTTGTATGCTGAAGTTTGTATGGTTCACATACATTTCCTAATCGCAAATCATGAGATATTCCTCAAATTGCTTGGGCTAGTTATAACAATAAGTAAGATGGCTTATGCCATCAAAACGACGAAGGGTAACAAGCCGTTCATGGTTAGAAGGGATACAGATTTTGTCAAATTAACGTCAGATTTGACGTTTCATAGCAGGTTAGGAGAATTTCCACAGCAGCTTAGTTTATTAACGTAGCAGGTTAGGCAAATTAGGTCAAGGTTAGGAAAAGGGTTAGGGTTAGCTAAAATGCAAATCATTTAAACTTTTTACATTAATTTGACAAAAGATTGATACCTTCTAGCATGACCTAACAAGCCAGGTTCGGGTTCGCGACCATGCCCAATTAATGAAAAGATACTCACGGTGCATGCTCAGGCTGCCCTTGCTCAAATTAGTTTGTGTGCGAGACTAGGGGATGGCTAGCACTATTCCCCTACTAGTCCGCGGCGCAGGTTCTCTTGACATTTGTGTAACATTCTTTAGGTCACTTGGTGTTTCTGACCAGGTTAGCCAAATCGTCGAGACAATCTATTCCTGCCTCCCCACGGTGCTGTGGTCAGAGGCTAGCTAGCCTAGTTTAGACTAAGGAGCCTCCTGGCTAACGACGGATGACACGCATAACTTCTGATGAATGAAGCTTACTAGCGTGCCCCCAGGGCTATGACAACCCCAATTTCTATTTTAAATTGATGAAGTTGGAGGGAGTAGAGAGAGCGGGACTTGCATGCTTCTGCGATGAGGAAGTAGCCCCTTGTGTAGCTTCGCGACTCCACAAAAAACATTGCTGGGAAGACAGTGCCCCCACATTTTGTTACATACGGGGTACTTAGTCCTCCATTGCCAGAGCCCATCACGTTGTCGGGCAAAGACTCCACATCAAAACTCAAAACAGACAACTACTCTTCTGTTTTACCACTCATGCCACCAAACGCCTCACAAACACTGGGAATCTTCCCCTTCAGTTGGTCAACTTTCACATTTACTGCTACCACAGTAATCACTCCTTTCAATTGTGCCCTTTTCTTGAGTCCAAAACAATTCACATCTCTTGTCCCCATTAATTTAACGTGGAGCACCTGCTCCCTCTGACCAGCAGAAACACAAATAGTTATCACCAGACCACTTCTCGTTACCTTCACAGATTCCACAGCAACCAACTCTGTTTTCACCCACCTTGAAACCACAAATGAATCAGCCAACAGGCAAGGGTCCACCTTTTCCAAAAATGTCACTCATGCGTCAACGAGTCATCTTTATCCTGACCCTCAGTGCAAGCCTCGGGCTCTGAGAACTTCACCATACCTACCCCCTCCAATACTTCCCTCTGACTCATTTCCATTTCTCCTCCTGTCTTCAATCCGGAGTACAGCTCCCTCTGATTAGACTTTCTACCATTCTTCTTTAACAAACCATCTCCCTTTTTTCCACCGTTTTTAACGGATTCAAGCTCACCCTCTTCCTCCCCCTCTTTCTTCAACATCCTCTGCCTCTCTTTTTACCTCCATTCCTCCTCCGTATTCCAAGTATACGTCTCCTTATGATAATACTGCACTTCTCCTAACATACATCTTATTCTTGCCCTCTGAAGGGACGCCATTTTCCTTATCTCTAGCACGTCCAGTCCAGACACACCAATGCCTCCCATCGCACAGAGATCAAATGTCAAGAGCAAATTCCATCCACTGCAAACAAGGAATATCTGGTCACAGATGACACTACACAGTGGTACCACAAGGTGGTGTCAATTAACCAGATAATCTGCCAATCTACTACACTTTCCTTCAGCATTTTGAGAGAATGCAAATGTGCAGTTAGATACTGCCTGTAGAGGTGCAATCTTTTTTAGCATCATAAAAGCTGAAAGTACACAGTGCCTTCAGAAAGTATTCATACCCCTTGACTTATTCCACATTGTGTTTTGTGTTACAGCCTGAATTCAAAATATATTGATTTTCTTTCTCACTGTTTTTAAATCTACACACAATACCCCATAATGATAAAGTGAAAACATGTTTTTTAAATGATTGAAAATGAAACATTTTTGCAAATGTATTGAAAATGAAGTACAGAAATATCTCATTTACATAAATATTCACACCCGTGAGTCAATACTTTGTAGAAGCACCTTTCGCAGTGATTACAGCTGTGAGTCTTTATGGGTAAGTCTCTAAGAGCTTTGCACACCTGGATTGTGCAACATTTGACCATTATTTGACCATCATTATTGACCAACATTTCACCTTTTCAAAATTCTTCAAGCTCTGTAAAATTGGTTGTTGATCATTGCTAGACAACCATTTTCAGGTCTTGCCATCGATTTTCAATAAGAATTAAGTTAAAACTGTAACTCTGCCAGGAATATTCCCTGTCATCTTGGTAAGTAACTCCAGCGTAGATTTGGCCTTGTGTTTTAGGTTATTGTCCTGCTGAAAGGTGAATTCATCTTCCAGTGTCTGGTGGATAGCAGACTGAACCAGGTTTTCCTCTAGGATTTTGCCTGTGCTTAGCTTCATTCCGTTTATTTTTTATACTGAAAAACTCCCCAGTCCTTAACAATGACATGCATACCCATAACATGATGCAGCCACCACTATGCTTGAAAATATGGAGAGTGGTACTCCGTAATGTATTGTATTGTATTTGCCCTAAACATAACACTTTGTATTCAGGACAAAAAGTGAATTGCTTTGCCACATTTTTGCAGTATTACATTAGTAGCATACAGATAATTGTATGTATGTGGTAAAGAGATTAGGTAGTCATTAAAAAATTATTTTAAACACTATTATTGGACGCAGTGTGAGTCCTTATTGAGTAACTTATTATGTGGCTTGTTAAGCTAATTTTTACTCCTAAACTTATTAGGCTTGCCATAACAAAGGGGTTGAGTACTTATTGACTGAAGACAGTTGAGCTTTTGATTTTTTTTATACATTTTTAAAAGAAATTGAAAAACGTAATTCCACTTTGACAATATGGAGTATTGTGTGTAGGCCAGTGACAAAAAAATATAAATGTAATACATTTTATATTCAGGCTATAACAAAATGTGGAAAAAGTAAAGGGATGTAAATACTTTCTGAAGGCACTGTATTTCAACCACAAAAAATTGAAAATTTTATGTGGTTGAAATACAGTGCCTTCAGAAAGTATTAAGCCGGACTGAAATCCAAAAGCATGTTGGGTCACTTTCACAGCATTCTATTTCCTTACAATTTTTACATTTTGCACAGAAATTAGTTCCCGTTTTTTTTTTTTTTGTTATTGCATTTTCTCCCTGGTCCCTAAACGTCTTTCCTCTGCGAAAAAAACAGAGATGACAGAAAAAAACTTTACCAGCATCAACTAGATTCAAGCCTCCATTCTATCGATTAATAGCATTATCCTTTTATTTTATTTTTGTGTATTTTTTTATTTAATCTTTATTTAACCAGGTAGGCTAGTTGAGAACAAGTTCTCATTTACAACTGCAACCTGGCCAAGATAAAGCACATCCTGGTTATCAAGGGTTTATTTAGTCTTCTAGGGCAACATATGATGACAGAAGAGAAGCTGCATGTATCTAATTAGACAAGTTGACTAACAAATAGAATACCAAAATGTAGGAAATTATAAGCAGAGACATCTAAATCGTGGGGGAAAATCCTGCACCCCTTGTCAACAAAAAAATTGTTCCGTCATCACTGACTGTAGCCTTAAGCCATTTTCTATATTAGTTGGTTAGGTACGGGCCTTAGATTTTCATTTAATCACATATAGTCAGGCTGTTGTGGATAGGTCATTAGGTGTTATTAGCAATTGCGGGCAGGTGCGGGTGAACAAGCAGTTGACCCGTGCACCACTAATGCACACACACCCTTTAAATCCCCTAGGCTCCTTGAGACCCCTCTTTCAAAATCACTGAGATCTCCTATTTTAGTCATGGTAGCCAAAA
Source organism: Oncorhynchus mykiss (assembly GCF_013265735.2). Lineage (NCBI taxonomy): Eukaryota > Metazoa > Chordata > Actinopteri > Salmoniformes > Salmonidae > Oncorhynchus > Oncorhynchus mykiss. The sequence goes on from NC_048567.1 coordinate 45,268,557, forward strand.
TAATGAGCAACTGGGCATTTTTAATAAATGACCCTAAGCATGATGGGATATTAATTAACTCAGGAACTACACCTGTGTTGAAGCACCTGCTTTCGATATACTTTGTATCCCTCATTTACTCAAGTGTTTCCTTTATTTTCACAGTTGTAGATCTCACTAGACATATATTACTAATGTAAATCACCCCTTAGTTCAAAGTCAAATCATGTGCAAACAGCAATAGGTGGTCTGCTTTTGCTGTGCTGCTTACTCAAAAATGTCTGATTGTGATTGTTTGCTCTGTCATTAGTTACAGACAAATGTTAATTTTGATCCACATGTAAAAGCATGAGAGGCCAGGCAAGCAACCAGGGGTGGACTGGGACCAAAAATCGTCCCTTGCATTTCTAATACACCAGCCCATTATTTTCTTTGAGGCCCCTATACCGGCCCATTTTGGTCCTCGATGCCCCCACACTGGCATTTTTTTCCCCCTCGAAGCCCCCATTATTAGCCAGATAATTTGGTGCATAAAAACAAATACAATTTAGATAGGCCCACTGGGCTAAAAATGTAACAGCACATCTGGCATTTGCCAATCCGCCCCTGCACACAACCCACACTCTCAGCTGCCAGTAATGTGACAGGCAAACAGTTTGGCTTCACGTGTCTGCTGAACTCTGATATTTTTGTTTGTTTTTGTATTTCCTTGGATATATCCTTTGTTAGAGGTTAGGATGACTTGTCTGTTTAACTCCAAGTCCTGTCTGATCACCCAACCAACATAAATGGTGGAATAGGTGTGTAAAGATGTAACTTCAGCAACTCAAAAAAGAGGGAAGGATAGAATTATACAGAGAGAGCTGTAATGAGTAAGACATGCAGTACCCAGGTCACCAACTACAAACATTCAGGCATGAAGAGAGGGAGGGAAAATTGAATAAACTGTGCAAACATGTTTCAAATATAAGGGACACTCTTACTTGTCACAATAACCTGCTCTGAGTCGATTGTGAAGTGTGAAGCAGAACGATTGAAGACACTCGCAAGTCATAGTTTCTTTGTGTTCCTACCAGGGGTGTGAATTTAGATGTAAACAGAGATGTTGTTCCACTGTTAGCCTGGGAGAAGATCTCAGTGAGGCGTACCTCCAAGTCATGTGACCACAAAATGACACAGCAAAAGCCTGACCACTGATCATATACACCTCAGCCAGCTGACAATAACAGGCCACTAATAAGGATAGGTCAGATGTTTTTACCGCTTCAATAGGGCCAGGTAAAATCTCTCCCCCCTCTGACTTAACCATGAATAGATCAATCTATGTGAGGGATTCCTTCTGTGACCGCACAGCACAAAAGTAATTGCTTGTAAACACAGTGTGAGGTTGGAGTCCTATATACCCCACACAATGAGACTAAGCAGCGTACTTGTTACTGGTGGTCGAAGATGTAACCAAGTGTTTGACCATAAATACCTTCTATTGAAAACTTGAAGCTTTCTGAAAAAACAATGTTATGTTACTCATGCTACTAATTTTGATAAAACCAAGTATGTTATTGTACATAGTATGGCAAAAGAGATAGGGAGGCCATCATTTTAAGGAAAGTTGAAAGGAAGATATCACTGATAAACTGACTCTAATGTTTTGATTCGTTGTATACTGTAACTACTGAAGAAAATAAGAGGACTGAACTGCCTTAATAGTTTCATCGGATCAGCATTTGCATAGAATCTAGGTCTTGGCCCTCAATCAAAATGTCTCCCATTGGAGCAATGACAGGCTGAGTTTCAACATCATGATGTTATTCATTACAAAGAATACTATTAGAGTTACACAATAAAACATCATGGAGAAATGGGCTGTTTTCAGAAAGTAGGTCGCTGATTAGAAACATTTGCACAGAGAAATATGCTGATTTATGGCAGGAACACTAAGAGGATAAACAATGTGAAGCGCAAACAATAGCATAGTCCTTTATTCCTTCGACCACTTCAACTCCTCCTATAAAAACTCACACAGCAAATTTTCCACTCAGGTCTTTATCATTGACAATATATCGGGATCTTATTAGGGACAATAAAATAGCAGCTATTTTTCCAAATAACTTTGTGGCAATACATTGTCACACAAAAACAACAATACAAATCAAATCAAATTGTATTGATCACATACAAATGTTTAGTAGATGTTATGCGGGTGTAGCGAAACGCTTGTGTTTATAGCTCCATCAGTGCAGTAAAATATAACAATTCACAACAATACACACAAACCTAAAAGTAAAATAACGTAATTAAGGAATATATAAATATTACAATGAGCAATGTCGAAGTGGCATAGACTAAAATACAGTATACTAGAATACAGTATATACATATTAGATGAGTACAGCAAAAATATGTAAACATTATTAAAGTGACTTGTGTTCCATTATTAAAGTAGCGAGTGATTTAAAGTTTATGTACATAGGGCAGCATCCTCTAAGGTGCAGGGTTACGTAACCGGGTGGAAGCCGCCTAGTGATGGCTATTGAACAGTCTGATGGCCTTGAGATAGAAATAGTTTTCCAGTTTCTTTGTCCCAGCTTTGATGCACCTGTACTGACCTCGCCTTCTGGATGATAGTGGGGTGAACAGGTGGTGGCTCGGGTGGTTGTTGTCCTTGATGATCTTTTTGGCCTTCCTGTGACATCGGGTGCTGTAGGTGTCCTGGAGGGCAGGTGGTTTGTACCCGGTGATGCGTTGGGCAGACAGCACCACCCTCTGAAGAGCCCTGCGGTTGCAGGCGGTACAGTTGCCGTACCAGGTGGTGATACAGCCCGACAGGATGCTCTCAATTGTGCATCTGTTAAAGTTTGTGAGGGTTTTAGGTGCCAAGCCAAATTTCTTCGGCCTCCTGAGGTTGAAGAGGTGCTGTTGCACCTTCTTTACCATACGGTCTGTGTGGGTGGACCATTTCAGATCGTCAGTGATGTGTATGCCGAGGAACTTAGCTTTCCACCTGCTCCACTGTGGTCTTGTCGATGGAGGCGTGCGTGGCCACACAGTCATGGGTGAACAGGGAGTACAGGAGGGTGCTGAGCACGCACCCTTGTGGGGCCCCAGTGTTGAGGATCAGCAAAGTGAAGGAGTTGTTTCCTACCTTCACCACCTGGGGGTGGCCTGTCAGGAAGTCCAGGACCCAGTTGCACAGGGCGGGGTTCAGACCCAGGGCCCCAAGATGAATGATGTGCTTGGAGGGTACTATGGTGTTGAATGCTTCTTGGGTACAGGAACAATGGTGGATATCTTGAAGCAAGTAGGGGCAGCAGACTGGGATAGGGAAAGATTGAATATGTCTGTAAACACTCCAGCCAGCTGGTCTGCGCAAGCTTTGAGGACTTGGCTAGGGATGCTGTCTGGGCCGGCAGCCTTGCGAGGGTTAACCTGCTTAAATGTCTCACTCACGTCGGCCACGGAGAAGGAGAGCTCACAGTCTTTGGTAGTGGGCCACGTCGGTGGCACTGATTTATCCCCAAAATGGGTGAAGGTGTTTAGCTTGTCCAGAAGCAAGACATCGGTGTCTGTGACGTCTTGACCAAACTATAGGATTATTCAGAACTTTTGGAGATTGTATGTCGGTGATATTACAATATAGCTTTTGCCAACTCCGTTGTTGCTGTCTTGCCAAGAGTTTGGGAAAGTAAGAGTGAAGCGTTGTTGAATGCCGAAACAGTCCACCCAGAAATGTGTCACAAATTACTATGTATTCCTATGCAGGCACAGCGACATAAAACCCATAAATTCAAATGATGTAGGGTAATCCAAAAATATTTTGTGGAACTTTATGAACAAAGCATATGGACTTTTGGACCGTATAGAATGAAGTTCACATCGTACTTATAGCCAGTGTTGCAAAAGGTACAGAGTATTGGGTGACAGCCACACGTTGTTTTTTATGGTTGTCACAAATACACAGTGCTTGACTTGGACTGAAATAGGTGCCGGTACTCATTTTGAATGCAAGTACTGTTTGTATTTGAGTGCAGGAGCCCCAAAATACATTTGAGCTAATATTCTATATTACTCAGCTCCGGTGAGCTCCTGCCCAGGTCGAGGTAAAAGACTTTAAAAAAGGTTAAAAAAAAAGAGATACAGTACAATAAACTATTGTCACAGAAAAAGCCTGAGTAGGTATACATTTATGCATACTGAGTATGTATATACTGACCAGCCCAACATTTTCCAAAACTCAAAACTCAACTTCTTGAAGTATTTTCACATACAATAGTTCATCAATAATTTACAGTACATACAATGTACTGTTACATACATGTTTATTTTTTTTCAATTCATCTAGACTATAAATGGATTCAGTTTTAAGGTGGAGATAAGCCACCCAGAGCTGAATCCTTTTCCATATAGGAAATCATTGAAATAAAAATGTTTTGGGTTGTACCTCAACACGTTGGTTGAGAGCCCTCCACTTCTTTCCAAGTAGGAAATCAATCATAAAACAGAAGACTGTGGGATGCCAGATCTGCCACTCAGAGGATTTCTAAACTCTTCTCAAAGATGACAGGGTCTGGATTGATCACCCTCTATCCCTGTGATTTTCTAGTGCTTATCAGCAGTGTGGTTTCCATGAAATCTTGACAATATAATCAGTTTATGACCATAGCCTGCAGAATAACCCCACAGAATATGGCATCTTGACTAAAATCATCAGTTTATGACAATGAGATTGCCTGGACAAAATGTGATAGTGTTCTTGGAAAGAATGTGGGTTCTGTCTAGGCCACTATTGCTGCTTTTACATACTGATCATAGAACAGAAACATGCAGGGCTGTTTTTAACACTCCATATAGACTACTTACACATGCTACACAACATGACAACTGTCACTGTAGGCTAATGTCATGAGGATGCAATCATACCACAAGCAACTGATTTTTCATCGTATTTTTGTCTGTTTACTTCCTGACAGGTAAACACATTTAACTTGATTAATTTATCTGGGGTTGTCACACCCTGATCTGTTTCACCTGTCTTGTGCTTGTCTCCACCCCCCTCCAGGTGTCACCCATTTTCCCCATTATCCCATGTGCATTTATACCTGTGTTTTCTGTTTGTCTGTTGCCAGTTCTCCTTGTCTCATCAAGTGTACCAGCATTTTTTCCGTACTCCTGGTTCTCGTTAGTTCTTGTTTTCTAGTTCTCCCAGTTTTTAACCATTCTGCCTGCCCTGACCCATTCTGAACCTCTTGACACTGCCCTGGATTACTGACCCCTACCTGTGCTGACCCTGAGCCTGCCTGCCGTTCTGTACCTTACGGACTCTGCTCTGGATTACTGACTTCTGCCTGCCCTTGACTTGTCGTTTGCCTGCCCCCTGTTTTCGAACTGTCTGCATCTGGGTCTTATCCTGAGGTCTGACAGTACGAACGGGCCATGACTGACCCAGCAGACTCGGACCAGTTCCACAATGCCGTCTCCTCCCAAGGAGCCACCATTGGGAGACACGAGGAGTTACTTTGAGTTACTTTGAGGTCTTAAGGAAGGATTCTAGACCTTGGCAAAATGCCATGACTGTGCCCTGAATGCATTGCTGGAGCAATTCCACAGATTATCTGTGAGGAAGCCGGCCACAACAGTAACCTCCAAGCCCCTCAGTAACACCGCTGTCAGCAGTGCGTCTCTCCAAGCCACCCGGCTTCCCGAGAACCCCGTTTACCTCCAGAACGCTTCGCTGGAGGGTCAGGAACCTGTCGGGCGTTTCTCTCCCAGTGTTCCCTTATCTTCGAGCTGAAACCCTCGTCCTTCCCCTCGGACCGCTCGACGATAGCATATGTCATAACGCTAACGTCCGGGAGGGCTCCCGCCTGGGTTACGGCAGTGTGGGAACAACAATCTGCCGTGTGTTTCAGCTTGGAGGAGCTCGTGGCTGAGGTAAAAAAGGTTCTAGATTCTCCATTGTTCGGGAGAAAGGCTGCCCGGAAGTTACTCCATCGTCACCAAGATCCTGCAGTGTGCGGACTATGCGGTTGATTTCCGCACGTTGGCTGCCGAGAATCCCTGCTCCTTAATGGGTTAAAGAAGGAGGTAAAGGACAAACTCACAGCCCGGGAGCTACCTACGGATCTCGACTCGCAGATCTCGACTCGCTCATCACCTTGACCATCCGGATCGATGGGCGGCTATGGGAACGTAGGAGGGAGAGGAGATCTGATTCCGGTCCTAATCTCTCAGCAAAGGATTCCACCTTGCCTCCGAGGAACCCCTGAAGTCCCCGGTGTCTACGTCCCAAGACAATCCGAGCTCACCCGAGTTCCCCCAAGAGTCTCCAAGGTCTGCCGAGTTGTATCGGCTCACCTTTTCCGGAGCCGATACAACTCGGCAGAGCTAGGCTGTCTCTAGCTGAACGCTTACGCAGACGTAACACTCAGAGTTGTCTGTATTGCAGAACTGCCGGTCATTATGTGTCTACCTGTCCATTAAAAGACCAGGCTCATCAGTAGGTACATGTACTCAGGTGGGCCAAATCTCTCCTGGTTCTCATTGACTCTGGGGCTGACGCGAGTTTCATGGATGCCACCCTGGTGTCTGAGCGGGGCATCCTCACTTAGCCCCTCTCCATTACCATGGACATTCGAGCACTGGATGGACACTCTATATACAGGATCACCCACAATACTACTCCTATCCACCTGTGTGTGTCCTGGAACCACAGTGAGTCTATACAGTTTATGTTCATCAAGTCTCTTCAGGTTCTTGTGGTATTGGGGTTTTCTTGGCTCCAGCGCCACAATCCCCTTAACAACTGGACTATCATGGGCTGGAGCCCGTTCTGCCACGCCCATTGCCTGAAGTTGGCGCGTCCTGCCCCGGGACGTCTTCCTGTGGGCTCAGAAGAAGCCTCGGACCTCTCCGTCATTCCCGCTGAGTATCTGGACCTCCGGGTGGTTTTCAGCATGAACCAGACCACTTCGCTTCCTCCGCATTGACCCTATGACTGCGGGATCAACCTTCTGTATTCACTGTCGGGTCCGGAGACCAAGGCTATGGAGACGTACATCGAGGACTCTCTGGCTGCAGGGGGTATCCGTCCTTCTGCCTCCCCCGCCGGCGCAGGGTCCTTCTTTGTGGAGGAAAAAGGACAAAACCCTGCATCGATTACCGGAGGCCTCAATGACATCACGGTTAAGAACCGCTACCCGCTACCACTCATCGCCTCGGCTTTCGAGCCGCTCCAGGGGGCCACTATCTTCTCTAAGTTGGACCTGAGGAACGCCTACCATCTGGTTCGGATACGGGAAGGTGGTGAGTGGAAGACAGCCTTCCACACTGCTAGTGGACACTATGAGTACCTGGTGATGCCATTCAGTCTGACCAATGCTCCTGCTGTGTTCCAGACCTTGGTTGACATTCTCTGCAACATGTTGAACTGGCTCATGTTCGTCTACCTTCACGACATCATTGTCTTTTCCCGTTCGGCTCAAGAACACGTTCTCCACGTCCGACAGGTCCTCCAGCATCTCCTGGAGAACCAGCTTTTTGTCAAAGCCGAAAAATGCGAATTCCATCGCTCCACCATCTCCTTCCTTGGATACATCATCGCTGCTGGGAATGTGCCGATGGATCCCGGAAAGGTGAGAGCGGTGGTGGATTGGCCTCAACCCACGTCCAGAGTGCAGCTGCAACGCTTCTTAGGATTTGCCCATTTCTATTGCCCTTTTATCCGGGGTTACAGCACCTTGGCTTCCCCCCCAGTCAGCACTCACCTCTCCCAAGCTCCCGTTCACGTGGTCCCCAGCTGCTGACTGAGCATTCCTGGACCTTAAGCACCGCTTCACCACAGCTCCCATTTTGATCCATCCGGATCCATCCCGTCAGTTCGTTGTGGAGGTAGACATGGTGGATGTCGGAATGGGGGCCATGCTGTCCCAGCGTTCTGTCCTGGACCTTAAGCGGCATCCTTGCGCCTTCTTCTCCCATCGTCTTAACGCCACGGAGAGGAATTATGATGTGGGGAATCGAGAACTACTCGCAGTGAAGATACCATTGGAGGAGTGGAGACAATGGTTAGAGGGGATGGAACTTCCATTCATAGTGTGGACGGACCACAAGAACCTGGAATATCTTCACACCGCCAAGCGTCTCAACTCCAGACAAGTTCAATGGGCCCTGTTGTTCACCTGGTTCAACTTCCCCATCTCCTACCGCCCGGGGTCTAAGAATGTTAAGCCGGATGCGCTTTCACGTCGTTTTAGCCCCGCCTCTACACCCTTGTACCCTGAGACCATCCATCCTACCTCGTGCCTGGCTGCCCGCTCCCCGGTCCTGGAATGGGCTCATTCCTCCAGGCTTACCTGCCACCCTGGCTCCCATCGGACCCTGGCCATTGTGCTACAACACTTTTGGTGCCCCACGGTGGTCCCTGATGCGTTCATCGCTGCAACAACTGTCAGTACTCAGAACAAGAATCCTCTTCAAGCTCTGGCTGGCCTCATTCAACCTCTTCCTGTCCCTCACCATCCCTGGTCACATATATCCCTGGACTTCATCACTGGTCTCCCTTCGTCTGATGGCAACACCACTATCCTCAAGGTGGTGGACAGGTTTTCCAAACCGCCCATTTCAATCCCCTCCCCAAACTACCTTCTGCCAAGGAGACTGCCTAACTGATGGTGCAGCACGTCTTCTGGATCCATGGACATCTGGTGGACATGGTCTCTGATCGTGGTCCTCAGTTCTCGTCCCAGTTCTGGAAGGCGTTCTGCACACTCATTGGGTCATTGGCCAGCCTGTCCTCTGGGTTTCATCCTCAATCCAATGGCCAGTCGGAGCATGCCAATCAGGACCTGGAGACGACGCTTTGGTGCTTTGTGTCAGCCAACCCCACCACCTGGAGCCAGCAACTCGTATGGGTGGAGTATGTCCGGAACACCCTTCCCTGCTTGGCCACTGGGCTCTTGCCCTTCGAGTGCTCCGTGAGTTATCTGCCCCCGCTCTTCCTGGAGCAAGAGGAAGAGGTCAACAAACCCTCGGCCCAGATTTTCATCCGCCACTGTCAGCGTACCTGAAAGAGAGCTCGGTCCACTCTTCTCAAGACCACCTCCAGGTATCCTCGACAAGCAGACCGCCACCGAACCCCGGCTCCCCGCTTTCGTCTTGGGCAGAGGGTATGGCTGTCCACTCTGGATCTGCTCCTCTGGGTAGAGTCCCGCAAACTTTCCCCCTGTTTTATCGGCCCTTTCCCCATCTCCATGATCTTTAGCCCCTCTGCTGTCCGTCTTCTGTGCCCTGCACCCTCCATATACATCCCACATTTCATGTATCAATAATTAAACCTCGGTCTCCTCTTTACTGCCCTGATCCTGAGCCTGCTTGCCGTTCTCTACTTTACGGACTCTGCCCTGGATTACTGTCCTCTGCCTGCCCTTGACCTGTCATTTGCCTTGCCTGCCCCCTGTTTATGTAATAAACTTTTGTTATTTTGAACTGTCTGATAGGGGTAGTCCACATCAGTAACACTTGCCACTGCAAAAGGGGGAAAAAAATCAAAACTATGAAATAACACACATGGAATCATGTAGTAACCAAAAAAGTTTTAAACAAATAAACTAATAATAATCATATTTGAGAATTCTTCAAAGTAAGCACCCTTTGCCTTGATGACAGCTTTGCACACTTTCTCTCAACCAGCTTCATGAGGAATGCTTTTCCAACCTGGAATGCATTTCAATTAACAGGTGTGCCTTGTTAAAAGTTAATTTGTGGAATTTATGTCCTTCTTAATGCGTTTGAGCCAATCAGTTGTATTGGGACAAGGTAGGGGTAGTATGCAGTCAATTTGGAAAATGTTAAGTGCAGTCGCAACAATCATAAAGCTCTATGATGAAACTGGCTCTCACGAGGACTGCCACAGGAAAGAAAGACCCAGAGTTACCTCTGCTGCAGAAGACAAGTTCATTAGAGTTAACTGCACCTCAGATTGTAGCCTAAATAAATGCTTAACAGAGTTCAAGTAACAGACACATCTCAACATCAACTGTTTAGAGGAGACTGCATGAATCAGGCCTTCATGATCGAATTGCTACAAAGAAACCACTACTAAATGACATCAATAAGAATAAAATACTTGCTTGGGCCAAGAAACACAAGCAATTAGACATTAGACCAGTGGAAATCTGTCCTTTCGTGTGACGAGTCCAAATTTTAGATGTTTGGTTCCAACTGCTGTGTCTTTGTGAGATGCAGAGTAGGTGAACAGATGATCTCCGCATGTGTGGTTCCCACCGTGAAGCATGGAGGAGGAGGTGTGATGTAGTGGTGGTGCTTTGCTGGTGACACTGTCAGTGATTTATTTAGAATTCACGGCACACTTAACCAGCATGGCTACCACAGTATCCTGCAGCAATACGCCATCCCATCTGGTTTGCATTTAGTGGGACTATTAATTGTTTTTAAACAGGACAATGACCCAAGAAGGAGAGTGATGGTGCTGCATCAGATGACCTGGCATCCACAATCCCCCGACCTCAACCCAATTGAGATGGTTTAGGATGAGTTGGACCGCAGAGGGAAGGAAAAGCAGCCAACAATTGCTCAGCATATGTGGGAGCTCCTTCAAGACTGTTGGGAAAACATTTATCCTGAAGCTGGTTGAGAGATTGCAAAGCTGTCATCAAGACAATGGGGGGCTACTTTGAAATGTATTTTGATTTGTTTATCACGTTTTTGGTTACTACATGAGTCCATATGTATTATTTCAGAGTTTTAATGTCTTCACTATTATTCTACAATGTAGAAAATGGTACAAATAAAGAAAAAAACCTAATTAAATGAGTAGCTGTGTCCAAACCTTTGACTGGTACTGTGTATGTATATATTTATCAGTGGAGGCTGCTGTGGGGAGGACGTCTCATAATTATGGCTGGAATTGAGTAAATGGAATGGCATCAAACTCATGGACACCATGTGTTTCATGTATTTGCCAAACTTCCACGTATCCACTCATTACCAACAGCCAGTCCTCCCCAATAAACGTGCCACCAACCTCCTGTGATATATATACACACACACACACATATATATATATATATATATATATATATATATATATATATATATATATATATATATATGAGTAGGTGTGTCCATACTTTTGACTGGTACTGAACATAGTTACTAACTACCCCCCTATCCCCCCCTCCCTCCCGATATAAGCAGTTATTATAGAATGAATAACATTCTAACAACCACCAAAACCATGGATAATGTCAGATCTATTGCAACAATGCATCGTAAATAATAGTTCGCCACAAGAACTTTGTTTTGTTTGTTTTGAATGCATCTGTATAGGCTGTGAGGCTCGAGTCATGTGACTGTGACGTATTCCTTCGGGCTACTGTATATTGACCAGTGACATAAACGCTGTTGGCAGTGCAGAAAAGACGAGAGAAGGTTGCTGGAGCTGTTCGGGAGATTTTATTGTTTTGCATTTGAACTAAAAAAGGATTTTCGGCTAAGATATTTGTTTCCAACTTCAGCTACAGTGATAGCTAAGTTTGGAAAGGAGAAAGGGGAGCTTTGGCGTGCGTTTACCGACATTTTAATGCACAGTGTCTCCCATCGATAGCCTTGCTTTACGAAGTTAAATAAATATTGGGCAAACGTTAGTTATTTCCGGAAAGTATTACAATGGATAACGCTGGATCTAAGAAACGTTGCTGTGGTAGGTCAATTTTACGTTTTCAGTTATTTTACAAGGACTCATTTAAATTGCATATTTGATCAATAAATTATGGCTGCCGATCTATTGACCACACAGGTGGCCATATGATATCAATAACAACGAATCGTAAACATCCTTTTCCTTGCAGAATCGGTCCAAGAGTTCTTCACATCACCAAAGTTCCTTATTTACCTGGGACATGGCCTCTCGACATGGGTAAGTGAAACGAAGCCAAGAGAAACCATTTAAAGTAAAATAATGAGTAGGTAGGCCATCACCTTATTGCTCATGGTGGAGGGCCATTTGACAAAATGTTTTAGCCTATTTATGTTCAAGAATAGGTACACAATTGAAGGCGCTATAGGCTATTTCCCATCCAGTGGAGCGCATCTTGCGCGCGCTTAGTCTGGTTTGCCAAACATTGTTGATAAAAAAATGGTTGATCGGTGGACCCATGGATGGTTCGATATAGTGTGTAATATTCTATGTATACAATAGTTATTCTGTTATGGTATTTGTAAATAAGGTGCATGCGTTTGTTTAGGTAATGCTTATTTTGTGTAACAGTCCTTGGCAGTAGACCGTTATTAATTTATAAAGGGTATGATCACTTTATGCTCAGTAGCAAGGTCGGCATGCGCTTAGGGGGCCCTACCGTACCTCCTTGTCCATCTAGATAAAAAATGAAATATTCATAATTTATTTGAGAAGATGCGCGCCGACACAAAGACGCATCTGAGCGTAGCGAAACAGGGCTCATCTGTCTCAGTATGTGTAACCCCAGCCTGGTCTGATAGACTAGACACAACATAGTACATGTAAATACATCCCATATGAAACGTAACATATCTTACTAAATGGAGTGTCTTGGATTTACGTACAAAATCATACGAAATGCTCTGAGAACAGCATGTCATACTTATTTTTGTCCAGACAGCATCAGATACATTGGCTACACATAGGTTACACAGAGGGGAGCTGTTTCACTCGCTCGGATGCTTTCTTCGGTGACAGTTTCAGCCACTTGCGAATTGAACAGGGATGTAATGCTGCCTTTGCGCAGGGAGCAGGGCAGCCGGTGTTCCCTCAATTTTTATTTAAAAAAAAGAATACACGGAGCTGGTAAAAATATTTCTGGAGAATTAATTCAGATACATTCTAAATAAATTACATTTACACTGAACAAAAATATAAACGCAACAATTAAAATTGTGTTACTGAGTTATAGTTCATATAATGAAATCAGTCAATTGAAATAAATTCATTAGGCCATATTCTATGGATTTCTTATGACTCGGGAGCCAGGCCCAGACATTCAGAATGTGTTTTTCCCCCACAAAAGGGCTTTATTACAGACAGAAATACTCCTCAGTTTCATTGGGTGTCTAGGTGGTTGATCTCAAACGATCCCGCAGGTGAAGAAGCCAGATGTGGAGGTCCTAAGCTGGCGTGGTTACATGTGGTTTGTGGTCAAGGCCGGTTGGACGTACTACTAAATTCTCTAAAATTATATTGGAGGCGGCAAATGAACGTACATTTCTCTGGCAGTAGCTCTGGTGGACATTCCTGCAGTCAGCATGCCAATTGCACGCTCCCTCAACTTGGGACATCTGTGGCATTGTGTTGTGTAACAAAACTGCACATTTTAGTGTCCTTTTAAGGTGCACCAGTGTAATGATCATGCTGTTTAATCAGTTTCTTGATATGCCACACCTGTCAGGTGGATGGATTATCTTGGCAAATGAGAAATGTTCACTAACAGGGATGTAAACAAATTTGTGCTCAACATTTGAGAGAAATAAAACATTTTTGTGTATGGAAAATTATGGGATCTTTTATTTCAGCTCATGAAACATGGCACCAACACTTTACATGTTCTGTTCAGTATAATTACCAAAATAATTCCACGAAAACTTGACCACTTCGAGCTGTAACAAAAACAGCCACAGACAAAAAAAAACTACCAGGGGTTGCTAAACCGTCTGTCCTCAAAACAGTTTGGGCTCGTGTATGACACACTTGAACTCGCCCTGCTGTCTGTGTGCAGAATTTACAGAAACGTACCACCTCTAATGCATATGCAGACAAACTGATCCACCGACGAAATCTAGGATCCAAATTCACAGCGCCTGCCTTGATGTTCATAAAACTCCACGGACCCACTCTTGCGCAGTGGGACCCAAAAGGATATGGGACCACTTGGTTATGGTGCTGTCCTTTCAGCACCATGATTTGACGCACACTCAAATTGCTTAAAATAAGTAGTAGTCCAACTCATCACATATTATTATTATTATTATTATTATTATTACAAATGGAAGACTTTTACTTCTCACATTGGTGTGTGCTTAGTAAAGCTAGATCAAAGCTGAGTCAATGTCTCGCAAGATCACATGATGAATTAGTATTTTACATAACAGAACTAAATATAATAGCATATACTGTAACCTAGTAGGCCAATATGTTACAACCAAAGACACATCCCTCGTCATTTCTTATCCGAAGCTGAATAGTACATTTTTTCCCCCTCATTCGACCAAAACTCATCAGCGCGCCTCTCTAGGCATTAAATATATGCTTTGATAGAAACAAAATAATCCTACATTTGACATTTTAGTCATTTAGCAGACCCTCTTATCCAGAATGACTTAGAGTTAGTGCATTTATCTTAAGATAGCTACGTGGGACTACCATATATCTCAGTCAAAGGAAGTACATTTTTCCTCAATAAAGTAGCTATCAACAAATTCAGTGCTAGTAGGGGGGAAAAGAGTCAAGTGCACGTGATAGTTCACAAAAGGGGGTGGGAGGTGCGAGGTGGGGGTGCTGTGGGATTATTTAATGTACTCATTGAAGAGGTAGGGTTTCAGATGGGTTCAGAAGATTTGCCTAGCTTTAGGGGGAAGCTGGTTCCACCATTGGGGTGCCAGGACAGAGAAGAGCTTTGACTGGGCTGAGCAGGAGCTTCCCTCCTGTAGGGATGAGAGGGCCAAGAGACCTGAAGTGGCAGAACTGAGTACTCAGGTTGGGGTGTAGGGTTTGAGCATAGCAGTTGCTCTTGCTGCTCGGTAGACAAGTACCATGGTCTTGTAGTGGATGCGAGCTTCGACTGGAAGCCATTGGAGTGTGCGGAGGAGCGGGGTGACATGGGAGAACTTGGGAAGGTTGAACACCAGGCGGGCTGCAGCGTTCTGATAAATTGCAGGTGTTTGATGGCACAAGCAGAGGGAGCCCAGCCACAGGCAAGGTGCACTAGTCCAGACGGGAGATGACAAGTGTCTGGATTAGGATCTGTGCCTCTTTCTGTGTGAGGTAGGGTCGTACTCTACTGATGTTGTAGAGCATGGACCTGCAGGAGTGAGTCACTGCTTTGATGTTTGCAGAGAATGACAGGGTGTTGTCCAGTGTCACGCCAAGGTTCTTTGCGCTCTGGGAGGGGACACTGTCGAGTTGATGGATTGTTCTTGGAGCGGGCAGGCCTTTCCCTTGTCGAGGTTGAGCTTGAGGTGGTGGGCCGACATCCAAGCTGAGATATCTGCCAGGCACGCAGAGATGCGTGTCGCTACCTGGGTGTCGGAAGGGGTCGAAGGAGAAAAGTAATTGAATGCCATCCGCATAGCAATGATAGCAGAGACAATGTGAGGATATGATGGAGCCGAGTGACTTGGTGTATAGGGGAAGAGGAGAGGGCCTAGAACCGAGCCCAGGGGGACACCAGTAGTGAGACCACGTGATGCAGGCTAGGGTTGGGCGGTATCTAGATGTTCATATCGTCATACCTTCCTTCTCTCATACCGGGATATAGGGTATTACCGGCTTAGTAGACAATGGGGCGCCAAAAAAAGCCCATTGGGCGTCTATTGCCAAAATGCTTACAAAATTAGCACAAGTAAGACACATTTCCATGGAGGCTGCTAGCGAAGTATGCTAACAAGCGCAAACAAAAATTAACAAATTGCAGAGACAGGCAATCCAACTCATAAAGTTTTACATTTATACAGCCAAATGTCATTTTTGGTGAGTTTGGACATTTCCAAGCAAATGCGAATGATAGACATTGTGTAAATGATCAAAGTATTGACACATGCTTGTCTGAAGGAAGAACAGGCCTGGCTCGGGAGCAGCATGTGTAGGTTACACGCTGTGTCTGTGTGGAGCTGGAGTCACTAGGGCAATGGCCTGCCTGCTCTGCTTGGAGAACAGGGAGGAGGAGAAGACAGGCCGAGAACAGAGAAAAAACCCAAGGAAATCAAGAGAGTGGCAGCTGTACAAATAACTAATTCAAAGGGCTTTGACTTTTTAAACACGGCAGAAAGATAACACAACATGATGCCCTGTCAACTTATTAATTCAGATACTTACTTAGATTAACTAGGAAGTTAAATTTACGAATCGGGTTAACGAAGAATTCTACGTTTTTCAAGGAGGAAAAAAGAGAAAACACATAAGAAATAGCTTGCTGCGTTTTGTAAATGCAGATGTAAAATGCTTCCTATTGTAATTTTGGCATCTGACTCATTTTGTGCTTCAGTTGCACTTCTCCACTTGGATGAGAATTAATGAACAAGCATTCTTTTCTCAGTGTAGCCAGACAACTTTTCTCCAATAAAATGCAAGATTAACCTTCTGCAAAACATTAGGAAATGTAGCTGGCTACATTCTTTCTATGATGAACATTAGAAATATGATGGCCACAAAAAAACCTTGCTTATTCTTTGTAAACTAATTTACCTGTGGCTGCCATCCAAATAGCGTTGCACTTCTGAAAATGAAGCTATTTTCTGACGAATGCGTTGCACCAATGTATTTTCGGTGAAAGGAAATCTATAGTTGCACGTCCTTGCACGTCACTCCATTGAAGGATAAATAACACTGTTGACTTTCCTTATAAAACGCAACCCCTGTCAATACACCGCTGGACTCACCTGCTGCCTTCTTTCTCCCGCTGTGCAAACACGTGACTGGCTCAACTGTTCTGGGGAACTACAGTAAGCTTCATAATGTAAAATAATGTGACAGGTGAAATGAAGAATGCGATCTGCAGGTATTGAAAAACCATCCCGTGGCTATTTACAAATACTCCAGTGTACAGCATACTGCCCAAGCCTAGTACAGAAACAGATCCTCTACACGTCACCTGGTAGGACTGGCCTGCCAAGTAGGATGCAATCCAAGAGTGTGCAGAGCCTAGGACGCCCAGCCCTGAGAGAGTGGAGAGGAGGAACTAATGGTTCACAGTGTCGAAGGCAGCGGCTAGATCTAGGAGGATGAGAACAGAGGAGTGAGAGTCAGCTTTGGCAGTGCGGAGAGCCTCTGCGACACAGAGAAGAGCAGTCTCGGCTGAGTGACCCGCCTCGAAGCCTAACTGGTTAGGGTCAAGAAGATTGTTCTGAGAGAGAGAGATAGCGAGAGAGTTGATCAGAGACAGCACACTCAAGTGTTTTGGAAAGAAAATAAAGAAGGGATAGTTCTGTGCCAGTAGGACCAGTGGAAACAATAGGCTGAGTGAATGAGGACTGGATGTCGTCAACCTACTTTTCAAAGTGGTTGATAAAGTTGTCCGCAGAGAGGAAGGAATGAGGGGGAGGGGTGGAGGATTAAGGAGGGAGGAGAAGTTGGAAAAGAGTTTCCTAGGGTTAGCGGTAGAATCTTGACATTTAGAGTGACAGAAAGTGGCTTTAGCAGATACAGAGGAAGGCCTACAAGAGAGGCTAACATTTTGTTAACACCATCTGCTTTCATTCGCTCACAAAACAGTCATTCAAGAAGATCTAAATGCATATTCCCATGAAACTGATTGAGATCAAGTGATTGGCATGCAGTTTGGACATTTCACCGGTAAAACGTGAAGAATTACCCTTCGCAATTGACAGTGATGACTGATGACGGCCTATTTTAAAGTTAGGTAGGCTATGCCTAACTTGGTGTTTGAGGGTATTAAAAATATAAACATTTTCTTGAGATAATATGTGTGGGCATAGGCAGACGTTGCAATTGGAGGATTCATTTTATGCATAGGCCTATTCTACAATGATATTCAATAGGCTACACCTGTCAATACAAACTCTGATTGTGAAATTATGAAGTCATTTAAAAAAAAGTGTTCTTGCCACATTTAAAATGTAATATCGTTTTACAATTAAATTACATGTATTTACTATAAAAATACAAATAAATGTTTTAAATGCGCCCCCTACTGAAATCAAATGTCCATCCAACTGATTCATTCTGGGGTCGGCCCTGCTTAGTAGTAGACAAGGATCATGTTTCTGCAAGCATCATTCATCGGCTATAGCCTAGTGTGCAGTGCATTTTAACAGCTGGCTGAAACAACAAAAGTTAACATGCATGTCTTTGTAGGGCGATCGTATGTGGAACTTCGCTGTAGCCGTATTTCTGGTGGGGCTGTATGGCAACAGCCTCCTGCTCACGGCTGTGTACGGACTGGTGGTGGCAGGGTCAGTGCTGCTCCTTGGAGCCATTATCGGTGACTGGGTTGACAAAAACCCAAGACTCAAAGGTATGCAGCCATAATTAGACCAAGTCTAAAGTGAGTGTTTCTGAACAGAACTGAATACATTGAACAGGAATGAACAATATACATAGTCAAAACATTACTTGATCATTCATTTTCAATGTTTGGGATTAGAATTTTGGGGGAATGTGTTCATTTAGATGGCAATTGGCATAATTCTCTATTCGAGACCATTCGAAGAACCCATTGTGTCTTGAGGGAAATCTCCAATTGAGTGATTTACTCAGACATAAATAAACAGTTTGTGACCACCAACCCTATGTCTCTAATGCTTATCCTCTCATTTATAGTGGCCCAGACTTCGCTGGTTGTCCAGAATTTTTCTGTCATACTATGTGGGATCCTCTTGATGGTGGTTTTCCAGTTCAAAGAACAGATTGCAGAGTTATACAATGGATGGATTTTGGTAAGATTGCATTTCCTAGACTTTTCATACGGTCATGATCATTAAGTGGTCATTTGCAGCGAAAGCATTTACCCGTTTGACAAGTACAACGTTCTATCCTAAGTCTACTATGATGTGAAATCCAGTGTGTCATTTCAACAACCTTTACATATCATTTTAGCTTCTGGACAGTAGCCTAGCCTACACATTGAACAAGGTAACAGTAAACATGTCGTCCCCCATGAATAATGCAGCGCCCCCTCCTTGGGCCAATTAGTCATATTATTCAAATTTACGTTACGTGGATTAATGCGAAAGAGGGAAAAAAAAACATGGTCAACATCAGACTGGCATTTCTGGTATTTCTGTATAAGTTATATCTCTTGAAAACTTGATTGCTGACATGCAAAGCATTTTGGGACTCTATCAACAATGGACTAATGAAATAAATACCAAAATAGTTTTCTTTTAATTGTCAACTGTATCTGTATGGAATTACAGTGCCTATATATATAGTCTACACACCCTTTAAAAATGTTCACCTTTTTGTGAATGGGCAGAGCTTAAAGAACCTTATGGGAGACTTGTTTCTCATGAGGAGATGCATGTATGTACAAATTGTTTTCTTCTATAGAAACTGACAGTCATTTTATAAAAATAAAAAAAAATGGTACTTTCTGCCAACAGAGTAAATAGACCAGTAGCTTATATAAAATATTTGACAGTTTAGGTAGGCTACAGTGTTGGTGAGCATTAGGAGCGCGACATCATTGTACTGTTTAATCTCAGAGCCTACACCAAGGCAGAGCAAAGAAACCCACTAATCTATTGATAAATAAAAAATGTAACAACAATTTGTCTTTTGCATAGATGTGTGGGCTGTAGCATTCATTCGCACACCGTTTTACGACCTGTCTGATTTATAACGGGAAACATCCGTACGTATGTCATGCGCCAAATTTGTAAATCTCAATTTAAAAAAAAATACGCACGCAGACTTTTCAGAAGTTGTTCAAAGTTTGGTGGGGGACAAAAAAGACTCCATTTGCGGGAAATGTAATGGGCTCAGCTTATAGGTCCTTATGGGAAATGTGTTGCTCATTAGGAGATGCATATGTGCACAGAATGTCATGACTGTAGCTCAAACGGGACAGGAGATATGCTTGTTCAAAGTTAGGAATATCCGTTGATAACTATAGAGACAGATCCATAGTCCCCCCCCCCCACCCACACAGGCAGGCTAGTGTCCTGCACGAGTTGCTAAATCAAATCAAGGAAAAATCTTTTGATTATTAAGATTACGGAAGGATTTGCCCGGAAACATGTTTGGCTTCTTGTAGAGGCTCTTTCTTTTGGTGAAATATGTAGACCCAAATGAGCGGATTTCATTTACATTCTACAGCAAGACTTTGTCCCACGGAAGAAAAACTGTGCCTTGTTTTTATGGTCGATAGAAGAAGACTGTTGCAATAGCGAATGTTACAATCTGCTGGCTGCTACACTATCAGGATCATGAACAAAGTGTCTATCACGTGGTGTAGTCAGTGTATTGTGGGACAAATCGTGCATTTGTGAAGGGGCCTTTGGATTTTAAGGGGGAGTGGGGGCTGTGAGTTTTCTGGAGGTGGTGGTGAAACAGGAGATTGAGTGTCTTGTTCACGACTGTGTAGTCAGCAGGTTATTCTAGGGCCGTCATGTGAGGGAGAGAAATGCTGCCTGGCCAGTTGAGCCAGTCCATCTCTATTCCCCTGGTCAGAACAGCTGCAATTATAATGTACACAACAAAAAAACAAAACAAACAGCAGGCCTGTTTATTTTAGTCTCACGCTGGATTATGGTTGTATGCGGTTTCTAGATTAAATGATATGTCGAGGCCAACATTTTCATTGTATAAAGTAAATTTGTACACGTTAAAAATGTTTTTATGTTTTGTTTTTACCAAAGCAAACAAAAATGTATAGTTTTCTTGGTTTTCAGACATGCTGCTATATCCTGGTCATCTCCATAGCCAACATTGCTAATTTGGCCAGTACTGCCATGGCAATTACCATCCAGAGAGACTGGGTGGTGGTTGTGGCTGGACAGGACAGCAGCAAGCTGGCAGGTGAGTCTCCATGGGAAACTGGCCCAAATCAATAGAGCTCATGTGAACGGACCTTTATCGTCTTGCAGTGGCGTGACCTTTGATTCCAATCACAGCTAAATCACTCATTTTTCTTTTAGAACTGTCCATTTCACCTTGGTTCACTAAAGCTATGAATCAGATTTTTTTTACAGTAAAAATGCAACACTTCCGCACAGATAATCTCAAAGGAATGTGGCCATACACGCCATAAAGACTAACAGTTCATGAATGACCAGAGCTGTGTGCTACATGTTGCTTGTCTGCACCAATGAAGTCAATTAACCTGAAGTATATAACCTTCAGGAAACCTATAAAAATCCCTGACATGAATTAGTGGAAAAACCATCAAATAAGACTGTGTCCTATCATGTCACAGTCACTTAAAGCAGCTTCTCTACTTAAATCTGCCAATCAAGTCCTTTCAGAAAAGGTTGTAAGGAAAGCCGATACAAATTAGAAGCCATGTTTGACTCCTTGAACTTCTCCTGTCAGCAAATATTGTAATTCAAGGGAACGTGTAACTTAAGACAGGGTTAGGGTTGGGCGGTATCCAGATACTGTTCCTGCACCATACCTTTGGGATGCCCCAAACCCCCCAAAATGTTATGATTACTTTTCACAGTATTGAAAATCATACCGTCTATATTTAAAAATACCCTGGTATACGGTATACCACCCAAGCTTAGACAGGGTAAAGTCAAATATTAATTTATGTTTCCTGTGGACAATAATGTAATTATGCTCTTCTTTAATAGACATGAACGCCACAGTGCGGATCATCGACCAGCTGACCAACATCCTAGCGCCCATGCTGGTGGGTCAGATCATGTCTTTTGGCTCAAACTTCATTGGTTGCGGCTTTATTGCGGGCTGGAACCTGTGCTCTATGTGCCTTGAGTACGGTCTGCTATGGAAGGTCTACCAGAAAACCCCGGCACTGGCCTTGAAGGCTGGCAAAAAAGAGGATGACCAGGAACTGAAACAACTTAACTTCCCGAAAGGTATGTTCTGGCCCTCAATGAACATCACTAACAGACATGTCTTAATGTCAATGAACATAAGTGTTGTAAGACCATTTTTGTCAAATATACATCTGTTGTTGAGGTGGTTAGTTGGGCTGGCCCTCCCTTAGAGAAATACTAAATTATGAGATCTATCTGTGTACGGTCTTGTGGCCCCAAAACAGTCACTCATGTATGTCTGTTCTTCCTCCTGTGGTCTGTAGAGCTAGAAAACGGCAAGGGCACAGTAGAGGGCTCCCAGCTCATGAACGAGATGGCTGTCGTCAAGGCCGACTCTCCCAAGAAGACGAGCTGCTGCTACCAGATAACAGAGCCCCTGCGCACCATCCGCGACGGCTGGGTGGCCTACTACAACCAGTCCATCTTCTTCGCAGGCATGTCGCTGTCCTTCCTCTACATGACGGTGCTGGGATTTGACTGCATCACCACGGGCTACGCCTACACCCAGGGCCTCAACGGCTCTGTGCTTAGCCTGCTGATGGGTGCCTCAGCCGTGTCAGGCATCTGTGGCACGGTGGCCTTCACCTGGGTTCGCAAGAAGTGTGGCCTAATCCGCACAGGCTTCATCTCGGGTGTGGTGCAACTCTCCTGCCTAGTTCTGTGCGTGGCGTCCGTCTTCGCACCGGGCAGCCCCTTCGACCTCAGCATTTCGCCCTTCCAGGACATCTACAGCCACCTGATCGGAGACAGTGGCAACTTACCAGAGGCCGACCATCCGGCTAGCATGCTGAACATCGATGGTCTGCTGGTCAACGGTTCGACTGCACTGCCCGCTGAAGAACTGCCGCCTCTGCAGTCCTACCTGTCAGTCAGCCTGCTGTTTGCAGGGGTTATTGCTGCTAGAATTGGTGAGTAACTCAAAAGTCCACACTGGGAAAAGTGCTTGATGAGTGCTGCTATGTCATGTGTTAACAGTTGGCGTATGAACTTTGTTGTATAAAAGGCAGGCACCACTTGGAGGGAAGTCGGCTCCAGATCCGGTGTTAATGTCTCCACAGAGCAATATTGTCAACCTTTGATTCCACTATCAGCTGATAATTACAGTCGTAGCGGTGATTTCCTGTTCCTATATCATTTTTATGTGGTCGTAAAAATGCCATTCTAAATGACTGCTGTGCTGCTGTTTTCCCCTCTGCAGGTCTATGGTCCTTTGACTTAACCGTGACCCAGCTCATCCAAGAGAATGTGATCGAGTCAGAGAGGGGGGTGATTAATGGTGTCCAGAACTCCATGAACTACCTCCTGGACCTGTTGCACTTTATCATGGTGATTCTGGCGCCCAACCCTGAGGCCTTTGGCCTTCTCGTCATCCTCTCCGTCTCCTTCGTGGCCATGGGCCACATCATGTACTTCAGGTTTGCCTTCAAGAGCCTCGGGCGGCGCCTCTTCCTCTGCTGCTCGCCAGAGCAGAAGGCCCAGGCCCTCCCGGACTCTCCCTCCTCGCTTCCCACCACCGTGTAGCCCATTAAAGAGACGCTGTCCCTGCTAATAGCTCTACCTGCAGCCTGCAGTGCACACTATTGTCCACTCCTCCTCCTGCCCGCTAGCTATCAACCTAAACATGCTTGCGTCTAGCCCCCACAGCGCCTAACCCTAGCATGTGCTGTCCTTTGCCATTGTGATATAGCATTAGCTGTTTTGCGGAAGGGGGAAGAGTAGTGCAGCCTCAGACACAGAGAAGCAGCCCCTCACAGACAAAAAGCTCAGCTTGAAAGAGGCCTTATAGAGAGGTGTCAAAAAATAAACATCACTTCTCCCTACTTCCAATATTTCAATCTAGCTGTCTTGTTATTCAAGGGGCTGCAGCTAGAGCTACAGAAAATGAGGGAGGAAAAATGCAGGTATTGCTTGCAGTTACTACGGTTACAGCCACATACTACTTAAGTATGTTCTGTGGTTCTAGTGGTGTTTGCATCTCATTACAGCTCTGCATCAGCCTCGCGGGATTTTCATTTCCACTTTTGTTTCTCAGTAGTTCATTGTTACTATAGCCATTCACGTTAGCATTTCAAACGTCTCAGTTACTTAAGCTTTAGTAATTGACAATGATTTAAATGACCAGTTTTACCAGTGAGAAACAGGTTCTTACTTATTTTGCTTAATGAGCCTGGGGTGAGCCTCTTTAATACATGGTTATAAGGGCTATGCAAATTATTTATTCAAGGAGTGCAGATACTGATAGATAGATAGATAAATAGACTGAACAAAAATATAAACGCAACATGTAAAGTGTTGGTCCCATGTTTCATGACCTGAAAAAAATATCCCAGACATTTTCCATATGCACAAAAATGCACAAATTTGTTTTCATCCCTGTTAGTGAGCCTTTCTCTTTTGCTAAGATAATCCATCCACCTGACAGTTGTGGCATATCAAGAAGCTGATTTAACAGTATGATCATTACACAGGTGCACCTTGTGCTTGGGAAAATAAAAGTCCACTCTAAAATGTGCAGTTTTGTCACAACACAATGCCAAAGATGTCTCAAGTTTGGAGGGAGTGTGCAATTGCCATGCTGACTGCAGGAATGTCCACCAGAGCTGTGTTAATGTTAATTTCTCTACCATAAGGCACCTCCAACGTTGTTTTAGAGATTATGGCAGTACGCCACAACCACAGACCACGTGTAACCACGCCAGCCCAGGGCCCCCACATCCGACTTCTTCACTTGTGGGATCGTCCGAGGGGGCAGGTGGGGTGCGGATGAGTATGTCTCTGTAATAAAGCCCTTTTGTAGAAAAACAAATTCTGATTGGCTGGCTCCCCAGTAGGTTGGCCTGGCTCCCAAGTGGGTGGGCCTATGCAGGCCTATGCCCTCCCAGGCCCACTCATGGCTGTGCCCCTGCTCAGTTATGTGACATAAATAGATTAGGGCCTAATCATTTTTTTTATTGACTGATTTCCTAATATGAACTGTAACTCAGCAAAGTCTTTGAAATTGTTGCATGTGGCATTTCTATTTTTGTTCTGTATACACACACACACAGAGTACCAGTCAAAAGTTTCGACACAGCTACTCATTTAAGGGTTTTTCTTGGTTTTGACTATTTTCTACATTGTAGAATATTAGTGAAGACATCAAAGCTATGAAATAACACATATGGAATCATGTAGTAACCAAAAAAGTGACAAACAAATCAAAATATATTTTATATTTGAGACTCTTCAAGTAGCCACCCTTTGCCTTGATGACAGCTTCGCACACTCTTGGCATTCTCTCAACCAGCTTCACCTGGAATGCTTTTCCAACAGTCTTGAAGGAGTTCCCACATATGATGAGCACTTCCTTCACTCATCCAAAACCATCTCAATTGGGTTGAGGTCAGGTGATTGTGGGGGCCAAGTCATCTGATGCAGCACTCCATCACTCTCCTTCTTGGTCAAATAGCCCTTACACAGCCTGGAGGTGTGCTCTGGGTCAATGATAGTCCCACTAAGTGCAAACCAGGTGGCATGGCATATTGCTACAGAGTGCTGTGGTAGCCATGCAGGTTAAGTGTGCCTTGAATTCTAAATAAATCACAGACAGTGTCACCAGCTAAGCACCATCACACCTCCTCCATGGTTCACAGTGGGAACCACACATACAGAGATCATCCATTCACCTACTCTGTGTCTCACAAAGACATGGCGGTTGGAACCAAAAATCTCAAATTTGGACTCATCAGACCAAAGGACAGATTTCAACTGGTATCATGTCCATTGCTTGTTACTTGAACTCTGTGAAGCATTTATTTGGGCTCCAATATGAGGTGCAATTAACTCTAATGAACTTACCCTCTGCAGCAGAGGTAACTCTGGGTCTTCCTTTCCTGTGGTGGTCCTCATGAGAGCCAGTTTCATCATAGCGCTTGATGGTGTTTGCGACTGCTCTTGAAGAAACTTTCAAAGTTCTTGACATTTTCCAGATTGACTGACCTTCATGGCTCAAAGTAATGATGGACAGTCATTTCTTTTTGCCTATTTGAGCTGTTCTTGTCATAATATGGACTTGGTTCTTTAACAAAAAGGGCTATCTTCTGTAATACCACCCCTACCTTGTCACAACACAGCTGATTGGCTATAATGCATTAAGAAGGAAAGAAATTACACAAATTAACTTTTAACAAGGTACACCTGTTAATTGATGACATGGTCTCCACAATCACCCAAACTCAACCCAATTTAGATAGTTTGAGATGAGTTGGACCGCAGAGTGAACCAAAAGCAGACAACAATTGCTCAGTATATGTGCAAACTCCTTCAAGAATGTTGGAAAAGCATTCCTCATGAAGCTGGTTGACAGAATGCCAAGTGTGCAAAGCTGTTAGGGTGGCTACTTTGAAGAATCTCAAATATAAAATATATTTAGATTTGTTTGACACTTTTTTGGTTACGACATGATTCCATATGTGTTATTTCATAGTTTTGATGTCTTCACTATTATTCTACAATGTAGAAAATAGTAAAAAATAAAGAAACCCTGGAACGAGTAGGTGTGTCAAAACTTATGACTGGTACTGTATATATATACTATTCTCAATGTATCATCAGTATTGTCTCTCAGCCATGGTGGTGCTGATATGCTAGTTATAGCGAACAACTAGGAAACTATGCATTCCCATTAACAATGCTCCCAATGACCAAAGTGGATATTCTTATACAGCTTAAAAGGAAGTGAGGGAAAACCTGTTGTTTTCCCTATGAGCATTCCAATTATTTTTTTGATGTGAAGTGAAAATGAATCTCGCATAGGCTCATTAACGCTTTTGTAGACACCTCGTGTACAGATGTCTAACCCCCCTTGCAATTGTTATACCTGTAGTTGTTTGTCATCATTGATTTATCTGTCTTCAAAGGTGATTTTTAATCGTGATTGTTACACAGGCACTTTAACTGATTCTACTATGTCCATAATAACGAAAACACCTTCAGGCATTGCTACTGCATTTTGCACAAGGCCGAGCTGAAGGACTTTGCATTTACTGGCAGGCCCATGATAAAGGGCCATCATTACGCTAATCTTTGACACAAATGCACACACAGCACAATCCTAAACCCAGACACCAGGTGTGAGCATGGAAAACCATACCACCCTTTTTCCTGTGGGCGGCTTTCAAAATCCTGCCAAGCTTACCTCAGATTTCCTTCCCCCCCTAAGTCCAGCAGACCTCCCCGCCAGTGTTCCTCTGCCACAGTAGAAAGTCATCATGTTCAGGTTGTCTTAGCTGGCCACTAACTGCAATTACACCAACTGTGCTGTAGCCAGGCAAAACTGTCGGTTTGTAGCTCTTGGAGCTCTCCAACACCACTGTGAAGGTTTGCAGAAGCTTTATTTTTAAAACATGCTTCGACTCGATGTCATATGCACAGACTTCATGGTTATTACCTCTGCCCATGAAAAACCATTGCTGACCTACGCCACGCCACGGAGGTGATTTGGTGAGGAAAATATTATGGTTGGAGAGAATAGACACGGCACTTGAAGAGAACAGTGAGGCCTTTCTTTAGCCCTGGGCGGTTGTACTAAAGGCTGATGTGGAGTCAGACAGGTCTGCAGGTTTTTGGAACTGCAGCTGGTGTTCTATAGAGAAATGCCAGGAACTGAGCTCAATGTTAATGTTTGGCATGGATTACCCCCCAAAATGTAAATTAAGCACATTCTTCAGAACAGAGCCTTTTTCTCAGAACATTTATTCAGGAATATTTCATACCATATCTTTTTCATACAAGTAACAATGGCCGTCAATCAATATTCACACTGTACTGTATGTAAAATAATTTGTTTATGACATCAGATTATGTTGTCGTCTTTAAATGTTGGAAGTCTTTTTTTTTTTTACAACTTTTAAAAATGTTTTTATATACTAGTGTTAACAGTTGTTGCTAATGGAGAAGTTTTCTGAACAATTTGCTTGTGAAATTGTTCTCTGCCTCGTGTGTAGAAATCAATGCTCTCATGCATAAACCAAGAAAATCATACAACATGCTAATGGTCTATACTGTCCATAATCTCCCATCATTGTAAAAATACATTAAAACCATTGTTTGATATAATCTTTGTTTAAATGTAATATGCAAGAATCACTTCACACTCCATTATAGTGGAGGACGTTTATACAGCTTGTTTTGCATGAGCTCTGAATTAAAAAGAAAATGTTTATACATTCTGTCTCATTAGTGTTTTTTTTATGTAATCACAGGAACCCAAGTCATTGTACTGTACAAGAAGATGGCAGTGATTTGGAGACCCCCCCCCCCCCCCCCCCCCCCCCCCCCTTCTCTAGCCAGGCCACCACTGTTAAGGGTCACATTCCATAGAGGGGTTAGTCACAATTGTTTTGCCCCAGAAGACTGACTGAGTTGTATGATCTGGACCTGTGTGCTCGGGGGCAAAAGACAAAGAGTGACCTGGTTTCACACAACATGAGTGATAGACTGTGGCCAGGCTTTCATGGAGTTGTGTCAGCGCTGCCTTTCCCCAAAAATGCTCACAAGCTCTCCAAGAAGCCTGGTTCATTGTAGTGACACTCTCTCCCCCAACAGATACAAAAGCTCCTCTTATTTTCTTTATATTTCCTGCTAACTGAACACTTGTCATTTTTGTGACCTGTTATACACCGAGTATACCAACCATTAAGAACACTTGCCTAATATTGACACACTTTGCCTAATTGAACTGGAGGAACAGGAAAAAATGTGACATCTTTCGGTGCCTAGTCAAGGCTTTTAGAGCATTCTTCCTCTTGAAGAACTGACCTAGGAACCGCAGTGCTTTTGAGAAAGTATTCACACCCTCTTGACTTTTTCCACATTTTGTTGTGTTACAGCCTGAATTTAAAATGGATTAAATTGGGATTGTTGGTCACTGGCCTACACACAACACACCATAATGTCAAACTGGGTTTATGTTTTTAGAATGATTGACTAATTAATGAAAAATGAACATCTTGAAATGTCTTGAGTCGATAAGTATTCAACCCCTTCGTTGTGCCAAAAATAAGTTCAGGAGTAAAAATGTGCTTATTTTTAAATGACAACCTCATCTCTCTACCCCACACATACAATTTTCTATAAAGGTCCCATCTGTCGAGCAGTGAACTTCAAACACAGATTCAACCTCAAAGACCAGAGGTTTTTCAAAACCTTGCAAAGAAGTGAACCTATTGGTAGATGGGTAATAAATAAATAATACATGAAATGTCCCTTTGAGTATGGTGAAGTTATTAATTACACTTTGGATGGCGTATCAACACACCCAGTCACAACAAAGATACAGGCGTCCTTCCTAACTCAGTTGCCGGAGAGGAAGGAAACCGCTCAGGGATTTCACCATGAGGCCAATGGTGACTTTAAAACAGTTACATGGCTGTGTTGGGAAACTGAGGATGGATCAACAACATTGTAGTTACTCCACACTACTAAACTAATTGACAGAGTGAGAAGGAAACCTGTACAGAATAAAAAATATATTTCTAAACATGCATTTTGTTTGCAACAGGGCTCTATAGAAATACTGCAAATCATTTGGCAAAGCAATTACACTTTTTGTGCTTCATACAAATTATGTTTGGGGCAAATCCAATAAAACACATTGAGTACCACTCTACATATTTTCAAGCATAGTGATGGAATCACGTTATTGGACTGGGGTGTTTAATCGTTAAGGACTGGGGTGTTTTTCAAGATAAAAAAATAAACTAAACTAAATGGAGCTAAGCACAGTCAAAATTATAGAGAAAAACCTGGTTTAGTCTGTTTTCTATCAGACAAATGTACCTTTCAGCAGAACAATAACCTAGGCCAAATATACACCGGAGTTGCTTACCAAGATGACAGAGAATGTTCCTGAGTGGCCGAGTTACTGCAGGCTTGAAGCAAGATTTGAAAAAGGTTGTCAAGCGACGATCAACAACCAATTTGACAGAGCTTGAAGAATGTCGAAAACAATAATGGGCAAATATTGTACTACCCATGTGTGCAAAACTCTCAGAGACTTACCCAGAAAGACTCACATCTGTAAATGCTGCCAAAGGTTATTCTAACACTCAGAGTGTGAATACTTAGTGCATTTGGAAAGTATTCAGACCTCTTGACTTTTTCCACGTTTTATTACGTTACAGCCTTATTCTAAAATGTATTAGAATTGTTTTTTTCCTCATCAGTCTACACAAAATAACACATAATGACAAAACAAAAACTGCTTTTTGGATTATTTTTTTTGTTGCAAATGTTAAAAAAAAACGGAAATATCACATTTACATACATAATTGGACCCATTAACCAGTACTTTGTTGAAGCACCTTTAGCAGCGATTACAGCCTTGAGTCTTTTTGGGTAGGATGCTAGAAGCTTGGCACACCTGTATTTGGGGGAATTTCTCCCATTCTTCTCTGCAGATCCTCTCAAGCTCTGTCAGGGTGGATGGGGAGCGTCGCTGCACAGCTATTTTCAGGTCTCTCCAGAGATGTACGGTCGGATTCTGGCTGGGCCACTCAAGGACATTCAGAGACTTGTCCCGAAGCAACTCCTGCGTTGTCTTGGCTGTGTGCTAGGGTCTTTGTCCTGTTAGAAGGTGAAGCTTCACCCCAGTCGGAAGTGCGGAGTAGGTTTTCATCAAGGATCTCTTTGTACTTTGCTCGGTTCATCTTTCCCTCGAATCGAGGGACCCATCTTCAATGCTCTTACTGAGGGAAGGAGGATGTTGGCCAAGATCTCGCAATACATGGCCCCATCCATCCTCCATCCCCATCCATCCTCCCCTCAATACAGTGCAGTCGTCCTGTCCCCTTTGCAGAAAAGCATCCCCAAAGAATGATGTTTCCACCTCCATGCTTCACGGTTGGGATGAGGTTCTTGGTGTTGTACTCATTCTTCTTCTTCCTCCAAACACAGAGAGTGGAGTTTAGACCAAAAGGCTCTATTTTTGTATCATCAGACCACATGACCTTTTCCAATTCCTCCTCTGGATCATCCAGATGGTCATTGGCAAACTTCCGACGGGCCTGGACAAGCGCTGGCTTGAGAATGGGGACCTTGCGTGCACTGCAGGATTTCAATCCATGACGGCGTAGTGTGTTACTAATGGTTTCTTTGAGGCTGTGGTCCCAGCTCTCTTCAGGTCATTGACCAGGTCCTGCCGTGTAGTTCTGGGCTGATCCCTCACCTTCCTCATGATCATTGATGCCCCACGAGGTGAGATCTTGCATGGAGCCCCAGACCGAGGATGATTGACCGTCATCTTGAACTTCTTCCATTTTCAAATAATTGCACCAACAGTTTTTGCCTTCTCACCAAGCTGCTTGCCTATTGTCCTGTATCCCATCCCAGCCTGGTGCAGGTCTACAATTTTATCCCTGATGTCCTTACACCCTGTCTGGTCTTGGCCATTGTGGAGAGGTTGGAGTCTGTTTGATTGAGTGTGTGGACAGGTGTCTTTTATACAGGTAACGAGTGGAGAACAGGAGGGCTTCTTAAAGAAAAACGAACAGGTCTGTGAGAGCTGGAATTCTTACTGATTGGTAGGTGATCAAATACTTATGTCATGCAATAAAATGCAAATTAATTACTTAAAAATCATACAATGTGATTTTCTGGATTTTTGTTTTAGATTCCGTCTCTCACGGTTGAAGTGTACCTATGATAAAAATTACAGACCTCTACATGCTTTGTGAGTAGGAAAACCATATATGTGTGTGTGTGTGTATATATATATATATATATATATATATATATATATATATATATATATATATATATATATATACACACACACACACACACACACACACACACACACACACACACACACACACACACACACACAGTGGGGAGAACAAGTATTTGATACACTGCCGATTTTGCATAATAAATGTTTATATACATTTTAGAATAAGGCTGTAATGTGACAAAATGTGGGGGGAAAAATCAAGGGGTTTGAATACTTTCCGAATGCAATATGTAAATTAGATATTTCTGGATTTATTTTAATACATTTGCAAAAAATAAAAGTTGTCACTGTCATTATGGGGTATTGTGTGTAGATGGGTGAGAAAAAATATCTATTTAATCCATTTTGAATTCAGGCTGTAAATGTAGAATAAGTCAAGGGGTATGAATACTTTCTGAAGTCACCATACATTTACAGTCATTTAGCAGACACTTATGCATAGCAACTTATAGGAGCAATTTAGGTTAAGTGCCATGCTCTAGGGCACAGATTTTTCACAGTCGGCTCGGGGATTGGAACTAGCGACCTTTCTGCTCTTCACTGCTAGGCTACCAAACCCCCAATAACATTTACATCGATGTACAGCCACCCATGACGGGTACATCCATGAATGTTTCAGTTGAAGTCGGAAGTTCACATACACCTTAGCCAAATACATTTAAAACTCAGTGTTTCACAATTCCTGACATTTAATCCAAGTAAAAATTCCCTGTCTTAGGTCAGGTAGGATCACCACCTTATTTTAAGAATGTGAAATGTCAGAATAATAGTAGAGAGAATGATTTATTTCATCACATTCCCAGTGGATCAGAAGTTTACATACACTCAATTAGTATTTGGTAGCATTGCCTTTAAGTTGTTTAACTTGGGTCAAACGTTTCGGGTAGCCTTTCACAAGCGTCCCACAATAAGTGAATTTTGGCCCATTCCTCCTGACAGAGCTGGTGTAACTGAGTCAGGTTTGTAGGCCTCCTTGCTCGCACATTTTTTTCCAGTTCTGCCCACATGTTTTCTATAGGATTAAGGTCAGGGCTTTGTGATGGCCACTCCAATACATTTACTTTGTTGTCCTTAAGCCATTTTGCCACAACTTTGGAAGTATGCTTTGGGTCATTGTCCAATTGGAAGACCCATTTGGGACCAAGCTTTAACTTCCTGACTGATGTTTTGAGATGTTCCTTCAATATATCCACAATTTTCCTCACTCATGATGCCATCTATTTTGTTAAGCGCACCAGTCCCTCCTGCAGCAAAGCACCCCCACAACAT
Source organism: Oncorhynchus mykiss (assembly GCF_013265735.2). Classification (NCBI taxonomy): domain Eukaryota; kingdom Metazoa; phylum Chordata; class Actinopteri; order Salmoniformes; family Salmonidae; genus Oncorhynchus; species Oncorhynchus mykiss. Next base: position 45,301,297 of record NC_048567.1, read on the forward strand.
GATGCTGCCACCCCTGTGCTTCACGGTTGGGATGCTGTTCTTCGGCTTGCAAGCCTCCCCCTTTTTCCTTCAAACATAATGGTCATTATGGCCAAACAGTTCTATTTCTGTTTCATCAGACCAGAGGACATTTCTCCAAAAAGTATGAAATTTGTCCCCATGTGCAGTTGCAAACTGTAGTCTGGCAGTTTTGGAACAGTGGCTTCTTTCTTGCTGAGCGGCCTTTCAGGTTATGTCGATATAGGACTCGTTTTACTGTGGATAGATATTTTGACCCCATTTCCTCCAGCATCTTCACAAGGTCCTTTGCTGTTGTTCTGGGATTGATTTGCACTTTTTGCACCAAAGTACGTTCATCTCTAGGAGACAGAACTTCCTGAGCGTTATGACAGCTGCATGGTCCCATGGTGTTTATACTTGCGGACTATTGTTTGTACAGATGAATGTGGTACCTTCAGGCGTTTGGAAATTGCTACCAAGGATGAACCAGACTTGGAGGTCTACAATTTGTTTGAGGTCTTGGCTGATTTCTTTTGATTTTCCCATGTCAAGCAAAGAGGCACTGAGTTGGAAGGTAGGCCTTGAAATACATCCACAGGTACACCTCCAATTGACTCAAATTATGTCAATTAGCCTATCAGAAGCTTCTAAAGCCATGACATGACATTTTCCTAGATGTTTAAAGGCACAGTCAACTTAGTGTAACCCACTGGAATTGTGATATTATTTCACTTATAATTCAATGTGTCTAAACAATTGTTGGGAAAATGACTTGTGTCATGCACAAAGTAGATGTCCTAACCAACTTGCCAAAACTATAGTTTGTTAACAAGGAATTTGTGGAATGGTTAAAAAATAAGTTTTAATGACTCCAACCTAAGCGTACGTAAACTTCCGACTTCAACTGTATTGGCAAACTGGAACATGTATATGCCAGCAACCTTGACACACAGTATGAATTAACTGAGTGATAAGTGAATCACTCTGCAAAACAAACACTACTGTACAGAGCCTGACATATTACAAAGTGATATTTAACTTTAAAATTGTTTTGATCCAGCAAAACTGAAACATTCTTGGGGCAATGCCAGAAACAAGAATGATACGGCACATTTGAAAACAGAAATATTTATTATATGAAAATACAGCCTTTGTGAAAAGTGTGTGTGTTTGGGCTTGTTCACGCTTAACAGTCCAGTAGGCTGCTGAGCCAGCTGTGGTCAAATGTTCTAACTTTCCTCAGTTCCCTCTCTTGGGCTTTGGTGAGAGCTGGTGCCCCAAACTCCTCGGGATGGCCCCATGTTGCCGATTCCCCCAGACGGGGGTCTGCTTCCCCTTCGGAGTCCTCTTCCTCTTTCTCTCTCTCCATTTCCCCTTCTTCATGTTCTTTTTCCTCTCTTCAGCAATTTACAAAAAAACAAAAAACACATGTAAGTGGGGTGAGAGCCCTCATGACTAAGCAATTATTCCAAAATATTAAAACAGTCAACATAAAATGTGATTATCCATAGTACTGTCTAGCATATGTGGGGAATTTTCTGACCCAAAGTGCATATCAGCCCGCTTTCTCAAGGAAGTGAGATGTAGCATTTGTTACTGTACCTTCGGGAAAGTATTAAGACCCCTCGACTTTTCCACGTTAAGACTAATGTAACATTCTAAAAAATATATTTTAAATCCTCAGCAATCTACACACAATAACCCATGATGACAGAGCGAAAAACAGGTTTTTAGAAATGTTTGCAAATGTATAAAATAAAATAGATACCTTATTTAAGTAAGTATTCAAACCCTTTGCTATGAGACTCAATTTAGCTCAGGTGGATCCTGTTTCCAGTGATCATCCTTGAGATGTTTGTAGTCCACCTGTGGTAAATTCAATTGGAGATAATTTGGTCCCGCAGTTGACAGTACATGTCAGAGACAAGTCTCAATGTCCTTGAGTGGTACAGCCAGAGCCCGGACTTGAACCTGATCGAACATCTCTGGAGAGACCTGAAAATAGCTGTGCAGCAACGCTCCCCATCCAACCTGACAGAGCTTGAGAGGATCTGCAGAAACTCCCAAATACAGGTGTGCCAAGCTTGTAGCGTCATACCCAAGAAGAATCAAGGCTGTATTCGCTGCCAAAGGTGCTACAACAAAGTACTGAGTAAAGGGTCTGAAAACTTATGTAAGTGAGATATTTCCATTTTTAATAAAACATGTTTTGCTTTGACATTATGGGGTATTGGGTGTAGATTGTAGATCCATTTTTAGAATAAGGCTGTAACGTAACAAAATGTGGAAAAAGTCAAGGGGTCTGAATTACTTTCCAAACGCACCGTATATAACCTTTTAGGTTTAAGATTATATTGACAGAACAAATTCTTACTTAAAAACAATGACCTGGGGGAGTACACGAACTGAACTCTACCCACACGCTCATACTTAAACCTGACACACATACCACGCGCACTGATAAAAGGTGTACTGTTGGGGGGGGGGGGGTACTCGAAGACCAGGGTTGGAAAACGCTGTGCTAGGGTGTAAGGTCATCGTCACCATACTACTTTGACCTCTCCATTGTTTTCAGGGGAATGTAGATGAACCTATTCATTGTGATTCTATGTCAACATATTCTGTTTTTTTGTGTGTGTTTTTTAAACTGTATGCCACAAAAAAACATTATCTTGTCTGGAACAATAAACAAACTACTAGTAACTGGACTCACCTGGCAGAGGAGCTGGAGATGAGCAGGGAGCGGACAAACATGGCACAGAGGAACGAGGCTGAAGGCAGGACGTGGGCTGGGGTGTGCAGCAGCTGAGGGAGAGAGAGCGGGAGAGGAGTGAGTTATGCAGAGGTCCTGATGCGTATTGCTCACCGACTATGCCCTTCAGGGCCAATGATCAATAACCTGGTCTAAAAAGTTACACTGGGTTCTTGAGAGAATCAAGTAAGTGTTCCCCGTTTACCTTTACAATTATTAGCCAATAAAACATTTATTGATTAACTTTCTGATACACTCTGGGAACGTTTGCAGACCATTTCGTCTCACCTAGCATCTAAAGTGAGCTCAGTATATTCAGTAGTTCGCTGCTTGGAAGTATACAAATACTTGGCACATGCATTTTTTATGCATTCTAGCAAAGCTAAACATGAACTTTGAGGACCAACACAGAATGTAGAAACACAAGGCTTATTTACAGGTCAGCAAATTAACAGCCAGTGAACATTGCATGAACACACACACACACACCACACACACCTCCTTGATGGCAATGGAGCCCTGTGGGAGCTGAGTCCTTTCTGCCATGGGATTGGTCAGTGCTTCCTGCTTCTCCAGTTGCTGCCCTCTGTGTTTCCCTAACAACAGGTAGAACGGCGTCACGGCAACACTGTCGTCTACCATGAGCTGAAAAACACCCCGAAAACAAAGAGTCAGAACTGACGCAGAGAATGCTATACATTGTCACAGAAAATTAAAAAAACCTCAAATGAATGACAGTACATGTTCGCAGCCATTTTGGAACGAAATGGAATTGTACCTGTTTACTGGATGCCAACAGTCTGTCCTCTTCAGTCTTGGTGCTAAAAGTCAACAAATCCTATAAACGGATGTCAGACAGAACCTCTGTGGTTAGTTACCTGCCAGTGGAATAAGAAGTCAAACTCAAGCATGCTCCTACACCCCAGTTTCCTTACTTTCAAATGTAATTTAGTAGTTTGGAGGAACTTCAAACATGTGGTGTGTCCAGTCCTTTCATTTACTAGCGGTGACAAAGGAAAGGAGACGAGGAGAGGACACCATGAGTCTGGAGACCGTGTGTATTATATGTATATATTCACCATGTGTTGGGTCAAGAAGTAGAGCTGGGATCTGTTGAGCCACTGGGTACGCTCCTCGCAGCTCTCCAGCATCTGGTCGCGCGGCGCGAAGACTGCATGCTGCACCTTGCCCGTGCACAAAGCCTTTTGGGAGTAGAGGGGCCGTGGCTCGCTGGGCTTGAACACAAACACTGGAGGGAGCAGAGGGCATATTGAGGAGTGAAGCCCATTTAACCTATTTAGACATGGTTGGGTCTACCGTACGACAAGGCTACAGCACATATTATACAATACCTAAGGGGACCCTGCCATGTGCAATTAGCTACGCTTTGGGCCCTTGGAGTGGGTGTGGCAAAACAATCTAAACCAAATGAGGCAAAATAGTTATGTTGGTACTGGCAGCTAGAACCAGAAACTAGGTAGTACTCACAGTCAGAGCTGCCAGATTGGCTGCAGAAGGCAGCTATGTTCTCAGACAGCGGGTCGGTCTGGAGCAGGCTTACGTCCATGGGGGTACTCCACTCCACTGAGAGAGAGAAGGGAAGAGAGAAACACATGTAAAAAGAGAAAAAAGTTTACAGATTGAACAGATTTGTTTTATTTCTTAAGTCATGGATGTGTTGCTTATAGGCCAGTTGCACACGAGCACACACGTCAGAGAGCCACCGTCTTACGTGAGCAGGTGAGGAGGTTCCAGCAGCAGAGTTGGTTCTTGGTGCTGGCCCCCAACAGGTACTTGGAACAGCTTAACCGTCCAAAACAAAGGTCCCTGTTGGATCAAAAGAGTCTGTTAACCTTCAAACCACGTCACCCGTCTCTTACCGTACTGTCAAAGTCCACCTGACCATACCACCACCCACCCTAAAAACATATTTCACAGGATTAGTGGCAAGAAGCTTTTCCACACCAGAGCTCCAACTACAAATGCAGTCACCTGAAATAATTTCAGTTCAGACCACATGTAAACACCAAACAGAAAAATCCATAGGTGGTTACACAACAGACTATGAGCAGCTGGAATAACAATGCAGAGTCCCAGTGCTTGACTTCCACAGCCATCTGTACCAGCAATTGCCTACATCCCCCTGAGCACATACGAGGCAGAGATATCCCTATTCAGTGCTGTGAGAAAGTATTTGCCCCCTTTCTAATTCTATACTTTTGCATACTGAATGTTATCAGATACATTTTACCCCACTCTTCTTTAACTCAGCGACATTTGTGGGTTTTCAAGCATAAACTGCCTGTTTCAGGTCCTGCCACATCTCAATTGGGATTAGGTCTTGACTGACTAGGCCATTCCAAAACTTCAAAATTGTTCTTTAGCCATTTTCAAATCATGTAGACTTGTGTGTTTTCCATCATTCTCTTGCGGCGTGACCCAGCTGCGCTTCAGCTTACAGACGGATGACCTGACATTCTCCTGTAGAATTTTATGATACAGAGCAGCATTTAGGGTTTCTTCTATTAAGGCAAGTCGTCCAAGTCCTGAGGAAGCAAAGCATCCCCAAAACATCACACTAACAACACAATGCAGAGAAGCAGAGCTGCCACAAGCATTTTGCTACACCAACAATAACATCTGCTAAACATGTGTATGTGACCAACAATTTTATTTGGTGCTTGACTGTTGGCGTAAGGTTCTTACTGTGGAATGCGGTGTTTGGTTTTCACTAGGCATAATGGGATCCATGTCAACCAAAAAAAGTTATACTTTTGACTCATCTGTCCATAGAACATTCTTCCAAGAGTCTTGTTGACCTGCCAGTTCCTTTTTTGGCAAACTTGAGTCAACTTTTTTGGAAGTGATGGGTTCCATTATGTCTGGCGAAAACCAAACACCGCATTCTACAGTACGAACTTCATAGCAACGGTCAAGCATGGTGGTGGAAGTGTGATGTTTTGGGGATACTTTGCTACCACAGGACTTGGACGACTTGCCTTAATAGAAGAAACCATGAGTTCCGCTCTGTATCAGAGAATTCCACAGGAGAATTTCAGGCCATCCAACAGTGAGCTGAAGCACAGCTGGGTAATGCAGCAGGAAACTATGCAGTTTTTTGGTTTTTTTTACGTGTTATTTCTTACATTGGTACCCCAGGTCATCTTAGGTTTCATTACATACAGTCGAGAAGAACTACTGAACATAGCAGCGTCAACTCACCATCAGTACGACCAACAATATGACTTTCGCGACGCGGATCCTGTGTTCTGCCTTTCACCCAGGACAACGGAATGGATCCCAGCCGGCGACCCAAAAAAACGACTTCGTAAAAGGGGGAAACGGAGCGGTCTTCTGGTCAGACTCCGGAGACGGGCACATCGTGCACCACTCCCTAGCATTCTTCTCGCCAATGTCCAGTCTCTTGACAACAAGGTTGATGAAATCCGAGCAAGGGTAGCATTCCAGAGGAACATCAGAGACTAACGTTCTTTGCTTCACGGAAACATGGCTCACTGGAGAGACGCTATCGGAATCGGTGCAGCCAGCTGGTTTCTCCACGCATCGCGCAGACAGAAACAAACATCTTTCTGGTAAGAAGAGGGGCGTGGGCGTATGCTTCATGGTTAACGTGACGTGGTGTGATCATAACATACAGGTACTCAAGTCCTTCTGTTCACCTGATTTAGAATTCCTCACAATCAAATGTCGACCGCATTATCTACCAAGGGAATTCTCTTCGATTATAATCACAGCCGTATATATTCCCCCCCAAGCAGACACATCGATGGCTCTGAACGAACTTTATTTGATTCTTTGCAAACTGGAATCCATTTATCCGGAGGCTGCATTCATTGTAGCTGGGGATTTTAACAAGTCTAATCTGAAAACAAGACTCCCTAAATTTTATCAGCATATCGATTGCGCAACCAGGGCTGGAAAAACCTTGGATCACTGCTATTCTAACTTCCGCAACGCATATAAGGCCCTGCCCCGCCCTCCTTTCGGAAAAGCTGACCACGACTCCATTTTGTTGATCCCTGCCTACAGACAGAAACTAAAACAAGAAGCTCCCGCGCTGAGGTCTGTTCAACGCTGGTCCGACCAATCTGATTCCACACTCCAAGACTGCTTCCATCACGTGGACTGGGATATGTTTCGTGTGAAACTGAAAGCGCGAACCACTGCTTTTAAATCAGGGCTAGGTGACCGGAAACATGACCGAATACAAACAGTGTAACTATTCCCTCCGCTAGGCAATCAAACAAGCTAAGCGTCAGTATAGAGACAAAGTAGAATCTCAATTCAACGGCTCAGACACAAGAGGTATGTGGCAGGGTCTACAGTCAATCACGGATTACAAAAAGAAAACCAGCCCCTTCACGGACCAGGATGTCTTGCTCCCAGGCAGACTAAATAACTTTTTTGCCCGCTTTGAGGACAATACAGTGCCACTGACACGGCCCGCAACTAAAACATGCGGACTCTCCTTCACTGCAGCCAACGTGAGGAAAACATTTAAACGTGTCAACCCTCGCAAGGCTGCAGGCCCAGACGGCATCCCCAGCCGCGCCCTCAGAGCATGCGCAGACCAGCTGGCCGGTGTGTTTACGGACATTTCAATCAATCCCTATCCCAGTGTGTTGTTCCCACATGCTTCAAGAGGGCCACCATTGTTCCTGTTCCCAAGAAAGCTAAGGTAACTGAGCTAAACGACTACCGCCCCGTAGCACTCACTTCCGTCATCATGAAGTGCTTTGAGAGACTAGTCAAGGACCATATCACCGCCACCCTACCTGACACCCTAGACCCACTCCAATTTGCTTACCGCCCAAATAGGTCCACAGACGATGCAATCTCAACCACACTGCCCTAACCCATCTGGACAAGAGGAATACCTATGTGAGAATGCTGTTCATCGACTACAGCTCGGCATTCAACACCATAGTGCCCTCCAAGCTCGTCATCAAGCTCGAGACCCTGGGTCTCGACCCCGCCCTGTGCAACTGGACTTCCTGACGGGCCGCCCCCAGGTGGTGAGGGTAGGCAACAACATTTCCACCCCGCTGATCCTCACTGGGGCCCCACAAGGGTGCGTTCTGAGCCCTCTCCTGTACTCCCTGTTCACCCACGACTGCGTGGCCACGCACGCCTCCAACTCAATCATCAAGTTTGCGGACGACACAACAGTGGTAGGCTTGATTACCAACAAGGACGAGACGGCCTACAGGGAGGAGGTGAGGGCCCTCGGAGTGTGGTGTCAGGAAAATAACCTCACACTCAACGTCAACAAAACTAAGGAGATGATCGTGGACTTCACGAAACAGCAGAGGGAGCACCCCCCTATCCACATCGATGGAACAGTAGTGGAGAGGGTAGTAAGTTTTAAGTTCCTCGGCGTACACGTCACAGACAAACTGAATTGGTCCACCCACACAGACAGCATCGTGAAGAAGGCGCAGCAGCGCCTCTTCAACCTCAGGAGGCTGAAGAAATTTGGCTTGTCATCTAAAGCACACAAACTTCTACAGATGCACAATCGAGAGCATCCTGTCGGGCTGTATCACCGCCTGGTACGGCAACTGCTCCGCCCACAACCGCAAGGCTCTCCAGAGGGTAGTGAGGTCTGCACAACGCATCACCGGGGGGCAAACTACCTGCCCTCCAGGATACCTACACCACCTGATGTCACAGGAAGGCCATAAAGATCATCAAGGACAACAACCACCCGAGCCACTGCCTGTTCACCCTGCTATCATCCAGAAGGCGAGGTCAGTACAGGTGCATCAAAGCTGGGATCGAGAGACAGAAGCTGTTTTTCAGTCTCAAGGCCATCAGACTGTTAAACAGCCACCACTAACATTGAGTGGCTGCTGCCAACACACTGACTCAACTCCAGCCACTTTAATAATGGGAATTGATGGGAAATTATGTAAAATATATCACTAGCCACTTTAAACAATGCTACCTAATATAATGTTACATACCCTACATTATTCATCTCATATGTATATGTATATACTGTACTCATCTACTGCATCTTTATGTAATACATGTATCACTAGCCACTAACTATGCCACTTTGTTTACATACTCATCTCATATGTATATACTGCACTCAATACCATCTACTGTATCTTGCCTATGCCGCTCTGTACCATCACTCATTCATATATCTTTATGTACATATTCTTTATCCCCTTACACTTGTGTCTTATAAGGTAGTAGTTTTGGAATTGTTAGCTAGATTACTTTTGGTTATTACTGCATTGTCGGAACTAGAAGCACAAGCATTTCGCTACACTCGCATTAACATCTGCTAACCATGTGTATGTGACAAATAAAATTTGATTTGATTTGAAGTCTACATGAAAATGGTTAAGAAGCAACAAATTTGAAGTTTTGGAATGGCCTAGTCAAAGTCCAGACCTAATCCCAATTGAGATCTAGTGGCAGGACTTGAAAATAACAGTTCATGCTTGAAAACCCACAAATGTCACAGTTAAAGAAGCAAGAGTCTGTAAGCAAGAGTGGGCAAAAATGTATCCACAGCAATGTGAGACTGATCAACAACTACAGGAAGCATTTGGTTGCAGCCATTGCAGCAAAAGGTTGCACAACCACTTATTGAGTGAAAGGGGGAAATTACTTTTTCACACAGTGAAATTGGGTGTTGCATAACTTATTTAAATAAATACATACATACACTGAACAAAAATATAAACACAACATGTAAAGTGTTGGTCCCATATTTCCTGAGCTGAAAAGGATTCCAGAATTTTTCCATACGCACAAAAAGCTTCTCAACTTTGGTTGGACAACTGTGCTAATATCCCTGTTAGTGAACATTTCTCCTTTGCCAAGATAATACATCCACCTGACAGGTGTGGCATATCAAGAAGCTGATTAAACAGCATGATCATTGCACAGATGCACCTTGTGCTGAAAAAAAAAAAAAGGCCACTAAAATGTCACAACACAATGCCACAGATGTCTCAAGTTGAGGGAGCGAGCAATTGACATGCTGACTGCAGGAATGTCCACCAGAGCTGTTGCCAGAGAATGTTATATTAATATCTCTACCCTAAGCCACCTCCAATGTCATTTTAGAGAATTTGGTAGTACGTCCAACCGGCCTCACAACCAGGTGTGTCCATGCCAGCCCAGGACCTCCACATCTGGCTTCTTCACCTGCGGGATCGTCAAACTCATTCTGATTGGCTGGGCCTGGCTCCCAAGTGGGTGGTCCAATGCCCTCCCAGGCCCACTGGTGGCTGCGTTCCTGCCCAGTCATGTGAAATCCATAGATTAGGGCCTAATGAATTTAATTGACTGATTTCCTTATATGAACTGTAACTCGGTAAAATCATTGCAATTGTTGCGTTTATATTTTTGTTCAGTATAAGTATCAATTTGTTTTGTTATTTGTAAAACGCAGGTTCCCTTTATCTAATATTAGGTTTTGGTTGAAGATCTGATAATTCATCCTGATTTTAGGCAAAGGATGTAAAAAAAAAAAAATTGAGAGTGATGTATAGTTGACTATCAAAGTATGCAATGGCTTGGGGCCATTGTGAATACCAGCACTAAAACCAGTGTGTAGTCATTTGCAGGCTGCAGCTAAGAAGCTTTGGCCTGAAATTTAATAAGACAACACCAAATACAAATTGTCTGCACTCACTGACCTAAGGAGAGGGGGGAGGGGGCTGACTTGGCAAGATATTGGAGTAGAGGCTGACACTCAATGTTGCGCAGCAGGTTCTGTCTCCCAGGCTGACACGGCTGGCCAATAGAACTTGTTGCCATGAAGTACACTCGTTTTGTGCAAATAATACAGACTTACAGTTCCTTCAGAAAGTATTCATACCCCTCAACTTATACCACATTGTTGTTACTGCCTGAATTCAAAATGGATTCAATCTTTTTTTTCCTTTCACACATCTACACTCAATGGCCCATATTGACAAAGTGAAAATATGTTAAGAAATCTTTGCACATTTATTGAAAATGAAATACAGATATCTCATTTACTTAAGTATTCACACCCGAGTCAATACATGTTACAAACACCCGTGGCAGTGATTAGAGCTGTGTGTGTCTTTCTGGCTATGTCTAAGAGCTTTGCACACCTGGATTATACAATATTTGTACATTATTTTCAAAATTATTCAAGCTCTGTCAAGTTGGTTGTTAAACATTGCTAGGCAGCCATTTTCAGCTAAGTCTTGCTATAGATTTTCTGGCCAATTTAAGTCAAAACTGCAACTAGGCCACTCCGGGACATTTAATGTCATCTTGGTAAGCAATTCCATATTTATGTATATTTACTCGTGTTCTAGGTTATTATCCTGCTAAAAGGGGAATGTCTCCCAGCGTTTGTTGGAAAGCAGACAATTATTTTACTAGAAAACTCTAGTCTTTGCGGATGACAAGCATACCCATTACACGATGCAGCCAACATGCTTGAAAATATGAAGAGTGAAACTCAGTGATGTTATGTTTTGGGGCAAATCTAACAAAACAACACTTTTTATTCAGCACATAAAGTTCATTGCTTTGCCAATTTCTTTTTGCAGTTTTACTTTAGTGCCTTGTTGCAAACAGGATGCATGTTCTGGAATATTAATATTCTATAATTGCTTCCTTTTCACTCTGTCAATTAGGTTAGTATTGTAGAGTAACTACAGCCGTGGCCAAAAGTTTTGCGAACGGCACAAATATTAATTTTCAAAGTCTGCTGCCTCAGTTTGTATGATGGCAATTTGCATATACTCCAGAATGTTATGAAGAGTGATCAGATGAATTGCAATTAATTGCAAAGTCCCTCTTTGCCCTGCAAATGAACTGAATCCCCAAAAAACATTCCCACTGCATTTCAGCCCTGCCACAAAAGGACCAGCTGACATGTCAGTGATTCTCTCGTTAAGACAGGTGTGAGTGTTGACGAGGACAAGTCTGGAGATCACTCTGTCATGCTGATTGAGTTCAAATAACAGACTGGAAGCTTCAAAAGGAGGGTGGTGCTTGAGTCATTGTTTTTCCTCTGTCAACCATGGTTACCTGCAAGGAAACACATGCCGTCATCATTGCTTTCCACAAAAAGGGCTTCACAGGCAAGGATATTGCTGCCAGTAAGATTGCACCTAAATCAACCATTTATCAGATCATCAAGAACTTCAATTGAACCACTCTCCTTGTCGTGAAGGCTTCAGGGAGCCAAAGAAGGTCCAGCAAGCGCCAGGACCATCTCCTAAAGTTGATTCAGCTGCGGGATCGGGACACCAGCAGTACAGAATTTGCTCAGGAATGGTAGCAGGCGGGTGAGTGAGGCGAAGACTTTTGGAGGATGGCCTGGTGTCAAAAAGGGTAGCAAATAAGCCACTTCTCTCCAGGAAAAACATCAGAGACAGATGTATATTCTGCATAAGGTACAGGGATTGGACTGCTGAGGAATGGGGTAAAGTCATTTTCTCTGATGAATTCCCTTTCCGATTGTTTGGGGCATCCGGAAAAAAGCTTGTCCGGAGAAGACAAGGTGAGCGCTACCATCAGTCCTGTGTCATGCCAACAGTAAAGCATCCTGAGACCATTCATGTGTGGGGTTGCTTCTCAGCCAAGGGAGTGGGCTCACTCACAATTTTGCCAAAGAACACAGCCATGAATAAAGAATGGTACCAACACATCCTCCGAGAGCAACTTCTCCCAACCATTCAGGAACAGTTTGGTGATGAACAATGCCTTTTCCAGCATGATAGAGCACCTTGCCATAAGGCAAAAATGATAACTAAGTAGCTCGGGGAACAAAACATCAATATTTTGGGTCCATGGCCAGGAAACTCCCCAGACCTTAATCCCACTGAGAACTTGTGGTCAATCCTCAAGAGGCGGGTGGACAAACAAAAGCCCACAAATTCTGACAAACTCCAAGCATTGATTATGCAAGAATGGGCTGCCATCAGTCAGAATGTGGCCCAGAAGTTAATTGACAGCATGCCAGGGTGAATTGCAGAGGTTTTGAAAAAGGGTCAACACTGCAAATATTGACTCTTTGCATCAACTTCATGTAATTGTCAATAAAAGCCTTTGACACTTATGAAATGCTTGTAATTATACTTCAGTATTCCATAGTAACATCAGACAAAAATATATTAAGACACTGAAGCAGCAGACTTTGTGAAAATGAGTATCTGTGTCATTCTCAAAACTTTTGGCCACGACTGTACAATGTTGATCCATCCTCAGTTATTTCCCATCGCTGCTATTAAACTCTAACTAAAGTCATCATTGGCCTCATGGTGAAATCCCTGAGCGGTTTCCTTCCTCTCCGACAACTGAGTTAGGAAGGACGCCTGTATCTTTGTAGTGACTGGGTGTATACCATCCAAAGTGTAATTAATAACTTAATGTTCAAAAGGATATTCAATATCTGTTTTTTTCCCTCTTTCTTTTACCCATTACCAATAGGTGCCCTTCTTTGCGAGGCATTGGAAAACATCCCTGGTCTTTGTGGTTGAATCTGTGTTTGAAATTCACTGCTCGACAGAGGGACCTTAATTGTATGTGTGGGGTAGAGATGAGGTAGTCATTCAAAAATCATGTTACACACTATTATTGCACACCGTGAGTCCATGCAACTTATTTGAGTTAAGCAAATGTGTACTCCTGAACTTTAAGCTTTCCATAAAGGGATTAAATGCTTTGACTCAAGACATTTAACTGTCATTTGATTCATTTCTAAAAACATAATTACACATGGTAAAGTGGTAAAGGGGTATGAATACTTTCTGAAGGAACTGTAAGTACCACAGAGGGTGTTACACAAGTAAACAACGGAAATGTGAACCCAAGTTCATATCACGAGTCATAACTGTTGGTTTAACACTAGGAGAGTCAAGAGTTTTATTGACTCAAAATGGACTTACTTTTTTAATAACGCAGCCTTTTTTTAAGTCATGTCCTCCTGTCCTCGACTTTTCCTAAGTAAGTCTATAACACACAGTTGTTGTTAGAATTGTAATATCACAAACAGAATGTGTTATAAGCAGTTTTAAGAGGACATGTGATTTACAGCCAGTTATTTCACTGGTAGTCTGCCTGTCCAGCTGATGGCCCGTTGACACTAAACCTAAACTATATTGAAACTAAATTTCACACAGAGTTAGCCTACAGACAAGATTAAACTGACAATAGTCTAATGGAAAATAATATTTAAACTGTATATGAAGAATCTGATGAACAGCACAGCTTGGAATAGACATGAATTGCAGCAGCAAAAAGGGACATTATTCTACAGAGTCAAAAGCAGGTAAGACTATACTGTATCAGAAAGAGCAGGTTCCGCCATTTCTAAAACCACCTCTCCTTGCCAAACAACTCTTACAAATGACCCCTTGAGCTCCATTTCGAAATATAACTTTTTGGCAGAATTACCATGATTTCAGGCGCTCCCGGTGTGCACTGCAACACTCCAAAGCGTAGTAATATATTTGGACTCGGAATACATTATGCCACTCTGTTCTTTTGAAATGCATACTGTGCCTTAAGACTTGCCCTTAACAAATTAATAATGAATGATCGTTGCTATGGTGTTTATTTAATAGATTTTAACACTTGAATTGTGACGTTTGTACATAAACTAATAAAAATGCTAGTGGTCCAACGAGGCCTAGGCTTTTCTAGTGTTAGGCCATCTTGTTTGTTGACAGACTGCTATCTGCCAACATTCGTTTTTTGTTAGCAAAGTTGTTGAAACGTCTGCTCGTTTCAATGGTCGTGTGTGTTTGTGTATACTTGTATCAGTGTGTGAATGTTTGTAAGTGTGTGTGTTCTGACCTGATAGCCCCTGGGGGCTGGGACAGAGTGGTGAGTAGCTCCCAGGAAGCGGGGCTCCACACGGTCACCACTTCCTGGAAGCCGACGGACAAAAGGGAGCCGTCAGCCGAGAAGGAGCAGCAACCGGGCTTCAGGAGATGATACCCACCCACAAAGTCACATGCCCAGAAGCCCTCTGCTGGTCGTCATACGCATACAGAGAAAGGAAAAGCCAGGGAGAACGTTAAGAGCACCAGTTTGATTTGGCTCATCGGTACCTTGATTGGGCAAATCATGTGTCGGTGAATAATAACTAGCAGGTCTCAAGGACCTATTACATAGGAAGACTTGCCTAACCCTGGCCATCAGGCTCAACGATCCAAACCAAAACCCATAGAAAGAACCACCTCGGGACTACTTACCGTTGGCGTCTGAGTGGTCTGCCAGCAGCCAGGCTTTGAAGTGGCCGTCGAGGCTAGTGGTCACCAGCATGGTGGTCTCTGGGGAGGGGCTGAAGAACATGGCTGTAATCCGGTCCTCGTGGGGAGCTGTCACTGTGGTGTTCAGCACAAAACTACAGAGGGGGACAAGTTAGGGTGGAGAGCGGGTGAAAGATGGAAACCACATACTTAAATATATCACAAATGGAGCAGCGTTATAGCCAAATGTGTGAACAGCAATAACTAAGGGGCTTGTTATTGACGAGCATGAAAACAATGCCACGACATGTTGATATGAAGACATGTACAACATGCAACCAGGCTTATAAATAAATAGTACCTCTGAGTTAGCTCATCGTACGCCCACAGCTTCAAATTGATCTCCAGCTCAGCGCCTTTTTTTCTCCTCTCCTCCACGGTAGCAAGCCAGTCGCCGCGGGCGTCGAATGCCGCTTTGACCACCTCAAACTGGTCCAGACCCTCCTCATGGATGTACTCCTGCTGTACTATGTCCAACTGAAGGTAGAAGAGAAAGAGTAAAATCATTTTCATTAACTTGATTGGTCAATAAGAGTTCATTCATTCATTATCAAATAGTTACATTTTTTGTTCATGCCAAATGAGCGAAGCCAGACCTTCAAGACTCAGGCCATAGAAATAAAATGACTTGAATATCCATTCTAGTCATTCCATTTCTACAAGTCATGTGACAAAGTTCAAGAACATTCCTAGGTCGCTGCCTTGCCCAAGTTTACAAGGACAGCGTGTGGTGGTTTTAAATTGACAGCTCCTGTAGACAGAAAGGTGTGCATACGTTGTAGAGTTGCTTGTCGTGGTGGAGAGAGTAGAACTGCAGGTGCCCTGGTTTCCCATTAAGCACCAAAGCTTTACTGCGCGGGTCAATGATTAGGTTTGTCCACACACCATCGCCTTTAACCAGCCCCTGGATGACGGCCGACACTTTGACACAACTCTGAATGATTGTGATCTCTTGAGAGGGGGACCGAGAAAAAGGGAGGGGGAAAAAAACCCAGAAAGAAAGAGAATGGTTAGGACTACAGATTGAATATTCCTAAAAATCTTTCTAGCAGTTGACAAAAGAAACGTACATAGAATGAAAACATATGGCCACTGTACCTTGTAAATGTGAGACTTAGGACCCTGACCAGATTTAAGCATCCTTCCTTGAAGAATCACTGATCTAACATGATTGGATAGGTGCAAGCATGGATTCGGCACACAGCAATGACCAATCCAGTCATGTCAGATCAGTGATTACTTCAAGGGAGGGAGGAGAGATGAACCGTGAAATTCTTGTAACAGGCTGTAATAGTCCTTACTGTTGTCCGAGTGCGAGGTGCAGAACAAGGAACCGTCAGGTGACACGGCGATGTGTGTGATGGCGGCGCCCAGGCGCGGCAAGAAGTCTTTCTGGTTCTCCTGTGTGTAATGCCAATGGACCAGCACAGATTCTATGCCCCCACTCAGAAGATTAGTGCCTACAGAAAAGGAAACAAAGAGTCACGCCACTGGTTAAAATCCTTCCACCATGAAAACAGTTGGCATAGAGCAGTTGTCCCCAACTACATTCAGCCGCGGGAAGATTATTTATTGAGTTGACGATCGGGGGCCCGGAACGTCATGAATAATTTGTACACTCCAAATTTAAATCGCAATTATGACAAAAACAAATAATTTCAAACCTCGATTGCATTGGGACACGAACGCATATAATAATTTGTATAGCATTTTTCATTAGTTCTCAAAATATAAACATACATTTAGAATCAAGGCAGGTAAAATAGCCATAGGCACTAAATACATTTTAGATTGGGACTAGGAAAGAGCATATAGAAGTGAGTTAAGGACATTAAAAACAATTCAGAGTGATCTAGTGGCTCTCAGATGGTCAGGGAGAGCATTTCATAGGAGGCACAAGGGCAGAAGCCTCGGTCCCCGTAGTTCAGAGACGTGTCTTGGGGACTTGAAGCAGTAGGGAGTGGCTAGAATGCCTCCATTAGGTGTCAGAATTACTGGGGAACAGATTTCAAAAATTTAAAATAAATTTCAGCTCATTTCCTGCTGATTTTACAGTCTTATGTCCATCAACGAAATATGTATGTATTCAGAAACCTTCCCTTTTTCAAAATGTTGTTAGCCTTATTCTAAAATGGATGAAAAAAAAAGTCATTTCGTACATCTACACACAATACCCCATAATGACAAAGCAAAAACAGGCTATGAAATCTGCACATTTATTAAAAAAAAACATTTTTACATAAGTATTCAGACCCTTTGCTATGAGACACAAAATTGAGTTCAGGTGCATCCTGTTTCCATTGACCATCCTTGAGATGTGGACTCCAATCAAGTTGTAGAAACTTGTTGTAAATTGAAATGATTGGACATGATTTGTAAAAAAGGCACACACCGATCTATATAAAAAGGTCCCACAGTTGACAGTGCATGTCAGAACAAGAACCAAGCCACGAGGTCGAAGGAATTGTCCGTAGAGCTCCGAGACAGGAATGTGTCGAGGCACAGGTCTAGGGAAGGGTACCAAAACATTACTGCAGCATTGAAGGTCCCCAAGAACACAGTGGCCATCATTCTTAAAAATGGAAGAAGTTAGGAACCACCAAGACTTCCTAAAGCTGGCCACCCGGGCCAAACTGAGCAATCAGGGGAGAAAGGCCTTGGTCAGGGAGTTTGCAAAAAGACACCTTAAAGGACTCGCAGACCATGAGAACCAAAATTCTCTGGTCTAATGAAACCAAGATTGAACTCTTTGGCCTGAATGCCAAGCGCCACATCTGGAGGAAACCAGGCACTGCCCAGCTGGCCAAAACCATCCCTACAATGAAGCATGGTGGCAGCATCATGCTGTGGGGATGTTTTTCAGCGAAAGGGAGACTAGTCAGGATCGAGGGAAAGATGAACTGAGTAAAGACTGGGGCGAAGGTTCACCTTGCTACAGGACAACAACCCTAAGCAAACAGCCAAGAAAATGCAGAATGTCCTTGAGTGGCCCAGCCAGAGCCTGGACTTGAACCTGATCGAAACAACTCTGGAGACCTGAATATAGCTGTGCAGCAACGCTCCCAATCCAACCTGACAGAGTTTGAGAGGACCTGCAGAGAGGAATGGGAGAAACTCCCCAAATACAGTTGTGCAAAGCTTGTAAATGCTTCAAAGTGCAGAGTAAAGGGTCTGAATACTAATGTAAATGTAATTGAATACACCACAGATGCAGAAACAGCTCAAGGACGATCACTGGAAACAGGAAGCACCGGAGCCCAAGTCTCATAGCAAAGGGTCTGAATACTTATTTACATAAAGGTATGTTTTTAGTATTAAAACATTTGCAAACATTTCTAAAAACCTGTTTTTGCTTTGTCATTATGGGGTATTGTGTGTAGTTTGAGGGGAAAAAAATGTAATCCATTTTAGAATACGGTTGTAATGTAACAAAAAATATGGAAAAAGGGAATGATCTGAATACTTTTCAAATGCACTGTGCACACACACACAGTACCAGTCAAAAAAGTTTGGACACCTACTCATTCAAGGATTTATTTTTACTATTTTCTACATTGTAGAATAGTGAAGACATCAAAACTATGAAATAACACATATGGAATCATGTAGCAACCAAAAGTGTTAAATCAAAATATTTGAGATTTGAGATTCTTCAAAGTAGCCACCATTTGCCTTGACAGCTTTGCACACTCTTGGCATTCTCTCAACCAGCTTCACAAGGTAGTCACATGGAATGCATTTCAATTAACAGGTGTACATTGTTAAAATTACATTTGTGGAATTTCTTTACTTCTTAATGCAGTTGAGCCAATCAGTAGTGTTGTGACAAGGTACAGTGCCTTGCGAAAGTATTCGGCCCCCTTGAACTTTGCGACCTTTTGCCACATTTCAGGCTTCAAACATAAAGATATAAAACTGTATTTTTTTGTGAAGAATCAACAACAAGTGGGACACAATCATGAAGTGGAACGACATTTATTGGATATTTCAAACTTTTTTAACAAATCAAAAACTGAAAAATTGGGCGTGCAAAATTATTCAGCCCCCTTAAGTTAATACTTTGTAGCGCCACCTTTTGCTGCGATTACAGAGGTGAGTCGCTTGGGGTATGTCTCTATCAGTTTTGCACATCGAGAGACTGACATTTTTTCCCATTCCTCCTTGCAAAACAGCTCGAGCTCAGTGAGGTTGGATGGAGAGCATTTGTGAACAGCAGTTTTCAGTTCTTTCCACAGATTCTCGATTGGATTCAGGTCTGGACTTTGACTTGGCCATTCTAACACCTGGATATGTTTATTTTTGAACCATTCCAGATTTTGCTTTATGTTTTGGATCATTGTCTTGTTGGAAGACAAATCTCCGTCCCAGTCTCAGGTCTTTTGCAGACTCCATCAGGTTCTCTTCCAGAATGGTCCTATATTTGGCTCCATCCATCTTCCCATCAATTTTAACCATCTTCCCTGTCCCTGCTGAAGAAAAGCAGGCCCAAACCATGATGCTGCCACCACCATGTTTGACAGTGGGGATGGTGTGTTCAGGGGGATGAGCTGTGTTGCTTTTACACCAAACATAACGTTTTGCATTTTTGCCAAAAAGTTCAATTTTGGTTTCATCTGACCAGAGCACCTTCTTCCACATGTTTGGTGTGACTCCCAGGTGGCTTGTGGCAAACTTTAAACGACACTTTTTATGGATATCTTTAAGAAATGGCTTTCTTCTTGCCACTCTTCCATAAAGGCCAGATTTGTGCAATATACGACTGATTGTTGTCCTATGGACAGAGTCTCCCACCTCAGCTGTAGATCTCTGCAGTTCATCCAGAGTGATCATGGGCCTCTTGGCTGCATCTCTGATCAGTCTTCTCCTTGTATGAGCTGAAAGTTTAGAGGGACGACCAGGTCTTGGTAGATTTGCAGTGGTCTGATACTCCTTCCATTTCAATATTATCGCTTGCACAGTGCTCCTTGGGATGTTTAAAGCTTGGAAAAATCTTTTTGTATCCAAATCCGGCTTTAAACTTCTTCACAACAGTATCTCGGACCTGCCTGGTGTGTTCCTTGTTCTTCATGATGCTCTCTGCGCTTTTAACGGACCTCTGAGACTATCACAGTGCAGGTGCATTTATACGGAGACTTGATTACACACAGGTGGATTGTATTTATCATCATTAGTCATTTAGGTCAACATTGGATCATTCAGAGATCCTCACTGAACTTTTGGAGAGAGTTTGCTGCACTGAAAGTAAAGGGGCTGAATAATTTTGCATGCCCAATTTTTCAGTTTTTGATTTGTTAAAAAAGTTTGAAATATCCAATAAATGTCGTTCCACTTCATGATTGTGTCCCACACTTGTTGTTGATTCTTCACAAAAAAATACAGTTTTATATCTTTATGTTTGAAGCCTGAAATGTGGCAAAAGGTCGCAAAGTTCAAGGGGGCCGAATACTTTCGCAAGGCACTGTACAGGTGGCATACAGAAAATAGCCCTATTTGGTAAAGAACCAAGTCCATATAATGGCAAGAACAGCTCAAATAAGCAAAGAGAAAGGACAGTCCATCATTACTTAAAGACACGAAGGTCAGTCAATCCGGAAAATGTCAAGAAAGTTCAAGAGTGCAGTTGCAAAAACCATCAAGTGCTATGATGAAACTAATGTCCCTCATGAGGACCACCACAGGAAAGGCGGAGACCCGGAGTTACCTCTGCTGCAGAGGATAAGTTCATTAGAATTAACTGCACCTCAGATTGGAGCCCAAATAAATGCTTCAGAGTTCAAGTAACAGTCACATCTCAACATCAATTGTTCAGACCGTGAAATCAAGCCTTAATGGTCAAATTATACTGATGCACCGATTACATTTTTTGGCCGATACCCAATATTTTCCTTGCCCCCCCCCCCCCCCCCCCCCCCCCAAAAAACAACTATACCGATATTTAACATTTTAGTGTAGTTAAATAGTTAACACACGGACGCAGCGGTCTAAGGCACTGCATCTCAGTGCAAGAGACGTCACTATTAGTACCTGGTACGAATCCAGATGGTATCACATCCGGCCGTGATTGGGAGTCCCATAGGGTGGCGCACAATTGGCCCAGCAGGCCGTCATTGTAAATAAGAATTTGTTCTTAACGGACTTGCCTAGTTAAATAAAAGGTCACACACACACACTGACCAAAAATGTATTTTGTTGGCATTCCCAGTAAAACAATCAAAATCTATTTCTTTCACTTACAGATGAAGTCGGAAGTTTACATACACCTTAGCCAAATACATTTAAACAGTTACACAATTCCTGACATTTAATCCTAGTAAAGTTTCCCTGTCTTAGGTCAGAAGGATCACCACCTTATTTTAAGAATGTGAAGTGTCAGAATAATAGTACAGAAAATGATTCATTTCAGCATTTACTTTTTTCATCACATTCCACAGTTGGTCAGAGGTTTACATACACTCAATTAGTATTTGGTAGCATTGCCTTTAAATTGTTTAACTTGGGTCAAACGTTTCCGGTAGCCTTTCACAAGCTTCCCACAATAAGTTGGGTGAATTTTGGCCCATTCCTCCTGACAGAGCTGGTGTAACTGAGTCAGGTTTGTAAGCCTCCTTGCTCGCACACGCTTCTACCGTTCTGCCCACAAATTTTCAATGGGATTGAGGTCAAGGCTTTGTGATGGCCACTCCAATACCTTGACTTTGTTGTCCTTAAGTCATTTTGCCACAACTTTGGAAGCATGCTTGGGGTCATTGTCCATTTGGAAGAATCATTTGCGACCAAGCTTTAACTTCCTGACTGATATCTTGAGATGTTGCTTCAATATATCCACAATTTTCCTCCCTCATGATGCCATCTATTTTGTTAAGTGCACCAGTCCCTCCTGCAGCAAAGCACCCCCACAACATGATGCTGCCACCCCTATGCTTCACGGTTGGGATGGTGTTCTTCGGCTTGCAAGCTTCCCCCTTTTTCCATCAAACATAATGATGGTCATTATGGCCAAACAGTTGTATTTTTGTTTCATCAGACCAGAGGACATTTCTCCAGAAAGTATGATCTTTGTCCCCATGTGCAGTTGCAAACCGTAGTCTGGCTTTTTAATAGAGGTTTTGGAGCAGTGGCTTCTTCCCTGCTGAACGGCCTTTCAGGTTGTATCGATTTTGGACTCGTTTCACTGTGGATATAGATACTTTTTTAACTTCCTCCAGCATCTTCACAAGGTCCTTTGCTGTTGTTCTGGGATTGATTTGCACTTTTCGCACCAAAGAACGTTCATCTCTAGGAGACAGAACGCATCTTCTTCCTGAGCGGTATGGCGGCTGCGTGGTCCCATGGTGTTAATACTTGCGTACCATTGTTTGTACAGATGAACGTGGTACCTTCCGGCATTTGGCAATTGCTCCCAAGGATGAACCAGACTTGTGGAGGTCTGCAATTGTGTTTCTGAGGTCTTGGCTGATTTCTTTTGATTTTCCCATGATGTCAAGCATAGAGGCACTGAGTTGGAAGGTAGGCCTTGAAATACATCCACATGGACACCTCCAATTGACTCAAATGATGTCAATTAGCCTATCAGAAGCTTCTAAAGCCATGACATAATTTTCTGGAATTTTCCAAGCGGTTTAAAGGCAGTCAACTTAGTGAATGTAAATTTCTGACCCACTGGAATTGTGATACAGCGAATTATAAGTGAAATAATCTGTCTAAACAATTGTTGGAAAAATTACTTGTGTCATGCACAAATTAATGTCCTAACCGACTTGCCCCCCAAAAAAATATATATATATATTTTTGCTCATTAGACTTGAGGGGGCAAATAAAATCAACCTGCCACCTATTGGGGAACACTGGCATAGAGTGATCAGAGATGATATGTCTAGGTATAATTCAACAGTTATATTACCTTCTGGGGTGAAGCACAGTGTGTTGACAGCACCGTGGTGCCAGTGCAAGGTGGAGTATGTGTACTCCTTCTTCTGGTTGAAGTTTCTCCTATGAAGACAGGGAAAGAACATTGACTGTGAGTGATGCCAATCAAGTGTTTCCCCTAGATTTGGTCTTTGGTGAGGCCATGTTTGGGCATGGTCTAAGTTCTTCGAGCATCACTCACCACATGCGAATCTTGCCATCTTCGTGACCTGTGGCAATACAGTCCTCTTTAGGGTGGCACGAAACGCAGGTGAAGGCATTCTTGGCCCCTTTCTTCATCCCTGACTTCAGGGAAAACCTGTGGGGCACAGAAACAAACAATACAATTGAATGAGTACTATGACAAAGTCATGAGCAATGTTATTTGGGCAATGTCAAATATGGACAATGTCAAAAATACTGCCATGTAATGAATCCTTATGATGCTTATTAGTTCCCTTTTACAGATAAGGGGTAGCTCAAAACAATGGAGAGGGCTGGCTGAATTCCCACTCCTGACTACAGACAAGCAGAAAGGCCACTCATCCAACAGATAAGCTGCCGTTCAGCGTGGTTGGACTTGCGTTGCTCAAACACTAACCAGAGAGACAAAACCACACATTACCATTCATGCCTACTGTCATTGAAGGGGACAGTCTCCTGATGTGCGAGAATGGTGTTTACCTGTAGGACTTCTGCTTCTTGAAGAAAAATACCTCGAGCTGTAAACCTTTGACGGCAGCTATGTATTCACCCTGTGAGAAAGAAACAAGAGGTGCATTATATTCATTAACGCACATTGTTGTAAATGGTGTTCAAGGGGGTCCCTCCCCGTTTCAGCCTGTTTGTTTCCTAGGAGTACACCCAAAGTTTCAAGTAAAAAAAACTGGCGTCAATGTTGAAGGCGATAATAAAACATGTCATGCCTTTTGCTAAAATCAACAGTGTGCAAACTATGACAAGAGTGTGCATAAAGATTGTTGTAATGTCTCCTGCAAAAGCAATCATTATGGTTTAAGTGTTACCCTTGGCTAAGTCGTTCGCTGCCAGAGACTTGTTTGCTACTGGAGTACCTGGTATACGAAGTATAGGCCTACTACACATACCTCTCTGCCAAAGGAGGCAGCCCCAGGGTGGTGGCTGACATCACAGAGCACGGCCGAGAGCTCTCGCGCTTCCACTTCCTGGTCCCCACTGTGGGGCAGATGAACAGCCACCAGCTGGAACAGCTCTGAAGACACACCACATGTGTGTCAGAGGTCACCCTCTTCAACATTCTGCACCATTTTGTTGTGCAACTACAAAGAAATCACCTTTGACTTGAAAGAACAAAGCCACCTTGTCTATTTCAGATTTTCTCATTGATCGAGACAGGCGAGTGTCAACATGACATTTGGAACGTTTGGGGTGGACACCCAGCTGTCTCAATCAATGAGAGACGATATGAAACAGACAAGATAGCGGCGTACACATTGTTGGATTACTTAATGGATTTAAAATGTAATAACGGATCATTTTTAAAATTCTAACAAACCCCTTGTAACTAGACATGGGCGTTTAGAAGACGTGGTGTCTTCCAAGTCGGGATTTGAGGAAGTATCGCCAAGTTTGGTCGAAAATTCTCTGTGCTGTGCTTTACATTACCTACTGTGTAACGGCTGTACGGAAGCGTTCACATAGCACCGCCTTTTCAAAGTGTAGCTATACTTACCGGAGCTTTTGTAATTTGCCATGGGAACGACGAGAAAAACAACTCCTCCATGTTTTTCCGAGACGTAAATGGAGTAGATTGGGTACCCGATAATGAAGGTCTGAAACGTATCATAGTAAGTAATGTAATATTAAGCACATGAAGAAAACAGGAAGCAGTGATTAAAACTGACTTTGGTAAAGAATGCTGCTGTGGCAGTACCTTGATGAGGATGGCATCCGTGAAGTCCCACAATCGGACAGTGCCATCTGCTGAACACGAGTATACCTGCAAGAGAGTGAGACAATGTCATGTCTACACTCAAAACATCCCGATGTGCAAACACTCCTCAGACACCCAACCATTGGAGCGACAACAAACCATGTTTCTTTAGACATAAACATGTTGCTGATCAAAGTTCGCAGACACATATATGCAGCAACTGTATTTGACAAACCTGCAGATGGTTTGAAGGGTTGAGGACAACGCCTGTCACCAGGTCAGTGTGTCCCTGCAAATCATGGACGTATTCCTCTGTGCTGGTACTGTACACGTTCACGGACTCCCCCGCGGCACACAAAAGGAACCTGCCGAAAACGACCGGATTGAAATCAGTTTACAGACTACGGTTATTCCAGATTCAATGTAACGTTAACTAGATTGGAGCGGTAGGTAGCCTAGTGGTTAGAGCATTGGGCCAGAAACCGAAAGGTTGCTAGATCGAATTTACCTGAGGTAAAAATCTGTCGTTCTGCCCCTGAACAAGGCAGTTAAACCACTGTTCCTAGGCCGTCATCGAAAATAAGAACTTGTTCTTAACTGACTTCCCTAGTTAAATAAAGGTGGGAAAGAAAAGATGCCTGATAGTTCATTGTAATAAACAAACCAGCAAGCTAGTTAAATAGCAAATGCACGTTTAGCTATTTAGCTAACGTAAACATGCCGGTAAAGGAAGCTAACGTTACATGTTAATTCATAGTACAGTAGCCAGATATCTAACGTTACCTTAGTTGAATCCGTGGCTTTCTATAATTCTGTTTCTCTGACGTTTAGAATACTGCTATGTATACTGCTAGAATATTAGCTATGTTAGCTAGCTCACGTTAGTTGTACAGTAACAAATTAGCTAACCATGACTACAATTTGCGTCCATACTTGTGACATATATTTTGTTCAGGTTTAGCTAATGTCTGCTGCAATCAATACATACGTACCTGGAGTCATGTGTAATAACTGGCTCCCTGAAGTTTATTTTGCTGCCACCACGGTGAACCATGCGGATCTCTGCGTGCACCACCATCTTTCCGAATTTCAACTATGAACCTTCGTATCTGAAACACACGTGGCTATCTTCTGTTCTTGTTTATTCACAACTGGTGCTTAGTCGCCCTCAAGCGTTCTACTTAAATTACTGCATATGTATATGTACATAGAGTAGCAGTCAGAAGTTTGGACACCATTCGTTCAAGGGTTTTTCTTGATTTGTACTATTTTCTACATTGTAGAATAATAGTGAAGACATCAAA
The DNA here is from genome assembly GCF_013265735.2 of Oncorhynchus mykiss. Taxonomy (NCBI): domain Eukaryota; kingdom Metazoa; phylum Chordata; class Actinopteri; order Salmoniformes; family Salmonidae; genus Oncorhynchus; species Oncorhynchus mykiss. The sequence continues at coordinate 45,327,460 of NC_048567.1, forward strand.
ACTATGAAATAACACATATGGAATCATGTAGTAACCAAAAAAGTGTTCAACAAATAAAAATATATTTGAGATTCTTCAAGGTAGCCACACTTTGCCTTGATGACAGCTTTGCACACTCTTGGCATTCTCTCAACCAGCTTCACCTCGAATGCTCTTCCAACAATCTTGAAGGAGTTCCCACATGTGCTGAGCACTTGTTGGCTGCTTTTCCACTCTGCGATCCAACATCCCAAGCCATCTCAATTGGGTTGAGGTCGGGGGATTGTGGAGGCCAAGTCATCTGATGCAGCACTCCATGACTCTCCTTCTTGGTCAAATAGCCCTTACACTGCCTGGAGGTGTGTTGGGCCATTGTCCTGTTGAAAAACAAACTATAGTCCCACTAAGCGCAAACCAGATGGCATATCCCTGCAGAATGCTGTGGTAGCCATGCTGGTTAAGTGTGCATTGAACTCTAAATAAATCACTAAATGTCACCAGCAAAGCACCCCACACCATCACACCTCCTCCTTCATGCTTCATGGTGGGAACCACACATGCGGATATCATCCGTTCACTTACTCTGCATCTGACAAAGACACAGTGGTTGGAACTAAAAATCTCAAATTTGGACTCATCAGACCATAGGACAGATTTTCACCTGTCTAATGTCCATTACTCGTGTTTCTTGGCCCAAGCAAGTCTCTTCTTAATATTGGTGTCCTTTAGCAAGTGGTTTCTTTGCAGCAATTCGGCCATGAAGGCCTGATTCACACAGTTTCATCTGAACAGTTGATGTTGAGATGTGTCTGTTATTTGAACTCTGTGAAGCATTTATTTGGGCTGCAATTTCTGAGGCTGGTAACGCTAATGAACTTATCCTCTGCAGCAGAGGTAACTCTGGGTCTCCTTTTCCTGTGGCGGTCCTCATGAGAGTCACTGGTGTCGAGAGGAGTAGTCGCAGGTTTAGAATTACTACATTTATTTAAGCACCATAGATCGGGATAAAACAAAATATATCTTCATAAACAAAAAGGCGGAGAGCGAACCCAAAGTGCAAAATATAAAGTACTCAGGAAATAGGCGAGATTCCTCTCTGAAAACAAGTAACATTTACAATGATCGAGAAAGACAAATGGCAGAGGGAGTGTTAATACAGTGCTAGAGTGGGGATTGGAACCGGGTGTGTGTAATGATGACGAGACAAGTCTGGGGTTGAGGAGTGAAGTGCGTTTGCCAGCAGTAGATTCGGCAGCAGCTAGAAGGCTGGCAATGCTGAATGCCTGAGCTGGACAGGAGGGGGAGCCAAAGCGAAGGCTGGTGTGACCTTGAACGGCCCCACAAACCGCGGGCTCAGCTTCCGGCAGGGCACGCCCTTTGTAGAAAGCCAGACCCTGTCACCGGGGTGAAAGACCGGGGCCACACTGCAGTGACGATCGGCCTGCGCCTTCTGCCGGAGGACAACACGCTGGAGACAGGTGTGCGCAGTGTTCCATACCTCCTCGACGCACCGGAATCAATCGTCCACCACAGGAGTCTCGATCTGACTCAGGTACAAGGGCCGGCTGATATCCTAGAACACACTGAAAGGGTGTGAGGTTAGTGGAGGAGTGACAGAGGGAGTGCTGTGTGTATTTTGCCGAAGGCAGAAACGCAGCCCACTTCCCCTGCTGGTCCTGACCGTAACTACAAAGGTAATCAGTTCCTGATTTACCCGTTCCACCTGCCCATTTGATTGGGGATGGTACCCGGAGGTGAGGCTGACCGTGACCCTCAGTCGTTCCATGAAGGCCTTCCAGACATGGGAGGTGAACTAAGGACCACGGTCAGACACGATGTCCTCTGGGATCCCGTAGTGCCGGATGACGTGAGAGAAGAGAGCCTCGGCGGTCTGCAAGGCCATAGGGAGACCAGGCAGAGGAATCAAAGGATGGGCTTTGGAAAACCGGTCCATAACGACCAGGATGGTGTTGTGCCCCTCCAATGGTGGAAGGTCTATGACAAAGTCCATAGAGAGATGGGACCAGGGTTGCTGTGGAACCGGCAGCGGGTGGAGTTCGCCATAGGGGAGGTGTCTAGGTGTCTTGCTCTGTGCTCAGGAAGAGACGTAAACCCGGATGTTCCAGGCCAAGGTGGGCCACCAGTACTTGGCGGAGAGACAGTCGATAATACGGGCCATATCTGGGTGCCCCCCGACACAGGTGATGTGTGTGCCCAGGCGAGGAGATCGTCCCACACAGATGGTACGTAGATACGCCCCTTGGGACAGTGGGCAGGTGAGGGCTGCGCATGGGGTATAAGGCTGTAACGTAACAAAATGTGGAAAAAGTCAAGGGGTCTGAATACTTCCCGAATGCACTATATCTTGAAAACTTGATTGCTGTGATTTTTTGGGGGGACTATGTCAAAGATTTTTGGATTCAGTTTTTCTTTAATTCTGCTTTGCACACAGGTCCCTTCACATACAGTGCCTTGCGAAAGTATTCGGCCCCCTTGAACTTTGCGACCTTTTGCCACATTTCAGGCTTCAAACATAAAGATATAAAACTGTATTTTTTGTGAAGAATCAACAACAAGTGGGACACAATCATGAAGTGGAACGACATTTATTGGATATTTCAAACTTTTTTAACAAATCAAAAACTGAAAAATTGGGCGTGCAAAATTATTCAGCCCCCTTAAGTTAATACTTTGTAGCGCCACCTTTTGCTGTGATTACAGCTGTAAGTCGCTTGGGGTATGTCTCTATCAGTTTTGCACATCGAGAGACTGAAATTTTTTCCCATTCCTCCTTGCAAAACAGCTCGAGCTCAGTGAGGTTGGATGGAGAGCATTTGTGAACAGCAGTTTTCAGTTCTTTCCACAGATTCTCGATTGGATTCAGGTCTGGACTTTGACTTGGCCATTCTAACACCTGGATATGTTTATTTTTGAACCATTCCATTGTAGATTTTGCTTTATGTTTTGGATCTTTGTCTTGTTGGAAGACAAATCTCCGTCCCAGTCTCAGGTCTTTTGCAGAATCCATCAGGTTTTCTTCCAAAATGGTCCTGTATTTGGCTCCATCCATCTTCCCATCAATTTTAACCATCTTCCCTGTCCCTGCTGAAGAAAAGCAGGCCCAAACCATGATGCTGCCACCACCATGTTTGACAGTGGGGATGGTGTGTTCAGTGTGATGAGCTGTGTTGCTTTTACGCCAAACATAACGTTTTGCATTGTTGCCAAAAAGTTCAATTTTGGTTTCATCTGACCAGAGCACCTTCTTCCACATGTTTGGTGTGTCTCCCAGGTGGCTTGTGGCAAACTTTAAACAACACTTTTTATGGATATGGCTTTCTTATCCATTATCCATTTATGGATAATGGCTTTCTTCTTGCCACTCTTCCATAAAGGCCAGATTTGTGCAATATACGACAGATTGTTGTCAATGGACAGAGTCTCCCACCTCAGCTGTAGATCTCTGCAGTTCATCCAGAGTGATCATGGGCCTCTTGGCTGCATCTCTGATCAGTCTTCTCCTTGTATGAGCTGAAAGTTTAGAGGGACGGCCAGGTCTTGGTAGATTTGCAGTGGTCTGATACTCCTTCCATTTCAATATTATCGCTTGCACAGTGCTCCTTGGGATGTTTTTTTAATTTATTTTTATTTTAACTTTATTTAACCAGGTAGACAAGTTGAGAACAAGTTCTCATTTACAATTGCGACCTGGCCAAGATAAAGCAAAGCAGTTCGACAGATACAACAACACAGAGTTACACATGGAGTAAAACAAACATACAGTCAATAATAAAGTATAAACAAGTCTATATACAATGTGAGCAAATGAGGTGAGAAGGGAGGTAAAGGCAAAAAAGGCCTTGGTGGCAAGGTAAATACAATATAGCAAGTAAAACACTGGAATGGTAGTTTTGCAATGGAAGAATGTGCAAAGTAGAAATAAAAATAATGGGGTGCAAAGGAGCAAAATAAATAAATAAATGAAATACAGTTGGGAAAGAGGTAGTTGATAGGGCTAAATTATAGGTGGGCTATGTACAGGTGCAGTAATCTGTGAGCTGCTCTGACAGTTGGTGCTTAAAGCTAGTGAGGGAGATAAGTGTTTCCAGTTTCAGAGATTTTTGTAGTTCGTTCCAGTCATTGGCAGCAGAGAACTGGAAAGAGAGGCGGCCAAAGAAAGAATTGGTTTTGGGGGTGACTAGAGAGATATACCTGCTACAGGTGGGAGATGCTATGGTGACCAGCGAGCTGAGATAAGGGGGGACTTTACCTAGCAGGGTCTTGTAGATGACATGGAGCCAGTGGGTTTGGCGACGAGTATGAAGCGAGGGCCAGCCAACGAGAGCGTACAGGTCGCAATGGTGGGTAGTATATGGGGCTTTGGTGACAAAACGGATTGCACTGTGATAGACTGCATCCAATTTGTTGAGTAGGGTATTGGAGGCTATTTTGTAAATTACATCGCCAAAGTTGAGGATTGGTAGGATGGTCAGTTTTACAAGGGTATGTTTGGCAGCATGAGTGAAGGATGCTTTGTTGCGAAATAGGAAGCCAATTCTAGATTTAACTTTGGATTGGAGATGTTTGATATGGGTCTGGAAGGAGAGTTTACAGTCTAACCAGACACCTAAGTATTTGTAGTTGTCCACGTATTCTAAGTCAGAGCCGTCCAGAGTAGTGATGTTGGACAGGCGGGTAGGTGCAGGTAGCAAAAAAGCTTGGGAAATCTTTTTGTATTCAAATCCGGCTTTAAACTTCTTGACAACAGTATCTCGGACCTGCCTGGTGTGTTCCTTGTTCTCCATGATGCTCTCTGCGCTTTTAACGGACCTCTGAGACTATCACAGTGCAGGTGCATTTATACGGAGACTTGATTACACACAGGTGGATTGTATTTATCATCATTAGTCATTTAGGTCAACATTGGATCATTCAGAGATCCTCACTGAACTTCTGGAGAGAGTTTGCTGCACTGAAAGTAAAGGGGCTGAATAATTTTGCACGCCCAATTTTTCAGTTTTTGATTTGTTAAAAAAGTTTGAAATATCCAATAAATGTCGTTCCACTTCATGATTGTGTCCCACTTGTTGTTGATTCTTCACAAAAAAATACAGTTTTATATCTTTATGTTTGAAGCCTGAAATGTCGCAAAGTTCAAGGGGGCCGAATACTTTCGCAAGGCACTGTATGTGGAATTCACTGGGATGGAAGTTCAGAGGATATCTCACCAGTGGCAATGTTATGAAATTAACCAGAGTGAGTGTCTCAAAGGCCTGTCAGACCAGGGCTCTTGACATGCTTTCAACCCGATTATCATCCAGTGTCTGAAAATAAATTACTGAGGAGTATGTCCAAACTTCTGTTGTAGTATTAGTATGCAACGTCATGTGAATGATTTTTTAATTGTTATGTGTGTTGGTGTGCTTTCTTGTGGTAAAAAAAAAAAGGATGCAATGGAGGCAATTAAGAGTTGGCAGGATGGACCCTGTAAATCCCTTAATCTCTTAAAGTAATCTTTATTATTTGATAAAATATTGAATTTGGCCTTTACTACTATAGCCCATAGAAAAGCATTGAATAATACATTCATCAATGGCAAAAAAGACAGTCCAAATATAAATCATTAGGTATAAGGTTTTGAAGTGTCTGTCCTATATCTAGGAGATACTGTATATATATTTGACCCCTTCTTTTTGTTGGCACAAAACTACCTCCATACTTCCATTGATACAGTATGTATGGTTTCCTTTAGATGAATCCGGTGACACTTGTGGGGGTCGTTAGTTTGTAGGTCCAACCGTTTCGGACACTACAGATGTCTTTGTGAGAAGACCGATTTTCAGAATGTCTCCTGGTCTGACAAAGAGCGCTGTAGCTCTGCCACTTTCCACCACAGATGCGGAAGGCCGACATAGGCGAATGAGGTGGATTGAGACAAAGCCCATGCAAAAACAGTCATCTAGCTTTAACTGATGGAATAATATACAGTATATATATATATATATATATATATATATATTTGACTTTTACCCCTTTTAAACCACAATTTCATGGTATCCAATTGGTAGTTGCAACTCCCGTAAGGACTCGGGAGAGGCAAAGGTTGAGAGCTGTGCGTCTTCCGAAACACAACCCAACCAAGCCACACTGCTTCTTGACACAATGCCCGCTTAACCCGGAAGTCAGCCACACCATTGTGTCAGAGGAAACCTGCGGACTCTCCTTCACTGCAGCAGACGTGAGTAAAACATTTACACGTGTTAACCCTCGCAAGGCTGCAGGCCCAGGCGGCATAACCAGCCGCGTCCTCAGAGCATGTGCAGACCAGCTGGCTGGTGCGTTTATGGACATGCTTCAAGAGGGCCACCATTGTTCCTGTTCCCAAGAAAGCTAAGGTAACTGAGCTAAACTACTACCGCCCCGTAGCACTCACTTCCGTCATCATGAAGTGCTTTAAAGAGACTAATCAAGCACCATATCACCTCCACCCTACCCGACACCCTAGACCCACTCCAATTTGCTTACCGTCCCAATAGGTCCACAGACGACGCAATCGCAACCACACTGAATACTGCCCTAAACCCATCTGGACAAGAGGAATACTTATGTGAGAATGCTGTTCATCGACTACAGCTCAGCATTTAACACCATAGTACCCTCCAAACTCGTCATCAAGCTCGAGACCCTGGGTCTCGACCCCGCCCTGTGCAACTGGGTACTGGACTTCCTGACGGACCGCCCCCATGTGGTGAGGGTAGATAACAACATCTCCAACCTGCTGATCCTCAACACTGGGGCCCCACAAGGGTGCGTTCTGAGCCATCTCCTGTACTCCTGGGAGGAGGTGAGGGCCCTCGGAGTGTGGTGTCAGGAAAATAACCTCACACTCAATATCAACAAAACAAAGGAGATGATCGTGGACTTCAGGAAACAGCAGAGGGAGCACCCCCCTATCCACATCGACGGGACAGTAGTGAAGAGGGTAGTAAGTTTTAAGTTCCTTGGCGTACACATCACGGACAAACTGAATTGGTCCACCCATACGCCTCTTCAACCTCAGGAGGCTGAAGAAATTTGGCTTGTCACCAAAAGCACTCAAACTTTTACAGGTGCACAATCGAGAGCATGCTGTCGGGCTGTATCACCGCCTGGTAGGGCAACTGCTCCGCCCACAACTGTAAGGTTCTCCAGAGGGTAGTGAGGTCTGCACAACGCATCACCGGGGGCAAACTACCTGCCCTCCAGGACACCTACACCACCCGATGTCACAGGAAGGCCATAAAGATCATCAAGGACAACAACCACCCGAGCCACTGGCTGTTCACCCCGCTATCATCCAGAAGGCGAGGTCAGTACAGGTGCATCAAAGCAGGGACCGAGAGACTGAAAAACAGCTTCTATCTCAAGGCCATCAGACTGTTAAACAGCCACCACTAACATTGAGTGGCTGCTGCCAACATACTGACTCGACTCCAACCACTTTAATATTGGAAGAATTGATGTAAAAAATGTATCACTAGCCAGTTTAAACAATGCCACTTAATATAATGTTTACATACCCTACATTACTCTTCTCATATGTATATACTGTACTCGATACCATCTACTGCATCTTGCCTATGCCGTTCTGTACCATCACTCATTCATATATCTTTATGTACATATTCTTCATCCCTTTACAATTGTGTGTATAAGGTAGTTGTTGGGAATTGTTAGGTTATAATACTCGTTGGTTATTACTGCATTGTCGGAACTAGAAACACAAGCATTTCGCTACACTCGCATTAACATCTGCTAACCATGTGTATGTGACAAATAAAATTTGATTTGATTTGAAACACCGTACACCTGGCGACCGTGTCAGTGTGCATGCACCAGAACCAGGATCTCACGTGGCACAGCTAGCATTGCGGTACAGTGCCTTAGACCACTACACCACTCGGGAGGCCAAACTGATTAATTTTGATAGGGATTTTTTATTTTTTTATTACATTGACACAGGTGCATCAATATACTTTTTGTGCAACCTGACCAAATCCAAATAGAAATGTGTGTAATAGATCTGTCATTCTCACTGAAAGCAAGTCTAAGAAGTGGTAAATATGTTCTATGTGCACTATTTCTATGCTTCCCGTTGATAAGTTTTGATTTTGCATGTTTTAATTTAGGTTTTGTACACCAGCTCAAACAGCTGAATATATAATATTTTTGGTTAAGGAAAATATATTTCACAGCGGATTAAATGGTACAATGACTCCCTCCACTATACTTGCTTGTTTTGTCAACTGAAATTAGGTGAACTATTAGAATCTTAGAAACCTGGAAATGACAGAGTGATTTTCTGTATAGTGCCTCTTTAAGGATGAGTATCTCTTTGAGGAGCTTGGTTGCAGAGCCCGGCTATGAGTAATCTATCTACATTGATTCTGTCCCACATGTGATAAAGGCACTGCTTGCAGAAATGTGCATAGAGATTGTACGGTTTATATCCAAAGCCATCCTGGAGGTCATAATCCCTGCAATTCTATGTTTTGTACGGATATCTCCAGTATCCGTTAAGTCTCTGAAAGGAGATCATCTAGCACAAGCCTGAAGGTCTGCAAAAGCGGCAGCTGTCACGTCTACTCCCACTCCCCCTCTCCAGCGCTCGTCGTCACCAGTTTATGCATTATTACGCACACCTGCCACCATCGTTACACGTACCTGCACTTCATGAAACTCACCTGGACGTGTCAAAGGTGAACGACATAATCTCAGTGGCCATCAACTCCCATCTCTGGGTGAATGTCCCCTTTCATTTTTGCCAGTGGCGGTTTCTCCAGCACCAAGGTGGTTGAGGAGATGGTGTCTTCTTGACCTTTCAGATGCTCACTAATGAACAGTTTATGGAGCAGAGTGTTGTTTTCAGAGAGGATGATGTTAAAGTGGATATTACATATTTAACATGTCATGACAGCCCTCAGTGACACTTTGATCTGCAGCGATAAGGAGGAAAATGATCCCAAGAAGAGGGAACTGCTGGTTGTGCTGACAATTTGAAGATTTTTTAAATTTATTTTACCTTTATTTAACTAGGCAAGTCAGATAAGAAAAAAATATTATTTTCAATGACAGCCTAGGAACAGTGGGTTAACTGCCTGTTCAGGGGCAGAACGACAGATTTGTACCTTGTCAGCTCGGGGATTTGAACTTGCAACCTTCCGGTTACTAGTCCAACGCTCTAACCACTAGGCTACCTGCCTCCCCATGTGCCAAATACAACCAGTGTAGACCTTACCGGGAAGTGCTGACTTACAAGCCCTTGATCAACATTGCAGTTAACAATTTTTTCTTAAAATATTTACAAAATAAAAGGGCAAAAATAACAAGGCTATATACAGGGGTACAGGTTAGTTGAGGTAATATGTACATGTAGGTAGGGGTAGGTGTAAAGATGCATATAATAAATGGCGAGTAGCAGCAGGGTTGAAGGGAGGGGGAGTCAATGTAAATATTCAGAGTAGTCATTTGATTAGCTGTTCAGCAGTCTTATGGCGTGTGAGTGGAAGCTGTTAAGAAGCCTTTTGTTTGGACCTAGACTTGGCGCTTTGGTACCGCTTGCCATGCGGTAGCAGAGAGAACAGTCTGACTAGGGTGGCTGGGGTCTTTGGCAATTTTCAGGGCCTTCCTCAGACACTGCCTGGTATAGAGGTCCTGGATGGCAAGAAGCTTGGCCCCAGCGATGTACTGGGCCGTACGCACTACCCTCTGTAGTGCCTCGTGGTTGGAGGCCGAGCAGTTACCATACCAGGCGGTGATGCAACCAGTCAGGATTCTCTCGATGGTGCAGTTGTAGAACCTTTTGAGGATCTGAGGACCCATGCCAAATCTTTTCAGTCTCCTAAGGGGGAATAGGTGTGGTCGTACTGTCTTGGTGTGTTTGGACCATGATAGTTTGTTGGTGATGTGATGACCAAGGAACTTGAAGCTCTCAACCTGGTCCACTACAGCCCCATTGATGAGAATGGGGGTGTGCTCAGCCCTCCTTTTCCTGTAGGCCACGATCATCTCCTTTGTCTTGATCACGTTGAGGGAGCGGTTGTCCCGTCACCACACTGCCAGGCCTCTGACCTCCTCCCTATAGGCTGTCTCATCGTTGTCGGTGATCAGGCCTACCACCGTTGTCGTCTGCAAACTTAATGATGGTGGTGGAGTCGTGCTTGGCCACGCAGTCATGGGTGAACAGAGAGTACAGGAGGCCTCTTTATTTCCCACACAGCACTTTAACAGTGAGCCAACAAGACTGTACAATACATTCTTAAGATATTTTGGTGCTGACAGAGTATTGTCCCATTTAAAATGTAAATCTAAGTATGCCAAATTCCATGGTTGAGGATGGGTACTAACACTATTTGACTAGTTGGAGGGGGGGAGTATAGTGTAGTTGCTACAAAAACCATTGTAGCATTATATTTATTTAACTAGGAAAGTAAGTTAAACAAATTCTTATTTACAATGACGACCTACCAAAAGGCCTCCTACGGGGGCTGGGATTAAAAATATAGGACAAAACACATCATGACAACACTACATAAAGAGAGACCTAAGACAACATAGCAAGGCAGCAACACATGACCACACAGCATGGTAGCAACACAACATGGTAGCAGCACAAAACATGGTACAAAGATTATTGGGCACAGACAACAGCACAAAGGGCAAGAAGGTAGATACAACAATACATCACGCAAAGCAGCCACAACTGTCAGTAAGAGTCTCCATGATTGAGTCTTTGAATGAAGAGGTTGAGTTTTTTGCAGCTCGTTCCAGTCACTAGCAGCAGCGAACTGAAAAGAGGAGCGACCCAGGGATGCGTGTGCTTTGGCGACCTTTAATAGAATGTGACTGGCAGAACGGGTGTTGTATGTGGAGGATGAGGGCTGCAGTAGATATCTCAGATAGGGGGGAGTAAGGCCTAAGAGCGTCTTATGAATAAGCATCAACCAGTGGGTCTTGCGACGGGTATACAGAGATGACCAGTTTATAGAGTGCAGTGATGTGTCCTATAAAGAGCATTGGTGTCAAATCTGATGGACGAATGGTAAAGAACACCTAGCCGCTCGAGAGCACCCTTACCTGCCAATCTATAAATTACATTGCCGTAGTTTAGCATGGGTAGGATGGTCATCTGAATCAGGATTATAACAGTGTGCTTATAGATATATGCACATTTCTATGTGAGATGGCAGTGCGAGACCATTACAATATCTACATTTAGTAATGTAAGTAATTGCAGTACCTATTCTAAAAGAGAGGGGGCACCCTTTTGCCTCTAATCACATACATACCATTTAGGGGCACCCTCTGAAAGAATTTAATGGCAAAGGAGTGAGATATTTCTAGAAAAGGAACGGATGTGACGCATGCCTCAGATCTCTGTAACCGGAGAAGAAAAAGAGCTCATGGTGTCAGTGTGAGAGTACTCTTTCAAAAGGAAACCCAATTACAATGTCTCCCTTACTCTCTCCATTGACAGAAATGGGTTAGTTGATCTTAGGTTTTACAAGGTAGTAAAATATACACCCTTATGGTGGATTATAATGGTTCATGCAGTGTTCCAGCCCACATAGTATGAGACTCTAACCCAGTGACGAGTTGGCACTGTGAGAACTTAACTCCAACACTACCTTTCACTATATCAGCTGATCAACTGATAGTAGCTAGACAGGAAGTGCACTTTATTGCACACTGAAGAGAGACAGAATGAGTGAGAAAGGTGTGTGGTGGGGGGAGAGAATACAGTAACACTTTTTTTGAAAGTAAAGTGCTTCTCCATCTCGCCATCCTTCCCCTTTTCTCTTCTACAGCCATCAGTGATAAGCGGCATTGCCCTAAAACGGTCTGCAATCCAATTTCCTAATATGGGCACCTCATCTGCATGTAGTGTTTTCCAGTGGCGCTGCCTGGCCGTCACAGCAAGAGGCAAGGCTATATAATACATCAGCAGGAATATGATCTCGTGGGAATAATCCAGCCAATGTCACGTAATTGAGAGAATGTGTGATGTATAGGATGGTCATCAAGGTCATACTGTTCATTATTCAGCCATGTTTTATTGTCACGTGCACAAGTACAGTGAAATGCCAGTCAACCTTTCCTTCTATGAGAGGGCTGACTGAACAATATAGAAGCCTCTTCTCTGTTTCTCACACAGCACTTTAACAGTGAGCCAACAAGACCGTCCAATAAATTCCTAAGATATTTTGGTGCTGACAGAGTATTGTCCAATTTAAAATGTAAATCTAAGTATGCCACACTCCAAGGTTGAGGATGGGAACTGACACTGTATTTGTCCAGCTGGGGGAGAGAGAGCCTGCATCAATCTGTCTCTCCCAGTAGACAAGGGTTTGTTGTCACAACTCATTAATTTGATTAGAATGATTTGCTACTGCTCCATGTTTGAATGATAATAGCTGTGCTTTTATGTTTTACTTCTGAGCGTAGGCTTACATCATTAGAATATCATTAGATAATGTACATTTGTTTCCATTCATCATCTATGTTTTATTGAAAGTCTTTCAAAATATCCATAGATTAAGTTCAAATTAAAAGAGCAACTAAAGCTACGCTAGACCTAGCTACCATAACATGTTCTAGACAAACTGAATGACCTCCACATGGGACGTGTTTTATGAATAGTGTGATTAAAGTTTCACATACATTCTGGGAAATGAATCGGTATTCGGCACGCGCAATAACTTTCATCAATGCCCTTCAATAATTAAAATATTTCCCGCCGCTAGGGAACCGCAATTCGTCAGAGGAAATGATGCAAGACAAAATTATGATAGAAACCAAGACCAGCCAATCCGCCATAAAGACACTTCCACCAATTGGATGTTTAGGGGGCGTAAGATAAGGGATTTTATTCATTTTACAACGCCAGTACATTACAGTGCTAGTCATTGCCCACGCTGAATGTTAACGTGGTACAGTGCCTATCTTTCAATTTCGGGTTTTAGGATTTTTTTCAGGCAGACATTCTTCTCAACTTGCTCGAAAGGATTGAAATGTTACAGTTTAGGTTTTCGTCAGTGCTGAAGGAGTTGTTTCAATCCAACCTAAAGCGCCCTTTGACAGGTATTACAAGAAATAAAACGTCGTTACCAATCCACTACTGCTCCAGCAACGCCTCTCTTGATGTCCAAGTCAGCTTCAAATTGAAGCTTCTCCATGCCGGTGTCCACCGCCCTTTGCTTTGCGCCGCACCTGGGACCCGGACCTACTGCACGAAGACCGAAGGTGCTGCTATACCTGTGACTGAAAGTGCTATACCGGTGACCGACCAGGAGAAGAAAGATGAGACTGCCAAAGAAGCAGCGGCGGAGAAGTAAGTTGAAGGCATTTGGGTGGGCTCCACATTATCAACAAATTGTAGAATTTGTCATAGTCTAAACTAGCCTATGAATATTTGCCTGTAGCCTGCTATTATTTTTAGAACAAGGCGCGCCTATTGGTGGGTTTTTATTCCATTTGATTACAAAGCGTAGGCTAATTATTCCATTAGCTAGCCAGTCACGTTCCTGGGCTAAGCCACTCTAATCAAATAACGTTACATTAATGGTCGCTTACAAATATTTTACCGATGTTATTGCGGGTGTAACTAAATGCTTGTAAAAATATGTTATTTTAAAGTGTCCGCCATAGTAGTACGGTGTCCCTGGAGCAAATTAGGGTGAAGTGAATTGCTCAAGGGTATATCGACAGATTTATTTTCACCTTGTCGTCTCAAGTATTCGAACCAGCGACCTTTTGGTTACTGGTCCAATGTTCTAACCGCTAGGCTACCTGCCGCCATACTGTCCTTATAAACATGTAATACACTTTTGGTGATAAAATAACTTAGGGGCTCGTTAATTCTACGTCAAATAACAACCGTTCTCACACGTGTATCCACTTTTTCAGTTCTCACAGTATCCACTTTTTCAGTTCTCACAGTGTAGCGTACTTACCTTGATAAGGCCTCTAAGCGCGCCCACGTTTATTTCCCTCGTGGAAGTGTACATTTGTTTTGGTATTTTGTATTTTTTTTAAACCTTTATTTAATCAGGCAAGTCAGTTAAATAACAAATTCTTATTTACAATGGCGGCCTACCAAACGGCAAAAAAGGCCTTCTGCGGGGATGGGGGCAGGGATTAAAAATTCAAAAACACGAATTAAAAATATAGGACAAAAAACACACATCACAACAAGCGAGACAACATTACATAAAGGTAGTCTTGGGTCTCTAACATAGCTACATAGCTGTTATCAAATGGCTCCAGTCCAAGACTGGCTTTGACTTTGTGAACATGGCACCTTAGGAATGTCAATTGTCATTCTCTTTCCATAAACACAGTCCACAGAAAGAAAAAGTTGTTTATCTTACTGCCGAACAGCAAAATTGTGTTTTTCCGTGACCCCAGGTTGCAAACAAGTGACATGATAGGCAAGGCCTACTCCCGATAAAGGTACATTTTGAATTAAGAAGCTTACAAAAAGAGTGGAAATACACATACTTCGACATGTAGAATGGGAGTCATAGCGGAAAGTAGCTTTCGGGTATTAGCCGACAGACTTAGGTCATCTTTGGAGATCCCTATGCAACGCCTTTTCCAGCATGACTCACTACTAAAGAATGCGTTGTAGGCTACCGCCACACTGGCGTCAATCTACTGTTCTCTCCACTACCTTTCACCTAATACTGAACCTTTTTAAATGACTCACCACCAACGACTTGTGAAACAGCATGTGCTCATATGAAAGACTACTTGGTACCATAGTTTATCTATAGCCAAAGAGGAATTGTAATGTACTTATCTCGAAGTAGACACTCTATTTGAAGTTTCGTATTGGGAGGAGAGGGCACAAGGTGTTCTTGACTGACCGTTTGTATAGCGGTTATAAATAAGTTAATGCCTAATCTTAAGAACATTTTTTTCCTTTCTTAATGCCTGTAAACCAGTGTGTGTGATGCGTTTAATCAGTGTCCTCATTTCTTCTTGTGTGTTGAGAGGGCAGACACAAGATGTGTGTTTGATAAGCATGTTGGGGGTGGGCTGGGATGGGCTGCTGGGGGCATAAGAACAGTATAAACGCCTGATCTATTGAGTGCCAGTGTCAGGTGACACACACTTGCATATCAGTGTTGTAAATATGGGGATTGCCTGGCCTAAATACAGACACACACACACTCGCCTACTGTTGCTGCTGCTGTAACACAGTGAGGGGATGTTCCCATTGAGGGGTCCGTTCCACCTCAGGCCGGGAACCTTACTCGTGGCCTAGGTCATGTTACCAGGCTCATCCCCAGGAAATCAATGCACACAGTCCTCGTCTAGTTAGACTATGGGGGGAGGGAGAGAGAGAGAGGGGGAGGGAGAGAGAGAGGGGCAGGGAGAGAGGGGGGGAGAGAGAGGGGGAGAGAGAGGTGTTAAAAGTGGGATGTATGTTTGTTTTCATGGTATTACTATTAGCAGGGGGGGTCATGAGGGATATGATGTCAGAAAGGTATGACGTCAGTGCTATGTGGATGTTTTATAGTGAACTCATATGAGCATGCTCCTCACTGCTCCAACTGTTCACAGTTGCAGTACATAGAGCAAGCTTCACGTGTACCGTTGGATCCTACTGAGGTGACCTCATGAGGCAAGGATGTTATTGAAATCTGGAAAGAACAGGAGGAACTAAAGCAAATACCGTTCTACGACTTGTACAGTAAAGAGGGTGCAGTCAAGAAGTTAGTGACTGTTTGTTGCAGACAGTCAAGTAGCACGTTACAGTGCTTGAAAGGTAATGTAAAGTAACAGTTTGGTATTAGTCATATAGGCTAGTCTAGTTACTTTGTAGTTACTCTATTGGAATCTCATTGGTATTGAATTAAACTGTGGTATATGGCAAATTTTAAGTTTTCTCTCTGGGGTTGAACATGCCCCAAGAACCCATCTATAAGTAGCTCGCCAAGCAATTTTGAAAGTAAATGCTTTTTTTTTTCCCGCAAACTGTCAAACATAAAGCTCCTGGCTACTAGGCAGGTAGCCTAGTGGTTAGAGTGTTGGGCCAGTAACCGAAAGGTTGCTAGATCAAATCCCAGAGCTGACAAGGTAAAAATCTGTCGTTCTGCCCCTGAACAAGGCAGTAAACCCACTAGGGCATTAATGTAAATAAGAATTTGTTCTTAACTGACTTGTCTAGTTAAATAAAATAAATATTCAATCAAAGCCACATGGACATTATTCCACTCCTGGTTAGCAACTATTGGCTTAAAAAGCCAAACTTGACACAATATCTGCCAATTAATTTCTTGAAGTATTGCCCGTCTGTCTGTTTGGTGCACACATTTGTCTATTACTCCGGATGTAGCCAGTTAGCGACGGTAATGATAACCGTCTTGTAGACAAACTCTTTACCCCAAAATCTTCTCAATTAAATGTTAACTGTAAAGTAGGCTTACCTGACAGGAATATATAGATTATTTGTTTCAATTGGGTGTTCATTGTTTTGCAAACTCTGCCATGACAAGTGCTGCAAAGCAACAGGCCTTAATGCAGAAACATCGCTAGACCAACACATTCCTCTCTTGCGTAAAGGATCGGACCCTTTTTTTCAAACAATAGCATGGTATTCTTTCACTCTAATAGCTACTGTACATTGGACAGTGCAGTTAGATTAACAAAAATGTAAGCTTTCTGCCCATATCAGATATGTCTCTGTCCTGGGAAATGTTCTTGTTACTTACAACCTCATGCTAATCACATTAGCCTACGTTAGCTCAACCGTCCCGCAAGGGGACACCGATCCTGTAGAGGTTATTAATGCACAATGAAAGGGGACTTGCACCAAAAAAATCTGTGGTAGTTTTTTTTTAGACCTCAAAGTTGGTCTGTGATTTAAGCATTGACATGATGCAGAACATCAGTTTTTGTTTATATTCAGAATAAATAATAAAATGGCAGGAAAAATAAAACAAAAGAACTGCTGATTTTTATGGGGCCCCCTTAGAGTTGTTTATTAACCACTGGAAGGGCAATAGTAAAGGGCTTACGTGTGTTACATATATACTGTATGTTACAGGAGAAGGTCAATTTGGGAAATGTATACGTTCCCCGTAATAAATTTGCAACAGGAAAGGAGCCAGCGTATATTACAAGTTAAATCAGTTGACAGACAGTGAGCTGGTATGGGTCGTATCAGGACAACTTATCTGGGAAACAAATAACACAAATGTATATACCAGGTATATTGACAGAAAACGCATATCTTGTACCCTAAGGACCAGGGGAAGAGTTTCAGGGTAGAGGAGAAGAATGTGCTTATTTTTGTAGCTTGTGACATAATACTTAAAATATATACATATCTCTCATGCTAGAAAAGGTTGGAGACCCCTGAACTAGGGCCATAAAAATACTGCAACTGTTATAAATATAACATCGGTTCAGACCTCAGACTAACTATTTTTAGAGCTCTACCCTCAAAATAATCTGTAATGTGAGTTCTGATGGGGTTGAGTAGCTGGTTTGTGGTGCATGATACTGAAGTTGCAGAGTTTTCTCTCTGTCACTGTTGACAGAGAGAAAGGGAAAGTGGGATACCTAGTCAGTTGTACAACTGAATGCCTTCAACTGAAGTGTGTCTTCCGCATTTAACCCAGCCCCTCTGAATCAGGAGTGCAATGAGTCAGTGATGCAATGAGTCAGTGATGCTCACTAGTTCTTTTAAAGGGGGATTGCTGGCTCCACAGACAGACATCTCTCTCACAGCCTCAACATGTGCGTCACATGTGGCTTACAAGGACAGTACTTCATTTTCTAATGAAGGCAGAAAACCGCAGGCCTCAATGGTGGCATTTTACCCCAATGCCAACGCTTTCTTCATTTTTATCGTAGCCGCAGCAACTTCCTATAAATGTAGTTCATGGATTTGACTAAAATCCACTGCGTCACAGGCAACGCATGTCAATGCAGATTCACAAACTCCCTAGACTCGGCACATTGCATTTATGTAACAAAAATGGGTTACTGAGATGCGAAAGAAAAAGCAGATGAGAAGAGTTTGTGTGGTGCATGTTGCAGGCGGATGGGGTGATTAGCTGTCAGCAACAGCAGCATCTGGGTAAAGATGGCGCGCAGATCTCATGTTAGGATTTAGCTCCTAGAAGGCAAGACTAGACACTTGGCAGGTTAAACTATTTTGTAAAGTACAGTGGCTTGGCAAAGTATTCACCCCCTTGGCATTTTTCCTATTTTGTTGCCTTACAACCTGGAATTAAAATATATTTTGGGGGGTTTGCATAATTTGATTTACACAACATGCCTACCACTTTAAAGATGCAAAATATTTTCATTGTGAAAAAGACAAGAAACAAGACAAAAAAAATGGAAAACTTGAGCGTGCATGACTATTCACCCCCTCAAAGTCAATACTTTGTAGAGCCACCCTTTGCAGCAATTACAGCTGCAAGTCTCTTGGGGTATGTCTCTATAAGCTTGGCACATCTAGCCACTGGGATTTTTGCCCATTCTTCAAGGCAAATCTGCTCCAGCTCCTTCAAGTTGGATGGGTTCCGCTGGTGTACAGCAATCTAAGTCATACCACAGATTCTCAATTGGGTTGAGGTCTCGGATTTGACTGGGCCATTCCAAGACATTTAAATGTTTCCCCTTGAACCACTCGAGTGTTGCTTTATCAGTATGCTTAGGGTCATTGTCCTGTTGGAAGGTGAAACTCCGTCCCAGTTTCAAATCTCCTGAAGACTGAAACAGGTTTCCCTCAAGAATTTCCATGTATTTAGCACCATCCACCATTCCTTCAATTCTGACCAGTTTCCCAGTCCCTGCCGATGGAAAAACATCACAGCATGGTGCTGCCACCACCATGCTTCACTGTGGGGAAAAAGCTAAATGTTAGTCTCATCTGAGTACCTTCTTCAATATGTTTGGGGAGTCTCCCACATGCCTTTTGGCGAACACCAAACGTGTTTGCTTATTTTTTTGTTAAAGCAATAGTTTTTTTCTGGACACTTTTCTGTAAAGCCCAGCTCTGTGGAGTGTACAGCTTAAAACTTCTTGGTGACGGGGCAGTATTTTCACGTCCGGATGAAATGCATGCCCAAATTCAACTGCCTGCTACTCACCCCCAAAATATAAGATATGCATATTATTAGAAGATTTGGATAGAAAACACTCTGAAGTTTCTGAAACTGTTTGAATCATGTCTGTGAGTATAACAGAACTTATTTAGCAGGCGAAACCCCGAGGACAAACCATTCAGATTATTATTTTTGAGGTTACTCTCTTTTTTGAGGTTACTCTCTTTTTTGAGGTTACTCTCTTTTCAATGGGAATCCAGATTTCTAAGGGACCTTTATACAGTTCCTATCGCTTCCACTGGATGTCAAGTCTTTAGAAATTGGTTAAGGTTATTCCTTTGTGTAATGAAGAAGTACAGCCATCTTGAACGAGGGTCACTTGAAGTGTACTGTTAGAGGCGCGTGACCAGAAAGCTAGCTACAGTTTGTTTTCTTCCAGTATTGAACACAGATCATCCCATCTTAAATTTTTGGGGATTATTTACGTTAAATACCTAAAGTTGTATTACAAAAGTAGTTTGAAATGTTTTGGCAAAGTTTACAGGTAACTTTTGAGATATTTTGTAGTCACATTCCGCAATTTGTAACCAGTGTTTTTCTGGATCAAACACGCCAAATAAATTGACATTTTGGATATATATTGACCAAATTAATCGAATCGGACCATTTGTGATGTTTATGGGACATATTGGAGTGCCAACAAAAGAAGCTTGTCAAAGGAAAGGCAAGAATTATATTTTTATTTCTGCGTTTTGTGTCACGACTGCAGGGTTGAAACACGGTTTCTCTCTTTGTTTTGCGGAGGTGCTATCCTCAGATAATAGCATCGTTTGCTTTCGCCGAAAAGCCTTTTTGAAATCTGACATGTTGGCTGGATTCACAACAAGTGTAGCTTTAACTTGCTATCTTGCATGTGTGATTTAATGATTTTTTTTATATTCATTAATTTGAATTTGGCGCTCTGCATTTTCCCTGGCTTTTGGCCAGGTGGGATGCTAGCGTCCCACATATCCCAGAGAGGTTAAAGTGGTCCTATGGACAGATACTCGAATCTCCTCTGTGGAACTTTGCAGCACCTTCAGGGTTTTATTTGGTCTCTTTGTTGCCTCTCTGATTTAATGCCCTCTTTGCCAGGTCTGTGAGTTTTGGTGGGCGGCCCTCTCTTGGCAGGTTTGTTGTGGTGCCATATTCTTTCCATTTTTAAAATAATAGATTTAATGGTGCTCCGTGGAATGTTCAAAGTTTCGTATATTTTTTTATAACCCAACCCAACTTCTCCACAACTTTGTCCCTGACCTGTTTGGAGAGCTCCTTGGTCTTCGTGGTGCCCCATGTTTAGTGACACTGGAGCTTTTCAGAACCTGTGTGTGTGTGTGTGTGTGTGTGTATATATGTATATGTGTGTGTATATATATATATAACACACACACACACACACACACACACACACCGGTTCTGAAAATATATATATAATAAATTGCACACAGATGGACTTTATTTATTTAAGTGTCACATGATCTCAGTATATATATATATATATTGAGATCATGTGACACTTAGATTGCACACAGATGGACTTTATTTAACAAATTATTTGACTTCTGAAGGTGATTGGTTTCAATATCTTATTTAGGGGCTTCATAGCAAAGGGGGTGAATACATATGCACGCATCACTTTTCCGTTTTGACATTTTTTGAAACAAGTTATTTTTTTCACTTCACCAATTTGGACTATTTTGTGTATGTCCATTACATGAATCCAAATAAAAATCCATTTAAATTACAGGTTGTAATGCAACAAAATAGGAAAAATGCCAAGGAGGATGAATACTTTTGCAAGGCACTGTACATTCAGGAAGTATTTAGACCCCTTCCATTTTTAGACATTTTGTTATGTTACAGCCTTATTTTAAAATGGATTAAATAAAAGCAACACTTGTTGGTTAGAATTTGCTATGCTTATCTAATGGTTTCATTCTCCTATCAGTGTAATGGCTATTTCTTATGAGCAGACAAACATCCAACATTTGTATTTCTCCCAGTACTGTTTGTAGCACCAGAAAGGTCAGTGTAATTTCTCCTTATCAGCCTGGCTAAGTACTTGTCCACTACAGAGCATTGATACAGGATAAGAGCCTTGGAGCAGAATGGCAGTCTTACTGGGGCTATCTGCACTATGTACACTTAAATACACATTTGTGTAAGCGTTCATAATTTGCCGTATACACTCTTGTGCTATACAAACTTGTGCCGTACCCACACAGTTAGCCCTGAGTCATATCTGTAGAGGATACACTTATGCCGGCATAGCTGGGTGAGTAGTTTAGGTCACTAACTTCCCGGGGGCTCAAATAAGTCAACCTGAACATTGGTGGAACAACATACCTAAGTAAGTTTTAAATAGAACAAACCTCCTCCAGGTTCCTCAATGTGCTCTCTCAAAGAGATCCACAAAAACTACTCGGAATGACTGGGCCCACAGGATATTCTTCAGACTATTGAATCAAGTCGAGTAATCCTCTTCAGCAGTGAACATTTTTTGTTCCAAAAATGTACTCTGGTGGAGATTGCTTGACTGAGCTGTACGGTTCTGTGTAGTGAAGGGCATTAGCGTAGTATCAGTTCTCCCAGGATGCTGTAGACTAGCCGGGTCAGGGGGGTGGTTTGACTGGTGGACTGCTGCTCTTTCGCCTAATGAGAGGAGTGTGTATGACAGCGGGCCTACACACACACTGCTCATTGTGTGAGAGACAACTAAGTGTGAAGACTAGACTGGCCTTTGTTGGCATCCCCAGAGGCTCCCTCTTCTTTTTTTTTTCCTCTTCCCCTCTTTTTTTCCACCAACAGACTCAGTGGATAGCTATGCAGTTAGAGGCCATCTAGCCTGGTTGCCATCTTGCCTACAGCTCATGCAGTGCTTAATATGTGTGTGTGTTTGTGTTTACGTTTGCTTCCCTTGGTTCCTTCCGCCATGATGTGACCCGTATTCCATTTATAGTAAGAGATTAGGCTAGGTAGGAAGCTAGATTTATGCTACAGGACCGGAAGCTATTACAGTACTAAAGATGAGGGGATAAAGCCGTTAGTCCTGAGTCACCCTGCATGCCCTCTACTGGAAGTAATAAACCAGTTAAGTTGGCATAGTGTAAAATCACATACAACCCATAAAAACACAGACAACATTTGCACAGACCCATTTTGTACATTCATTAAAACATGCAAGAATCCGAACACGTGCCTACTACACAGAATGCACAATTATTTATTTCCCAACACAGAAACTATTCTCCGCTACTATTCTCCGCTATTGGGAAACATCTCAGAGAGCAATTTGTCATTATAAACTCACAACACAATAGTGGCGAAGTCAGAGGCTTAGACTGGAAATGAAACCAGTCATTAAAGCATTAAGTGAGGTGTGGCAGGCTGGGTCAGGTGAGCAGAGTTATTTACAGTGGAGTGTGGCGGTGGTGAGCTCAGCCACTTCTGAGTCCTAGCTTTTGGAACCCGATCTCCGCAGGGGCCCGGGGACCCGCGTCAGTGAAAGAGGGAAGGAAGTGGTGAAAGCCCCAGAGAACAGGAGTAAGAATAGAGGATTGTGGCATTAATGGGGAAGCCATAATGGAGGGAAATGATGCGAGGAAGGAGTGTTGGCAGAGTGGCCATTGGTGCACGTTTTGTTCTGTATTGCTCATAGTGGATTTGCGCAAATGTAATAATGCCCAAAGTCTTCCATTGGAGGAATGGCGTGGTCCATAATAACAACGTGTGTATTAGGACACATGGTGGCTATTTAGGGTTTGTTGAAATTGTTTGCCCCAATTGGCCTTTGCCTGGGCCAGCTCAAAGGAAAAGTATTATTGGCCACAGAAGTATGGAAAGTATGATATGCAGTAATATAGGGCCAGGATGATACCAGTATCGCAATCTTTTTTTCCATGGGAAAAATTAAAACACAAAGCAGACCGAGAACTTTGGTCCTTTTTAAAAACCTGCTGTATGTAAAATATTGTGCGCTATGGCTTGGAAAATAAATAATTGACTCGATGACAACAATGATGTTTGTTTGCAACATTAGGGCTGTTTTACAAAATAAGTTAAATCTGATTTGTTTTGTTTCCTTGACACGATACCAACGAGTATCGTGATACTGGTATCATCCCGGCCCTACAGTAAAGTTTACTTGCACTTCCCTCATCTGTCTATGACCATGTCAGAAAGCTTGTCCACATCTCCCGTTTTAGAGGTGGAGTGCATTTTAATCCACTGCATTTCTACTGCAAGTGTTCTCAGACCTCTGTGTGTAGCCTTAAAGCAGAATGCCTGCGTCAGCAGTTCTAATTCTGAATACAGGGTCTCTCTCTCTCATTCACTCTAAAAGAATAACACTCAAGCCTGCGCCCAGGCAACCTCGTCCTCAGATGGGCAAACACACTGGAATAGTTTCTCAGGCCCGGTCGATTAGCAGGCCATCCATCCACTGTAGCCTAATCTAGACGCTGACATTATTGACCTAACATCTGTTGCTAAACCATCACCCATCTGTTGGGTAAGAGATTGATCTCTGGTACAATTACCGAGAGTATGAGTTTTACGTAACATTGTCAACTTCTGAGTCAGACATATAACAGCTAAAAAGCTTTTAGGATATTAAAGCCAAATATTTTATCATTGTTTCCTTATACATATCTAATTTCATAAAGCATCACAAACACAATGGGCAATCTCCAATACTTGTTGTAACACGTGAGCTTGATGAGTCAGAGTGAGATGTAGATGTGTGGATGGTGGATGCGATGGCCTGTGGCCCATGGTACTGTAGGAAGAACCAGGCAGGAACCAAACAGGACCCAGGGAGGAAGTGAAGCATGCCAGTCCGGTGTGAACACATCCTGCCCTAAGCCATGCTCCAGGGGGGAGAGAGGCACTTAGTGCAGTGCCTGTGTAAAATAACCTGGGCCCCTGTTCCAAGAAAGGACACGTCCTCCGACCTAGCACTTTCTACATGCCCCTGCTTTTTTTCCCTCCCATATTTTGAAGCAAAGGTCCCCTCACGTATGCAGCAGTCACAGCGGCAGATGGTTGAATGCGTTTACTTCCAAGTGACCGCTTGCTGGTCAAATTAAAAGCAAAACACCTTCCGTTTCCTGGTAACCGGGCCTCTGCGTTTGCACTTAGTCGTCGAGTCGTGGTTTTCGTCGTTTCGATCTTTTGTTTGTTTTACTTCCTATTGTGTAAGTTAATTGTCTGTTGTGGTGGGGGAAAAAAACGGACATATTGCAAACAACACTGTAGTGTGTTTTTAAGAAATTGCCATTGCTAAAAAAATCTCTGCCCTGTCTGTTTTTCTTCTGCACATTAAGTGTTTGAGCAAGTAATGTATCAATATTGTTTACAAATTAGCTATGACATAGCCAATGAATATATAATATCACAATGTGGGATTTCACCCCCATCTGAAAATCAAATGGTTTTGACCATTTGATAGTTTTTTAGCAAGCTTCTTTTCTCCAGCTTCGGCCATGCAATGTGCCTCGCAAAAGTGATTAGTCGTTATGAAATGGTCAACGTTACCCTCTATATCAAAGAATGACCATATACACTGATTGTTACCATGACTAATGCTGATGGTGAACCTGAAGAATTCAAATAAATTATATTGTAAGCCCATTCAGTAGGAATAGCCAGATGAGAGCTGTGTCTCTCCGGTAGTTTACTTTTAATCCCTGTAAAACAGAGTTTTCAACAGAGCATTGATGACGATGACCTAGCAAATTACATAAGTTGTCACTCAACTAACCCAGCCTAAAATCACGCAAGCCATTTTAGCATTTTAATGCTGAAGGTGCAGCGCAGATGTGCAAGATCAGGAATAGGCCGCCCACCTTGCGTTTGGTCAGCGCGTGATGCTGGGCACAGTGCACAGTTTGACTAGGCTACTGATATTCCCTAGGGTTGTTCGGCAGGCAAAATGACTTGTAGATCAATGACTGTCAACACAGTTACATGCTTAGTTCGTCATTGAAGGAGAGGACGCATCAGTTGTCACAAAATAATAGGTATTTTTGTAATTTAGGAAGAAAGTAACTGAATCCATTTTCTGACCTTTTGCATGCTACATTTTGATCGGTTTGGAGCCCAAGGACCGATGCAGTCAGACAGTCTACCACTTTATGGTAGAGTGGCCAGACGGAAGCCACCTTCAGTAAAAGGCACATGACAGTCCGCTTGGAGTTGTCAGACTGGGGCGTGTGCAAAGAATGTGCAAAGCTGTCATCAAGGCAAAGGGTGGCTACTTTGAAGTATCTAAAATGTTTTTATTTGTTTTTAATACTTTTTTGGGGGGTTACTGCATGATTCCAAATGTGTTATTTCATAGTTTCGGTGTCTTCACTATTATTCTACAATGTAGAAAATATATATATATATATTTTTAAGGAGTGGGTGTGTCCAAACTTTTGACCGGTACTATATAACACCAGTCTATTCTTTAATAAAAAATAAAAAAAGGGAGTGACCCCAAACTTTTCAACGGTTGTGTTGTGTGATCAAATATCGATATATCGTCCAAGAAAAAGATCACTATATGTAGCTGTATTGTTTTTTTGTCCCCCATCACTACTTCAAACCCTCCAAAGCAATGAGTTACATTATTCCAACTAAGAACATTTTTCAGGTGCAATAATGACCATTTGTCAGGATGCGAACGCCAAATGGTGTAGACACGCCCTAATGTGCACAGTTTATCCCACGCAATACCAACACAACATGTTTGGGCAATACGCAGGTGCAAAATATGAAATTGGCTCAAGAAAGCTAGGCAAAACAGCGAGGCATATGCTGACCTTGTCCATTTAACAGTAACTGGACTCAGGAACAGCTGCAGCATTATCAATTCGAATGCATTTGAATGGCTGGAAATGAAAGCGTGAATACTCTGGAGAATTTCCTCAGGTTTTTGATGCAGTTTTAGATTTTTTTTTATTTAGCATAAAAACCACTATAATCATTAGATGACAAATATTATAATTCCTTGTGATAAGTATGGTTTCGCCTGTGAAATTTAAGCTCAACATCTGACATGTATATTTTTTTTAATGGTAAACTTGATTAAACTTGTGATTTGATTTTTCTATAGGCTATTGATATTATTTGTTCTCTCTCATTGTTAGTCTTACGTTTCTAGGCTATTCAAATATCTTTTTGAGATGGCAATCCGTTACATTGATTGTTTGCTCAGGAGAAAGCCATGCATAAAACAATGAAGCGTAGCCTTCAGTCACATTCATAGCTTATCGAATGGAGAGCAAAGCGAATATAGGCAAAGTATATTTTTAAACGGCTAGACACAAGATGGTTAAGGAGTGTTCGTATTAAAAAAAGTTAAGCCTAATACCCATCCATTCGAGAGAGCGAGAGAAACAATATTTTCATTAGCATTTATTACTGGGTGTGTCATTGGCATTGGGCAAAGTCAATACTGTGTCTGTCTGGCTCAGCCCTGTTAGACATGCTCCAAGCAGAACATCCCCGTACGTGCTGATCTAGGATCAACCTACGACTGGATGGCACTGCCTCATCAGGATTCAGTGCTTTGGACTTGGAGTCAGTGACCTGCCACTTAGCATGACTTTTACTCTTTTATATTTATTTGACAGGGATAATGCATATCGATCATGATTTCTGTAAATGTGTCAGATTTAGTTACTCAATTTGTACCTGTAGTCGATGGCGGTGAACCCTGTGAAATTATTGTCTGAATCCTATCCTGAATGATCATAAATTAATTCTCCACATACTGTATTTTAATCCTCTAATGGAATTCTTCAACTAAAACATGACCATAGTCACCTTGACGTGAGCCAGCTCTTGGCTATTTCTGGCATCTGTGTCTTTGTGACTCAGCAGTCTGATAGTTTGGATGTCTGTGGCTGATCTATTGGCAATGCTGTGTTAGGGTTCTTAACTGCTGAGGTGCAAGAAACCATTGGATTGTCTTTTTCTTAGGGAGACTCAACCACCTGGGGCAAATACTTCAGATAAACGTTTAGTCTTGATTGATACACGATTCGGTTGTCAACAAACATCAATTGAATTAGAAATCAAACAAACCTTGGAACACTATTATAGATTTGGTGTAAACCTGGGGCAAATTGAGACAACTGTTGCATGTTCAGTCAACGTGAATTACTATCTTGATATTGTGACTCTGCAAGTTTTTATTTTTTTTCTGCTGGTGGGAAGAGATCCATCTGAGATGTAGCATTTGAGCCATGCTGGTTTTTAGTCAAAGACTGATGAAAGGACAGTTACCATATCTTCTGAGCAAGGGCAAAGTTGTGTGCCAGTCCCACCATTGCAAGGGTTCTGGATTCTGCAGTAGATGATATAATGATGTATGTCTGCCTGGTAGTTTGTAGCCGGTGGGTCCGGACTGAGTTGGCTCTGTGGTGTGGTTAGTGGCGTGTGAACGAGACCAGGAATGTTGTCTTTATTAATCCCATCGGGGGGGGACTGGCTGGGGGCATTCCAGGAATGTGGCTGCCGCACTCTGACACTGCTGGAGTGTGTAGCATAGGGAGCAATAGTTTATGCCATCTTTTTGTTGGCAGTAGCTCCGCCATGGTTGGTTGGACAAAACCAATTGGATACCACGAAGTGAATGGAGTTTTTGTAGGGTTTTGGGATAGACTCCAAAAATAAGGTAAACCGAGGCTTTGGAGATCTCATACGCTTTGTTCTATGAGATAATCTACATCAGCTAACTTCAGTTTTTGGTGAATTTCTGTAATTAAAAAAAGCACAAAGGATTCATAATTCATGAAGGTCATGTTAACTGACTGATATTATCTATTTTTTTTTACCCCTTTTTCTCCCCAATTTCATGGTATCCAATTGGTAGTTAGTCTTGTCTCAATGCTGCAACTCCCGTACGGACACGGGAGAGGCAAAGGTCAAGAGCCGTGCATCCTCCGAAACCCAACCAAGCCACACTGCTTCTTGACAAAATGCTTACTTAACCCGGAAGCCAGATGCACGATGGGACACAGACAACGCTGGGCCAATTGTGCGCCGCCCAATGGGTCTCCCGGTCGCGGCCGGCTGCAATGGAGCCTGGACTTGGACCCAGAATCTCAAGTGGCACAGCTAGCGCTGCGATGCAGTGCCTTAGACCACTGCGCCACTCGGGAGGCCCTGATATTATCTAATAGAATTAAATGTATAAGATCTCTTAAGCCTGTGTTAACCTCCAACCTTATTTTCGGCGTTTATCCCAAAACCCTATTCTTTCCCAATTTAATTTCCCCCATAGGAATGGCTGAAAGAACCAGCGGTTACTAATTTCCCTTATTTTTTTCTACAAGCTGGCAATCACACATTACAGTGGGGATGGTAGGCTGTGTGTGCTGAACAGCATGATGTGTGTAAACTCTGAGTGAGGGTGAGAACTGGGCAGTGTGTGTGTGTAGCCTATACTCTCAGTGGGGATGTGTGTGACTCGATCTGCTTTGTTTTGTGCTCAGTGGGAGCCAATGCTGAGAAAGTAGGCTGGATACTGCGTGTGTCAGTCTGACCTACAGAGGCGAGTGTGTCCTTAGTCACCCCACTGCAGACAGCAGGAAGTGTAATTAAAACCAGCAGGCCCAGTGCAGTTCTCCTCCCTCGTTCTTTTTTTCGTCTCCCGCTCTTTTCTCTTTTTTGTCTCTCTTTCTCTCTCTCTCTCTCTCTCTCTCTCTCTCTCTCTCTCTCTCTCTCTCTCTCTCTTTACTCAATACTCATTTCTTGGTCTAATGAGGATGATGCATGGAACTTTATGACTCAATACTAATATGTCTCCAAACTCAATACTTGCTCAATGTGATATTTCCACTAATAGCATGCATAGAGAGAATATTTGTTTAACTGTATTTACCTACTGTATGTTTTGGTAGCCACAATTGACCCATTACATAGGCTTTCCTGAGGATTCTCAGGAGGTTTCCTCCTTTTTTTTGTAACTCTTCCAGGGCATGGATGTTTCTCTCCAGTGGTGGGGTATCCATAAGTAGTGGTACCTCTAGGGTGATGATGATGATGACACCAATGGTTATTGCCAGGAGTATGACAAAGGGTTGGGTTCCTGTTCTGTGTGTTTAATGTCTCATTTGTTTTTGCCTGTTTTCTTTCCCCCTCTTTCTCTCCATCGTCCTGCTTGCTTTACATTTTGTGTCTGTAAGTATATTACTATTTTTGTCTCTCACAGGTAGATATTGTTTTTCTCTCGCTATCTCGGTCTCCTCTACCTTACATCCCCCCCCTGTTTACCTCTTGTCTGTGACATTTGTGCGATGTATTTCCCAGTTCCTCACTGCACTGCATACCTATGGATCAGACATCCAGAGGGGATGTCAGAGATTTGATCCAAAGAGTCCCCCCCACCCCCATCATCTCCTTGCAACACTAGCCATGCCCTGAAAACCAGATGTGACTTATTCTCTTATTCTCAGACACCCAGAAACTACAGGAAGTACTCTTAACTTAACATGTTAAAAAAAAAACATGTCAACTGTGACCAGCAGTAATGACTTTAAAGTACAGACGCCCGTGGCGAGACTGTATTTAAACGGTGGTAGCTCGGCTGGCAAGTGACTGTGTTTTGACGGGCGCCTTGAAAGTGGTAGTCTCGTCTGTCACTCTTGGTAACTGTGCCACTGCCATGCACAGTCAGTCGCTGAGCTACAGATGGCAATCCCACTCTGCTTTGCCAGTGCAGGCAACCGTAAGCCCTCTCTAACGTGATAACAGGGATAGAACATCAACAGGGTTAGGTAACCACTTTATTTAACCACGCGACCACAGAAATGCACAGGGACGCATATATATATGGACGCTCCCACACATGCAGGCCTTCCAACGCGAGCTTCAGAAATCCCTCACCTAATGTGATAATACCACATCAACAGCCGCTAGATAAACCCTTTATTTAACCTGGTGAGAATGGCTCTGGACAAACACAAACAAGCTGGCTGACCTCCTTCTGCTATTTTCTTCTTTCTTCCATTTCCTTTGGTTCATGTAACTCAAATTCAAGTGGAACTGTGATGTCTGGTTTAGCCAAAACTTCCAACAAGTCGTCTGAGGGTCGTGATTTGAAATGACACTGTCAAATTGAGAATATGAGATCAATGAAAACGTCAGTAGCCTAGACCTAGGTGTGTGTGTGTGTGTGTGGAGACACACACATTGTACAATAGGAGGAGGAAATGATAGTCCTAAAAAAAAAAAAAAAAAATTCCAGTTTCACTGGCTCACCCAATGATGCTCACCCACCGGCGGTGGCTAATGTGCGCTGGTGCCAAAAGCCTCTCTTTTGTTTTAGTCTGTAAAACAATGCTTTTTGCTCAATAGGACAATTTGGATGTTGATAAAATGGGGCAGGGAAATTAGAGGCAAATCAAATTAACTCTGATGGCTTTTATTAGAATTTTTTTCCATTGCGAACAGTAAAAAAAAAAATAATAATCTTGTCACGAAAGGTACTGGATCCTGGCAAATAGGTTCCGGACCCTAGTGTTTGTGTTGACACGGCATGCTCTTCAATGCAGGATGGGTGTCGTGTTTGGCTGATAAATTTACTAAAATGGGAATAAAATAGGCATTTCTACATTCAAATGGATCAGAGCATGTTGACTTGAATGGGGAATATTGTTTGTTTTAAATTCTACTGTCAATCGTCCATAGGAAACCTATGGGAATCATAGAAATATAGGTAATAGAAAAGACATTTCCATGCAAGTTGACTTTCGGTGGTTGGGCCGGCGGCCATCTTTGTGGTAGTAATTCGGTACATCAATTTACATTTCAATGACGTACCAGCTCAATTGCAGTAGTCTAAAGCGGATATGTCCTTTCTATGAATTACAGTTCTATTATGGAAGTGACAACCACCCTGTATTTCTAAAGGTATTATTAAATGTACTGCTCTCTGACATCTTGTGTTCCTGTGTGTTCCTTCCCTACAGGAGAAGGAAGGCAGGCATCCTGCCCAGTCTGGAGGACCTGCTCTTCTACACCATCGCAGAGGGCCAGGAGAAGATCCCCGTTCACAAATTTCTCACAGTGAGTCATACACACACACACACACACACACACACACACACACACACACACACACACACACACACACACACACACACACACACACACACACACCATCCTAACCCATTTTCATTATTAGACACCATTGTTCTCAGATTATTTGATGCTGTAACCATCATCTTCATTAATATTATCATTGTTGTTATCAGCATTATTATATTTACAACATCCTATTCAGAGCGACACAATTGCACATCACTATCGTAATTACATTTTTAGTAACATTAACTACATAAGGTTACACTGATCATGCTACATACTTCAGCACCACCACACAGTTTTCCATTGGCGCCATCCACATGATCATATTATTGCCAAATTCATTATCACGACGGGCTTATTTCATAAGCGTTGGATCACTGCTGCTGCCCCGTCTCCTGTCTAGAGATAATTGAAGTGAGTCCTCAGACAGAGTGATGGGGAGGTGGTTGAAGGGTGTGAAATCTATTCTCTCTCCCCCCCCCCCCCCCCCCCCCCGGCCCTATCACGACATTTAGCCATTTGTCCTCTGTGTCACACATCACAGATTGAGGTTGTTGAGGTTGTTGACACACACACCATCCTTTATTACTCCAGCTTATCTGATCTTATTGGGCTATTTATCACCAGTGTCCTCTTCACTGCTTTCTTTACTCCCTTCCCTGGGTAGGAGGAATGCGTAACAGAACCTTGCACACATTGTTGTTTTTTGTGGTAGGGCATTCTCCAACGTTCTCCTGTGTCTGCTACTCAATCCCTTTTTTAGGGAACTAGGAACTGTGTTCATTTTCTTAACCAGGGATATTGGGTTAAGAACTGTGCCCAGCTTGGCTTGAGCCGTAGCCCCATAGTATATCAATGAGTTGTTTGACCCATTTTAGGCATACTGTAGATGATTGGGATAACGGCTACAGCAGGCTCTCCCCGCTGGTGGTTGTGCTGACCTGCTGTAACGTCCTCAAACAAGTGTATGACCGTCTAGTTCTGAAACTCAAAATGTTTCTGTTGTGTGCCAAGGGAAAAACTGTCAGGGAAATAGGGCTGTTGTGAATATAGGTGATTCTGTCGGAACGTAGTCTGATTATCGCTGTTATGATACCAAGAATCACATATGCCTATATTTACAGCCATAGATTTTTTTTCTTCACAATTTTCATGAAACAAATCTTATGGAGAGAACTATTTTCCTGACAGTTTTTCCCAACGTGACGGCATATGTAATGGCATAGGAGAAGATCTGCGGGCCAGCATATGATTAAACACACTCACGCACCCAAACCCACACGCCGATTCTGACACAATATTAGGAACACTAGGTGAATACAAACATGTACACACAGTCAAATAATAGCCCCTGGGTTTTACGGGAGGAAACGCAGCTTCGTGACTCTGCTACTTCACAGCTTCTCTTCCCTGATGCACATGTGGATTTTGAACCAGGCTAGGCCTGTGAGAGGTTTTGCTGAGAAAGCGGCTTCCCGTAATCATGTGGTAACCTCGTGTTTGAGCGTCCTAACTATAACGATGAAGTTGGGGGGGAAAAGGAACATATTTGCCTTTATTCTATTTATCGAATATCGGTGGAATTATCGTCCGATATCAGTAAAAGGCCAATATCGGCTGATTTTAATATTGGTCTTTAGGTCCCAGATCTGGTTGTGCTCTTGCCAAATTCATTTCTATTTGGCATGACAATCGGTGACGAGTTGCCATGATGGCACAAACAGTCTCTGGCTATATATAGTATATACTGTTTTTTATTTTGATTTTTCTTCAGGACTTTGCCTGTCTTCTATAACTGTTCTCCCAGGCTGCTTGAATAGCTTCCTTTCTTTGATTCCTTTCCTTCACGATCACAGAGAGCTAATCAGGTCTGGTCAGTGCTAATAAAGGAGAAGAGACCAGGAATGGCCGCTTTTCATACGCCTTTCAACACCAAGGATGTTTTTTTTTCTTCTCCCTACTTTGGGCCCACCAATGTTAACCGAGTTTCTGTGACTGCTCAGTGCTGGCTCACCAAGGCTAAACCAGAGTTGTGACTCTTCCCCCCTCTGCAGGCACTAAAGGCCACGGGACTACGCACAGGAGATCCCCGGCTGAAGGAATGCATGGACACCCTTAAAGTCACCCTGAAGAACACCTCGGACGGAGTCATGCTGGACAGAGACCTCTTCAAGAAGTAAGTGTTGTTCCCGATGCGAATCAGTAGTGTTAACGATATATGTATTGATAGAGTGGGGCGTGAATATGCTGTTGGCTATGCATTACTCTTTTCACAATATTGGCCCACCCGAACAAGGCTGGCTTTCAGCACTGTTCAAGCAACTATGGTGAATGCCTAACCCGACCAGCTCAGCTCATCTCGTCTCAGTAGTGTGAAAAGCCCTAATGAGGGATGATTGATTCATGACTGCGAGTTGACGTGTCTGTGCAGGCAGAGCTCCAGTTCCTGCGTGTTTTCCTCATCATAACAGCTCTAGCTCATGAATCATTCAGCCCGTCTCTTCTCTGGGTTAAGATGGAATCCATTATTCACGTCTCGCCCGCCTGTGCCAAGCTAGAGGAAACCCAGTGATCTACTTCCTGCCACAATGTCACACGGCCCAGATTGACCCTAATTGTTGACATCCTGTCCTGAACCTTGTCACCTCAATGGAAACTAACTAATCCCGGTGATGTCACTTTGTTTCTATGAGCCGCACGTTTTAAAATGCATTGTAAATACATTATCGGTATGATGAGCTATTATGAATGCTTATAGCATGTCTTTAATGTATATTACCACCTCTGAGTAATGCAGTTGTCTTTTGGCCACAAAAGGCTTTGACGATGAGCCCTGAGCTGTTACGAATGCGTACAGGAGGTCGTGTCGTCCGCTATGCCATAGTGAACGTGACGTGATAATAGGCCATCTAAAGTGCATTCATAATGCATTATAATGGGGTGGCTTAACAGAGAGCGTAACCCCAAACCCTTCCAGAACAGGTTCTATCAGACCGAGACCCCCACCAGAGCCAATAGGATGTCGGTCAGGCTCACGTATAGCGCCATGACACAGGACATCATGTGCTCACTGCAGCATGTGTTATGTTATAGTTTTGACGTCTTTACTATTATTCTACAATGTAAAACCCTTGACTGAGTAGGTGTGTCCAAACTTTTGACTGGTACTGGTACAGTGAGCAATATGTTTGGAACCTCAAATTGCAATAAACTGGCGGTATCGAAGGGCAATCCATATAGAATCGCAGTATCGACACATAAGTATCGTGCTAATATCGGATCGTGAGGTCCCTGGCAATTCCCAGCCCTAGCGTGTACGCCCCCCACCCCCATCTTACTCAAAGACAAACAAGCTTGGTTACACCCACGAGCTTGATTACAGCCACGCGCACACTGGGCCTGACAGTTGTCATTAGCGGCCAACGCGGTGTCTTATTTCTAAGCTTCTGTGGCGAAGGGAAATGACTTAGCAGTGTATGAGTACACTCATTCTTTCTCCCTTCCTCATCTTACTTAACATCACGCTCTGGACACCGTTAAGCTACACTGCCCTAACTGGCCAATTAGCAGAGGGGTTCCCAAATCTTTGCACCCAGTCCACCCTTCCTGCATTGGGGAACATCCCACGTACCATGTCTTACTATTGGCACAAGTACTGTTCAGGACACAAACTGTTCACACCCCTCTTGATGGTGGAGAGAATTTTGCAGGGAAATTTATTTCCTGCAATTCTACACATTTT
This sequence comes from Oncorhynchus mykiss, assembly GCF_013265735.2. Classification (NCBI taxonomy): domain Eukaryota; kingdom Metazoa; phylum Chordata; class Actinopteri; order Salmoniformes; family Salmonidae; genus Oncorhynchus; species Oncorhynchus mykiss. The sequence continues at coordinate 45,362,407 of NC_048567.1, forward strand.
GTTATGCGGGGGCAGAGAAAATGTTGCTGTTTTTAAACCACATTTTTCTTGCATTTCTATATATTTTGCCATGTCTAACGTGTATTCATGTGATATATTTTAGCGACTCAAACGCTACAACAAAATCTATGGGCTGAATAACCTAGCAAAAAAAAAACATTTAGTTGACATGGGCTACTTGATCTGGACATTTCTAACAAGTTATAAATGGCTCTCTAAGGTTTGCAATGACTGATATGACAAGAGGAAAACTGGTGATGCTCTACACAATTTCGAAATTGCATTCTACTATTACAACTTTCAAGAGTATGTTGAAAGCTGGACTGAGGTAAAAAAAAAAAAAGGGGGGGGGGGGGGTTTGGGAACCACTGACCAGGCACTTTCATTCTCTCTGTTGTCACCCGCTGAATACATTGTGGGTGTGGGTGGTAGTAGGCTGGCCAGGTTAACATTGACAGGGCACTGTGTAAAATGATAGGCTCTGTCCACTCGTCATTTCTGCTGCTGATGGACGTTAGACTAGACAGGGGGTCCGGACCTCCTGGAGTAGCAGAGCCAAACCACAGAAAGTCTATGTACTGCAGTGTTCGGTCGTAGGCTCAAATGTCTCCGTTGATTGGCGTGCGGTGCTTGCAACGTCAGGGTTGTATACATTAGGGCACACTGTATCAAAATGTTTTGTAACGGAAAAACATTTCTTTATTGGAGAAGTTCAGGTAGTCCCTCCCTGTTTCTAACGTTTGTTGCCTAACGAATACGACCCAGGGCTGCATTCTGAACATTGCAAATGGTAATGTCTTGTGTAGAGCTCACATGATTGCTCGGCTGGTGCCGTGTCAGGTGTTCGCTGCCTGCTTTTCTGCCCAGTGTCACCCATCACCACAAATGAAATGTCAAATATCTATGTGTGGCAATGGTCAGCTATTTTTAAGACACCGGGGCAAGGCGGAAACGAGTGATGGCACTACGATACAGTCACACTGAAACTGGTCCGTCTGTCCGGAGCCAAACTGGTCTCCATGTCCACACGCCGTGCCTAGTTATGCCCATGCCAGTCTTCCTGTTTTCATCTGCATCTAGAGGAAGTGCTGCTTGGTACAATAGTTGTCCTTGTGGTTTCCAGAAAAGTCTGTGTGCGTATACAGTTCATTCTGGGTGGTTCCCTAAAGACAACCCTTCTGTTATTCACCCCCCCTGGAATAGTTTGTCCCTGGAACATTTCTGTAACAGCAGCCTGCTCGCTGAGTCTCCAAGGCCTAGCTTATAGCTCCCTGAGGGACGCGTATGTAAATGATTGCAGCAGAGGGATGGTGATGGAACTGTGGGATGTCTGTCTCCTGGACACACCTGGGTGTTATATCCTTCAATGTGTTAAATGCTAATATTGGCTAGCAACGCTCTCCTGAGGCCTGGCGGGACGTTGAAAACAGTATCCCACAAGAAACCATGCATTCAAACCTTTTTTTAGATACAGTATGGTTATCGATTTGTTCTTCAAGGATGGAAGAGCTAGGCCAGGTCCCAAGGATCTTTAGGAATAAGGCACTGCATCTCAGTGCTAGAGGCGTCGCTACAGACACCCTGGTTCGAATCCAGACTATCACAAGCGGCCGCGATTGGGAGTTCCATAGGGCGGCGCACGTCGTCCGGGTTTGGCTGGTGTAGGCCGTCATTGTAAACAAGAATTTGTTCTTAACCGAGTTGGATAAGGGTTAAATGAAATAAAAATAAAATGATCGAACATGCCCTAGTTGCCACCTCACTTTTTTCTTTTTAGTAGGCCATATACTGTGGTCGTTGAGATGAGCATCTTTTTATGAATGTTCATGTAGCACTCGCAAAGCTACAGTAAGTGAGTTTTGTTTATCTTAAGTTAACCAGGCGTTAACTGAGAGCTTTCTGGGAATACTTATATTAGGCCTATGTTTCCCCCCCACTTACCCATAATGTTTTTGTGTGTGTGCATGCGACGTGTTCATGTGTTTTTTTTTTGTTTGACTATCAATTAGTATTTCATCCCGTGGCCCCAGGCTATTGTTAGGTTCTAAACCAAGAGCACAAACTCGCGGACAATTAGTAAAGCTCAAACAAGTGTTTTTTTTCTTCTTCTTCACCCACTGGGTCACACAGCTGCATAAGACAGAGATGTATTTACACAAGCGCTGGTATTTAAACATTCATCCTTACACATCTGAACAGCCAGTACATCTCTGTTACTAGACAGGACTTCAGTGATGCATGGTCTTTCTCACCTCATCTGACCTGACTTCGGCCCATATTCCTGACTTGTACCAGACTGTGGCCCTTCTCCTTCCCATGTATCCCTGATGTCTAACAATAACATGTTCCGACCGAATGTAAACATTCTACATTCCCCTCTCTCCCTCAGTGACATGAATAAGGATATTTTATATTTAAGTTTAGAAGTCAGAACTAATCACTATAAAACATTTTTTTTGTCAGTTTAGTGTCTATTTTGTTGCTCACCATGGCTATGTTAGCTCCATGCTAACTACCTGAGCTAAAAGGGACTCGTGTCATGTAATGTCCAAATAACCTCTACCACCCTCCTTCCTCCAGATGTGTCCAGAGCAACATAGTCTTGCTCACCCAGGCCTTCCGCAAGAAGTTTGTCATCCCCGACTTCCAGTCCTTCTCTTCTCACATCGACGAGCTCTACGAGAGTGCCAAAAATCTGACCGAAGGCCAGGTTGGTAATCAGCCCATCCTGGGGGAGGTGGGTGGACGCCATCCTTCTCGTTGTTCCTGTAGTCTGCCCCTTTCACCTTTTTTTCTTTGTCTTCCACCTCCTCTGTGGTATCGTCAATGGCAGATATTGTGTGTAGCTGGAGTTTTGTTATGTATCCTTTTCTTCTGTGTGTGTGCTTACCTGTACACGCTTAGAAAAAAGGGTTCTTCGGCTGTCCCCATGAACTCAAAAGTGTTCTACCTGGAACCAAAAATGGTTCTCCTATGGGAACAGCCGAATAACCATTTTTAGGTTCTAGACGGCACCTTTTTTTTCTTTCTCAGACTATGTATTTTTATCAAGGGAGTCTTACACGAACAGTTTGGATTACAGGTGTTGGAACTATTTTTCTCTCCACCACAGGTTGCAGACTACATTCCCCAGCTTGCCAAATTTAGCCCAGACCTGTGGGCCGTGTCTCTGTGTACCGTGGATGGACAAAGGTTAGACTCGCGCCTCACCCCCACCAATATGTACTCAACAAAGCTTTTATCATGTGATTGAGACAGGGTTATTATTATTATCTTTAAGACCAACAGTTGGTAAGTTGGTCAACAGTTGGCAACACTGAAAATGCACATGCGTCCCGCTATTTAACATCTGCAAATTTACCCAGTGATAGGATATCTCAAGGCCATCTGAACTGGGATAAGGGCCAGCTAAACTTCCAGTAGAAGCCAAACATTACGATGTGGGGTCCGCAGTTTAGTTCTGGCGCACTCATTGATAATAGATATAGTAAAATAACAACCAATCTTAGGGGGTGTTTGAGTGTCTTTACAGACATATAAAAACACAATCTCTCTTTATGATGTTTGCTGTAAGATAGAAAGTCATAAAGATAACATTGGAATGAGGTGTTTTGTTTATGTTCGGTTTTTATGATTTACAGCATGTTGAAACACCATGATGCACTAAATTCGGAGGGGCAGCTATCTGGATGCCCCTTAGCAGCTCTCCTTTTCTTTCTCTGTCGTTCTTACTGTCTTTCTCCGTCTTATCTATTCCCCCTCTCTCTTTCAACCTACCTCTTCCTCTCGGTTTCTCTATTTCTGCTCTTCATCTCTCTTTCCTTCTACCCTGTCTCCTTTTTTGTTCCGTCTGTACTCCATCCGCTACACTCTTTCTCCCTCTACCTCGTTTTCACTTTCTTCCACCCCCTTCTGAGCTTCTCACTTTTCTGTGTCTCCTCTCCCCGTCTCCTTTAATGACGGCCCATGAGTGACGATGTCTGGTCATGGTGACCTTCTGTAACAATATGTTTACTCGCTCACGCCTCCCCCCCACTTGATTATATGGTTTGAAATGGTGTTGACAGAGCCATCATGTGCTCCAGATATTGCACACTGCTTTAGTGTTCAGCCGCAACAAGAAAACCTCCCCAGTTGAATAGTTCCTGCATGCACACAGCGGTTCTTGGCATAGTTGAAGCCAATATCTGCATTGAAATTATATTTTTATGAACAATTTCTAACTGTCCTCAGGCCGTTCTTGTGATATCAGTGTTATTATTACCTTAAAGCTTCTCTCACATCAGTTTATCATGTGACGTGATGACACGTAAAGTCAAACAAGGTGAATCTGTTTTGTGATGTGTAGGAGGCCTTAAAGAACAGGGAAGTGGGACTGGATTAACCTGTACTTAAGCCTGCTTTTGTTTCTCTTCAGACACACGGTAGGCGACACCAAGGTCCCCTTCTGCTTGCAGTCGTGTGTGAAGCCGCTGAAGTACGCCATCGCGGTGCACGACCACGGCACCGAGTACGTGCACCGCTTCATCGGGAAGGAGCCCAGCGGCCTGCGCTTCAACAAGCTCTTCCTGGACGAGGACGGTGAGCTGTTTCTCAGAGCTGATCCTGCTGGGGCACAGAATTAGACTAGAATGACCAGAATGGGGAAAGCCCCTCCGATCATGCCAGGGACCAGTTTGAATCCAAATCACAATAATGTTGAATCCAGATCACACCGTTAAATTCTGTATCCCTGTCATCAAATGTTATTTCAAATCAATACAGGTCAGGTAAATAGGCAGGTACAGCATCACTGTGTCGAAGTGGACTTTTTTTCCACCTGTGTCCAGACATCTAAAATAAATAAAAAGGGTATTTTCCTGAGCAGTATGACATAGCTAGATCAACGTACGTCATAGCCGCTTTGCCTTTGAACGCCCCGGTCCCCTGTCCTCTCGCCATCCCCTTTGTTTGATTGTTTTACCTCTTAAGTGCTTTTGATGAAGAGCCCACAAGTGATGTCTCTTTCTCCAGTCCCCTCGGTCTACACATCGATGCCTCGAGCGTCATCATCCATCCAACACGGTTATAGATGCCACTGCTTTCTAACTGCTCTCCAGCTGATGACGCATCCACCGCGGAATACAAGGCGGGCTGATTGGTTGTAAATGTTGACATTAAAAAGAGTGGGGAGAGGCCCTTACTTGCACCACACCAACCCCAACCGGCTTAGTCTATTTTCAATCCAACTTGGCCTTTCGGCAACTGTTGCTATGGCGACGATGAAACTTGAATGATTCAGAGGTCATTCCCTCCCTCTGCTCAGTAGGGGTGGGCTGACGTATGATGAGGAGTCGGGGGTCTCACACAGTGTCCTCCTGCTTGCTTTTCCACCTATGATTCTACATCTTGCTCCCTCTCAGAATACCAATGGAAAGATCAATGGTGACCCTGGAATAGAAGAGAACCTGTCAAGAGTCCCAAAGGGTTGTGTGTGTCCAAGCTGGCTGTACGGAAACCTCAATGTTTTTTCCTACACACACATTATGTAGTCAAAGTAAAGGTGACCTTCATTGCCTCAATACATTTGACTACCAAATGGAGGATACGTTTCACTGTCCTCCTCACCCCAAGAAATAGGAAATGCTTGTGCTGGTAAATCAGAGCAAACGATAACTATATATTTGTATTGGATATGTTCAGGGGTTACCTCCACCATTTCAATACATTGACAACTCGGTTAAATTTGCGCGCGTCATAAAGATACAGTATGTAATGACGTGCCGGCAGAAAGTATTAACACCCTTGACTTTTTCCATATTTGGTGTTATAGCCTGATTTTTATTTTTTTTATTAAAATTATTTCAAAATGAAAAGCTGAAATGTCTTGAGTCAGTAAGTAATCAACCCCTTTGTTATGGCAAGCCTAAATAAGTTCAGGAATAAAAATGTGCTTAACAAGTCACATAATAAATTGCATGGACTCACTCTGTGTCCAATAAAAGTGTTTTAAAATGTTTTTTTTACTACTTCACCTCTGTACCCCACACACACAATTATCTGTAAGGTCCCGCAGTGAATTTCAAACACAGATTCAACCACAAAGACTAGGGAGGTTTTCAAATGCTTCACAAAGAAGGATACCTATTACATAAATTGAATATCCCTTTGAGCATGCTGAGGTTATTAATTATACTGGGGAGTTTTTCAGTAGCAAAATCTGCTTTCCACCAGACACAGATTCATTCACCTTTCAGCAGGACAATAACCTGAAACACAAGGCCAAATGTACACTGAAGTTGCTTACCAAGTACACATCGAATGTTCCTGAGTGGCTGAGTTAGTTTTGGCTTAAATCTAATTGAACATCTATTGCAAGACCTACAAATGGTTGTCTAGCAATGATCAACAATCAATTTGGCAGAGCTTGAATAATTTTGAAAAGATTAATGTGCAAATATTACACAATCCAGTTGTGGAAAGCTCTTAGAAACTTACCCAGAAAGATTCACTGCTGTAATCGCTGACAAAGGTGCTTCTACAAAGTATTGACTCAATGTTTCTTTATTTCATTCTCAATACATTTGCAAAATTTTCAACAACAAAAAATGTACTTTGTCATTATAGGGTGTTGTGTGTAGATGGGTGGTAAAAATATAAATTGTATCCATTTTTAATTTGCGCTGTAACAATAAAATGTGGAATAAGTCTAGGGGTATGAGTACTTTCTGAAGGCACTAATCGTCTCAGGGTTGCGTTCAGTCACTGAAACCCCATAATCCTTAGTGCTGGTGCACATCTGAGTAGCAATCTGGGGCCATATCCTCAAAACTTCTCAGAGTAAGAGTGCTGATCTATGATCAGTTTAGCCTTTTAGATCATAATAAATGTGATTTTTTATTTATTTTTATATATAAGGACAGAGCCTAGATCAGGACTCCTACTTTCAGACACTTTGTGGATACGGGCCCTGGTCTTTATCATCCCCTGTCTGCGTGGGCCATGTGCCACTGTTCTCAGAATCTCCTGGTGGAGGTGCCAGGATAGCTGTGTCAATTTGGTGACTGTTATGTAAGGAGGTTAAGACTCACTGCAGCGAGAGAAGTAGCCTTGACATTTGGACATTGAGCAGGACCCAGATCATTTTGTTTGTTTAGTGTTCATTTCACTTTGCCCCTAACCCTGACAAATCTCATTAGTATCTAAGTAGTCGGAGAGAAAGTGTTTGTCTGTCATGTTTGAATAACAAACCTGATTGATTCAAGTGCAGGCTTGCATCTGTTCTCAGTGCTCTATGCCAAATGACATTTGATTACAATACATTTAAAAAAAGGGTTGCTAAATTATTAATGGATTGTCTAGTGTTGACAGTGGTCTATTTTGATATGGTTCTAGGAATTTGTATGTCATTTTTACAATGAAAGCCACGTCACTCCAACATTCTTCGTAGCAAGCATTTATAACCGATACCGTAGTACATTTTTGAAAAGGCAAGGAATCATTCCCACTCTAGGTCTTTGAGATTTGTAATCAATATTTTAAGTTGGTGTATATTTTTTTCCCTTTTTTTTAATTCCAGATAAGCCCCACAACCCCATGGTGAACGCCGGCGCTATTGTTTGCACCTCATTGATAAAGGTATGAATCCACTTGTGTTTCTGTGTATTTTTACTGTCTGTCTCATTCATAGTTCATACCAATGACCTCCGGCCCAGATAAGGTAAATTTGCCTTGTTCGCTCTGTGCCAGCGTTGATATTTGATTATTGACGAGTGCCGCGATTTAACACAGGGGTCTTCAACCTTTTCTTGCCCAGGGGCCCCAGTCATGGCACACCGGCGACCCACGGACCCCATCATATGTTGGCAATTAGGTGAATGGTAATGGCAGGGAGAAGTAATCAACATTTTAAATGAATAGATTTGGTAGATTTGTTTTTCTCTTTTACTGTAGGTATGTACAAAATTGGCTTATTCTGTTATTGCTTGCGATATTGATAAAAACAGAGTCCGGGTCAGTGTGGTAGACAGATAACGTTTGGAAAGCCTCAAGGGGGTTAACCTAGTTTGTCATCATCATCTTGTTTGTCTGAGAGAACACCTCTCGACTTAATAGAGGCATGAAGTCGACTGCTAGGTGACTGCCATGGCGATTAAGGCCTGTCGTAATTCTCCCTGAGAGGGATTTAGGGCAGCCACACTGGGACATGATTTTGCCGCCCCCGGTGATAATAACTTGGATGGACAAACAAAGACACACACTCACTCAGACAGAAAGGCAGACACACACACACACACAAACAGACGAAGCTATGTCAGAGAGATCATGGAGCACTTTAGCTTAGCCCGCCAAGCAGGGTTTCCGTTAGTAAAATGTGGCACTGGACATTTGCCTGGCAGCATTTCAATTTATCAGACCCGTATGAATTGGGTTCGTAACTTGGTTAGGCCGTCCACCCACGGTTCTCGGAAGTACAGAAATCCCATTTAGATTAGGGTAATTAATCTTAACAGAACATGCAACGACGTGCATCCATACCGAATTCCGATGCGCACTTTGAAGATTTTAGAGTAACTGTCCACATGTACTTTTCCTCAGCCAACAAGACGAGTAACGAACAGTCAAATCACTAGTCTATGTCAATCTACTATCTCCTATAGTAGAAAAGTTTACCTATTTTATTGGTCAGCTTGGCGAGAAAGAAATAGCCTATTCCAAACAGACTCTGGGACAGTTGTGGGACCATAGATCCCAAAGTAGTAGGCTACATAAAACAACGTTAAAAAAGCAATGAGGCTGATACAACCGATCAGAACATTTAGTGTAAAATGTTGATAAACTATTATATCTTCACATTATAAGTGTAGCAATGCAGACAAGGCAGTAGGCTAGGTGTGGATGTTCATTCCATAATACAATCAGTGGGAAACCACAGAGAGGAAAATATCCATTAGAAATTTAGAAAGAGGGGAGATCTAAAGATGCAAAGACTAGCATGGGTTGCTAATTTGACTAGGATTGTGCCTTTGGCTACTGGACAATGAAATAAAGTTGATTTGAAAACCAATAGCACACGAGAGAAATAGTCTACTGCTTTCAATGGCATATGGAAGACTTCCAAATGCCATGCATATGGTCGGATTCATAATATGTAGTAAAACGTTCAGGTTTCAAACAATTAAGTACATGTTTTCAAAATTCTTACTGCCTCCAGCTCATTGCAAAATAGTGTGACGCGTGAATGAAACCTGCCTTCTGTTACCTATGCACAGGCGAATAAGAAGCGTGCTTCAATTACTAGTTGAGAAATAATACTAGTAACTCATTTTAATTTGATTTGATTTGTAATAGGTGATTGCCTTTTAGAATTGTTACGCAATGATTGGGTTTATAAAAGCACCTTCACTCCAGCAGCAAGGAAAGGGCTGTTTGAGGACCGAGAGCAGCAACTCCCGTGCTGTCTGACAGATTTTTCACTCAAAGGCGCTGTATGATTTGCGTGTGTGATAAATAAGATGCATAACGAGTTTACTCGCGCACCAATTGAATTCCACTAAATAAGCATGACATGTCAAATATATTTCAAAAGCCGCTAAGGTTATTCCATCTACTTGTTTGGTTCACTCTCTTTTCTTCAAGGAAACAATATTTCCTCTTTTAAACGGGCTTTGATCCTGACCTGATCAATCGGAGAAGCTAGTGCTAGCTTTTGGTGTCCCTCTTAAGAGGTTTGCTACACTATTACAAAAAAAGACACTAGGAACCTTAAATGATACTTCAGCTGTCCCCATAGGATAACCCTTTTTGGTTCTAGGTAGAGTCCTCTTGGTTCTCGGTAGAATCCTTTTGGGTTCCATGTAAAACCCTTTCCGCAGAGGGTTCTACATGAAACCCCAAATATAGGTTTCTCCTATGGGGACAGCCGAAGAACTCTTGGAACTCTTTTATTTTTTCTAGTCATTAGCTTAACCCCAGGCTTCTGTGCCTCTCCACACCTGTCTAGACCTAATAAACTGTCTGTCATCTTCTCACTGTTGTCGTCTCTCGACTCCTGAGGACAGGAGGGTGTCACCCCATCTGTCTGCTCTTCGGAGAGGATGGACCAATAGGAACAGAGTAAACACAAACATCACAGACGTGATTGTCTGTTCTCGTTGCTTGTTGAGACTTGTTGAACATTAATATGAGGCTTGTTTTGTTGTGGAATTGACCTTTGTTCTCTCTGAGAACTAGGCTACTTTTTCTGGGACTATAGGACACGTATGTTGTTTGGTCTGATCTGTTTGTACAGTTTCCCCATCTCCCATGGTCATTGGCGTAACATTGACTATAGGAGTTGTCAAGAAAACACAAACAGATCTGGGAGCAGGCTTGTTGTTGACCCGCCACTCGCTGTCAGAAAGAGTCCGGGTAGCCATTTGATTAGCTGTTCATGAGTCGTATTGCTTGGGAGTAGAAGCTGTTAAGAAGCCTTTTGGACCTAGACTTCGTACTCCAGTGTTGCTTGCCTTGCGGTAGCAGAGAGAAGTCTATGACTAGGGTGGCTCGAGTCTTTAGCAATTTTTAGGGCCTTCCTCTGACACCACCTGGTATAGAGGCCCCGGGTGGCAGGAAGCTTGGCCCCAGTGATGTACTGGGCCGTACGCACTACCCTCTGTACCAGGCGGTGATGCAACCAGTGCTCTTGATGGTGCAGCTGTATAACTTTTTGAGGATCTGAGGACCCATGCCAAATCTTTTCATTCTCCTGAGGGGGAATAGACGTTGTCGTGCACTCTTCATGGCTGTCTTGGTGTGTTTGGACCATGACAATTGGCTGCTGATGTGGACACCAAGGAACCTCTCTCAACCTACTCTAACACAGCCCCGTCGATGAGAATGGGGGGCATGCTCGGTCCTCCTTTTACAATCGTCCACAATCAGATCTTTGTCTTGATCACGTTGAGGGAGAGGTTGTTATCCTGGCACCACACTGTCAGGTCTCTGACCTCCTCCCTAAAGGCTGTCTCATCGTTGTCGGTGATCAGGCCTACCACTGTTTGTCATCGGCAAACTTAATGATGTTGTTGGCGTCGTGCCTGGCCTTGCAGTCATGAGTGAACAGGGAGTACAGGAGGGGACTGAGCACGCACCCCCGAGGGGCCCCATGTTTTGGATCAGCGTGGCTTATGTGTTGTTACCTACCCTTACCACCTGGGGGTGGCCCGCCAGGAAGTCCAGGATCCAGTTGCAGAGGGAGGTGTTTAGTCCCAGGGTCCTTAGCTTAGTTATGCGCTTTGAGGGCACTATGGTGTTGAACGCTGAGCTGTAGTCAATGAATAGCATTCTCACATAGGTGTTCCTTTTGTTCATGTGGGAAAGGGCAGTGTGGAGTACATAGAGATTGCATCATCTGTGGATCTGTTGGGGCGGTATGCAAATTGGAGGTGGTCTAGGGTTTCTGGGATAATGGTGTTGATGTGAGCCATGACCAGCCTTTCAAAGCACTTCATGGCTACAGATGTGAGTGCTTCGGGTCAGTAGTCATTTAGGCAGGTTACCTTAGTATTCTTGGGCACATGGACTGTGGTGGACTGCTTGAAACATGTTGGTATTAAAGACTCAGTCAGTGACAGGTTGAAAATGTCAGTGAAGACACTTGTCAGCACATGCTTGAAGTACATGTCCTGGTATTCCGTCTGGCCCTGCGGCCTTGTGAATGATGACCTGTTTAAAGGTCTTACTCACATCAGCTACGGAGAGCGTGATCACACAGTAGTCCGGGACAGCTGATACTCTCATATGCATGCTTCAGTGTTGCTTGCCCCGGAGCGAGCTTCAAAGTCATTTAGTTCGTCTGGTACACTCGTGTCACTTGGAAGCTCGCAGCTGTGCTTCCCTTTTATAGTCTGTAATATTTTGCAAGCCCTGCCACATCCGACGAGCATCGGAGCCGGTGTAGTACGATTCGATCTTAGTTCTGTATTGACGCTTTGCTTTTTTGATGGTTCGTCGGAGGGCATAGCGGGATTTCTTATAAGAGTCCCGTTCCTGGAAAGCGGCAGCTCTACCCCTTACCTCAGTGCGGCTGTTGCCTGGTTGGGGTATGTACATACGGCCACTGTGGGGACGACGTCATCGATGCACTTATTTATGAAGCCAGTGACTGATGTGGTGTACTCCTCAATGCCATCTGATGAATACCGGGAACATATTCCAGTCTGGGCTAGCAAAACAGTCCTGTAGCTTAGCATCTGCGTCATCTGACCACTTCCGTATTTAGCGAGTCACTGTTACTTCCTGCTTTCGGAATCAGGAGGATAGAGATATGGTCAGATTTGCCAAATGGGGGGCGAGGGAGAGCTTTGTTTGCGTCTCTGTGTGTGGAGTATAGGTGGTCTAGAGTTATGTATAATTTATTTATTTTTTAATTTATTTTTTAAAATCTGATTGCACATGTTAACATACTGGTAGAAAATAGGTAAACCGGATTTAAGTTTCCCTGCATTAAAGTCCCCGGCCATTTAGGTGCGCCGCCACTGGATGAGTATTTTCTTGTTTGCTTATGGCCTTATGCAGCTCTTTGAGTGCAGTCTTAGAGCCAGCATCAGTTTGTGGTGGTAAATAGAGAGCTACGACAAATATAGATAAACTCTCTTGGTAAATAGTGTGGTCTACAGCTTCTGAGATACTCTACCTCAGGCGAGAAAAATCTTGAGACTTCCTTAATATTATATTTCTAGATGTTTTCTTTACAAATAGACACAGACAGCCACCCCATGTCTTACCGGAGGCAGCTGTTCTATCTTGCCAATGCACTGAACCCAGCCAGCGCTGTTATTCATGTCGTCGTTCAGCCACGACTCTGTGAAAAATAAGATATTACAGTTTTTAATGTCCTGTTGGTAGGATGGTCTTGATCGAAGCTCATCCATTTTATTATCCAATGATTGCACGTTGGCCAATAGGACTGATAGAAGAGGTAGATTACCCACTCACCTTCGGACCCTTACAAGGCAGCCTGACCAATGTCCCCGATATCTCTCTCTTCTTCATCGAATGACGGGGATTTGGGCCTTTTCGGGTGCCTGAAGTAAATCATTTTGCGTCTGATTCGTTAAAGAAAAAATTTTCGTCCAGTATGAGCAGAGTAATCGCTGTCCTGATACCCAGAAGCTCTTTTCGGTCATAAGAAACGGTGGCAGAAACATTATGTGCACAATTGGTCAAGCCTCCGGCGCCATCTCTTGAAGCAACTCATCCATTATACTGACCCCCCACCCCCCCCTTTCGTTGAAATATTATGCACCAAATGATAAACAGATGGAGATTACATTCCCAAGTGCCAGTGTATGTCCTTCCAGACTTTGTCTATGGAAATCGAGACTCGCATGTTGGCCTACCAAGCAGCTAAGTGTATACAGAGTATGCACACACACCCACGGAGGGGCTACACCTTCACATACCTCTACATGGAAACAGGAGCGCACACACACCACATACTGTACACACACACACACACACACACACACACACACACACACACACACACACACACACACACACTGAAAGGTATATGTTTCTATCGGGCTAAGCCACGCATGGAGTTGATTAGAAAGGTGTTGTGTTACCCTGTCTGGGTGTCCATTTTATTCCCATGTGAGTTTTTCCACAACATTACACAGGCACTGTGAATAGAACAGCTACTCCTGAGCAAGCTGCATTCTCCTCCATTCATTGACAGGGTCATATAATGTGGGTGGGTTCTTTCTGTTCGTACATTTTGCCTGTGAAACGTCGAAAAATCCAGTGGTTTTGTCTTTACTTGTTGTCTGTGTCAGTTAATAGATAACTATGTCTGTGTCCCTCTCAATGCCCTGTCCCCCTCAGTATGTACCCGCATGTGCGTCATATAGCATAGTGTAGAGCTGATTATCCCACTCACAGGAAATATGTTGGGCTTACACACCCCACTGTGTGTCCATGACAACGCCACCGGGGCCACACCCCGACTATGTAACCATGGTTTTGATGGCTTCTTGTGTCTTTTTTGTGTGTATGTTGTTGCATATTTTGCAGACTTAGGAACTGTGGGATATTATGACCACCGCTGCCATGTCGTTGGTAAATGACGTTGGTAATTTTTCTTCCTTTTCTCCCTCCCCCACCATCCCCACTCATTGAACAAGCCCGGATAGAATAGATACATCGATAGCCCCATTTAGCATCTCTGTCAACATAGCACTGTCATTTTTTGTTTGACTTGGTTATGTGTACCGATACATATGTTAGAATGCTGTCTGGAAGCAAAGTATTTTTCTCTGAATATATGAAGCAGGTTGAGTTCAATAGTCAATAGACATGCATGCCTTCTTTTTTTTTGGGCCATGTCTAGCAAAGCCAGTAATAGCAAAGAAATATGAGCATACTAGATCAAGTGACAAGGAAGATTGTTTTTTTCCCTCCCTTGCGCCTCTCTTTGCTCCCTCTCTACCTCCTGCTCTTCTGTTTAGTCTCCCAGGCAATCAACACTCCATGCTAATAAGCCCTCCTGATCCCCAGAGCTGTTCACAGGACACGTGTTAGCCTATAATACATACACACACACACACTGCACGGCAATAAAATAAGTGTTAAATAGGGCTGTGACGGACATGGAGTTTTGGATGAAAATAATTTGGACAGCCAAATGACTGCAGTCTCTCTGTAATAACCGTTCAAATAGGAAGTGTGATTTGTTGATTCAACTGACATTACATGAAATACATTCCATTGCATGAGCCACATTTTAAAGCTGCAATATGTAAGCTTTTGGCGACCCTACCAAATTCATAAAGAAGTGCTAGATCTGTGCTACTGTGACTTATTTCTTTGCTTCCCGTTCTTAAGTTTTGTTTTTGCGTCTTTTACTATACACTCTATCTGCTTGTTTTGTCACATATAAACTGAAATTAGGAGAACGATTAGAATTTTAGCAATCAGGAAATGGCAGAGCGGCTTTTGCCTAGTGCATCTTTAACATCAATTCAATGAACATTCTACATTACCATGGAAATTATTGCGTCACAATACCAGGCAGCTATTACGAGTGTACCCATGAGTTTACCAGGCAAATAGGTTATCAATAAAACGCCACAATATGGTGCAGAGTGTACAATTTGGCTGCTCGGGTGAAAGGAGACCCCAGGCTCCTCTAAAACCATTGACCGGTAGCTACGTGCCACTTTCAAAGGATTGTTAAATAAATGTTGCAACTGTTTTGGTTTTAATATCACCTGTTGAAGAGCATTTGAGAACTACCCATTTCCGATTATTCCATGCAGAACAATTGCGCACATTTATCTCTATCAGAGTTATGCAAGTATGACCTATTGCCAAGGTTAGATGTTCCAAGCACATTTATTCATCGTCTGCTACCAAAACCTTGCTTCAGCAAGGGCCAAAAAAGTTTCATGTTAAGAGTCCATGTTCTGGCAGAAACGGACTCAACCTGCACGAATGCCCAGCCGTCCCGGCTTCAGTCAGCTGTTTGTTCCCCCTCCAAAAATATTTATATGTGTAATTGTGCCAGCCCTAGTGTTACATTTATATACAAAATGTGATTATGACGGATCATCTCCTTTAATTTGATTCCAACCAAAGCCCACTCATTAACTGTCTTTTTGTGTCTATTGACTCTATAAATTCATTATACTTCTCTCTGTAACTATTTATACTTCTCTCTGTAACTACCCGTCAGATTCTCTTCATCCATGTTGAATTGTGTATGTTTGTCTAGGTTTCACCGACGCTCAGTTAACTTTGCGTTTATAATGCATCAAACTGATCATATTTTTAGTTTTTGTGTATGACAGTATTATTATTTAAGCCAAGGCTTGTGTTTTCTTGCTACTTTCATTCTGCTGTAAATATTTTCTCTTTGTCCAACAAACTTGACTTAATACCTTTTCTATTACTTTTCAGCAGGGAGCGAGCAATGCTGAGAAGTTTGACTATGTAAGTTTAATATTTTGTGCATTGTGGCATCTGTTTGGAGTTGTATTGGGTATTTTGTAATATATGTTAGAAAAAAAGTTTAACTGATTTCGTTTCGTTTCCAGGTCATGAACTTCCTGAATAAGATGGCAGGAAATGAGTATGTAGGCTTCAGCAATGCCACGTAAGTAGAGTGGCACCCTATTCCCTACAGTGCATTCAGACCCCTTGACTTATTCCACATTTTGTTAAGTTACAGCCGTATTCCAAAATGTATTAAAACGTTGTTTTTTTCCATCAATCTACACACAATACCCCATAATGACAAAGCAAAAACTGTTTGTTAGAAATGTTTGCACATTTATTACAAATAAAATGTATTACTGAAATATCACATTTACATAAGTATTCAGACCCTTTACTCAGTACTTTGTTGAAACACTTTTGGCGTAACACTTTACCGTAGAGATGGTGCCAGGTTTCCTTCAGACGTGACGCATTGCATTCAGGTCAAAAATGCCAATCTTGGTTTCATCATACCAGAGAATCTTGTTTCTCATGGCCTGCGCGCCCTTTAAGTGCCTTTGGGCAAACTCCAAGCAGCCTGTCACGCACCTCTTACTGAGAAGTGGTTTCCGTCTGGCCACTCTACCATAAAGGCCTGATTGGTGGAGCGCTGCAGAGATGGTTGTCCTTCTGAAAGGTTCTCCCGTCTCCACAGATGAACTCTGGAGCACTGTCAGACTGACCATTGGGTTCTTGGTCACCTCCCTGACCAAGGCCCTTCTCCGCCGATTGCTCAGTTTGGCCGAGCGGCAAGTGGTGGTTCCAAACTTTATCCATTTAAGAATGATGGAGGTTCTCGGGGACCTTCAATGCTGTAGAACATTTCTCGTACCCTTCCTCAGATCTGTGCATCGACACAATCCTGTCTCGGAGCTCTATGGACAATTCCTTCGACCGTATGGCTTGGTTTTTGCTCTGACGTGCACTGTCAACTGTGGTACCTTATATAGACCGGTGTGTGTGCCTTTCCAAATCATGTCCAATTTAATTGAGTTTACCACAGGTGGACTCCTATCAAGTTGTAGAAACATTTCAAGGATGATCAATGGAAACAGGATGCAGCTGAACAAAATTGAGTCTCATAGCAAAGGGCCTGAATACTTATGTATTAAAAACAGAAATGGCTTATTTACATTTTTTTTTTTTTTAAATAACCTGTTTTCACTGTCATTATGGGGTATTGTGTGTAGATTGACAGATGAAAACATTTTATTTAATCCACTTCAGAATTAGGCTGTACGGTAACAAAATGTGGAAAAAGTCAAGGGGTCTGAATACTTTCCAAATGCACCGTATACAGTGCACTATGTGGGCCCTGGTCAAAAGTAATGCAGTAAATAGGTAATAGGACGCCATTTCAGATGCTTTGTGTGGCCTCCTTCTCCTTTCCGGACCCTTCTCCATTATTCATTATTGTTTAGACTGCAGGCATGCAGTCTAAAGTCTGGATGTTTACAGAAGTTAATCACAGTAGGCTCAGGATCTCATTTGGAAGAGGGTTTTTAATTATGACGGCAATGAAGGAATGTGGTGAAAGAAAACACATCTACTCACATGGGTGTAGACTGTTAACTCTTGTTGTGTTCTTTGTTACGCAGATTCCAGTCGGAGCGCGAGTCAGGAGACCGGAATTTCGCTATCGGCTACTACCTGAAAGAAAAGAAGGTCAGAATCGTGATGCTATCTCTCCCTCTCATCTTTCCACTTCCTCATATCCTCCCTGTTCTCTTACTTGGCACTGTTTGCTTTTCCCATTGTACAACTCACTAAGTCGGAGAGCTGCCTTTACGTTTAAATTTGAGTCATTTAGCAGACACTCTTATCCAGAGCGACTTAGTGCATTCATCGTAAGATACTGTAGCTAGGGGGGAAAGCCACATATCTTAATCATAGAAAGTACATTTTTAAAAGTTAATTAGCTAGCAGCAAAGTCAGTGCTAGTAGGGGGAAAGTATTTACAGTTCAAGTCGGCAGTTTACATACACTTAGGTTGGAGTCATTAAAACTAGTTTTTCAACCACTCCACAAATTTCTCGTTAACACACTATAGTTTTGGCAAGTCGGTTAGGACATCTACTTTGTGCATGACACAAGTAGTTTTTCCAACAATTGTTTACAGACAGATTTATTTAACTTATAATTCACTGATTCACAATTCCAGTGGGTTAGAAGTTTACATGCATTAAGTTGACTGTGCCGTTAAACCGCTTGGAAAATTCCAGAAAATGATGTCATGGCTTTAGAAGCTTCTGCTAATTGACATCATTTGAGTCAATTGGAGGTGTACCTGTGGATGTATTTCAAGGCCTACCTTCAAACTCAGTCCCTCTTTGCTTGACATCAAATGAAATCAGCCAAGACCTCAAAAACAATTGTAGACCTCCACAAGTCCGGTTTGTCCTTGGGAGCAATTTCCAAATGACTGAAGGTACCACGTTCATCTGTACAAACAATAGCATGCAAGTATAAACACCATGGGACCACGCAGCTGTCATACCGCTCAGGAAGGAGACGCGTTCTGTCTCCTAGAGATTAACGTACTTTGGTGCAAAAAGTGCAAATCAATCCCAGAACAACAGCAAAGGACCTTGTGAAGATGCTGGAGGAAACCGGTACAAAAGTATCTAAATCTACAGTAAAACGAGTCCTATATCGACATGACCTGAAAGGCCACTCACAAGGAAGAAGCCACTGCTCCAAAACCGCCATTAAAAAGCCAGACTACGGTTTGCAACCGCACATGGGGACAAATATTGTACTTTTTGGAGAAATGTCCTCTGGTCTGATGAAACAAAAATGGAACTGTTTGGCCATAATGACCATCTATGTTTGGAAGAACATAAAGCAAGCCGAAGAACACCATCCCAACCGTGAAGCACAGAGGTAGCATCATGTTGTGGGGGTGCTTTGCTACAGGAGGGACTGGTGCATTTCACAAAATAAATGGCATCATAAGGAGGAAAATTATTTGGATATATTGAAGCAACATCTCAAGATATCAGTCAGGAAGTTAAAGCTTGGTCGAAAATGGGTCTTCCAAATGGACAATGACCCCAAGCATACTTCCAAAGTTGTGGCAAAATGGCTTAAGGACAACGAAGTTGAGGTATTGGGAGTGGCCATCACAAAGCCCTGACCTCAATCCTATAGAAAATTAGTGGGCCGAACTGAAAAGGCGTGTGCGAGCAAGGAGGCCTACAAACCTGACTCAGTTACACCAGCTCTGTCAGGAGGAATGGGCCAAAATTCACCCAACTTATTGTGGGAAGCTTGTGGAAGGCTACCCGAAACGTTTGACCCAAGTTAAACAATTTAAAGGCAATGCTACCAAATACTAAAAAGAAAGGAGGACCAAGGCACTCTTCATATAATTAATTAAAATGCCTTTTAGTATGGCATGTTCAATAGAAACAAAGTTTTTATTAAAAAAAATAATAATAATTAAACGACGCATTTCGGCTGCATGGCCAAAAAAAGGAATACAATGTCCTCTTTAGAACAGCTTTTCCAATTAGCCCTAATTGGAAGAGGGAGTGGTTACAAAATTGATTGGACACACCTAATACTAATTGAGTGTGTGTAAACTTCTGACCCACTGGGAATGTGATGAAAGAAATACAAGCTGAAATCATTCTCTACTATTTTTCTGACATTTCACATTCTTAAAATAAAGTGGTCATCCTTCTGACCTAAGACATGGAATTTTTTACTAAGATTAAATGTCAGGAATTGTGAATTTGAGTTTTAAATGTATTTGTCTAAGGTGTATGTGTACTTCTGACTTCAACTGTGTTCATTTTGATTTAGGAGCTATTCTATCTTTCCCTAATAAGGAGTAACTAAACTTAAGCCATCTCACTCTCTCGCTCTCTCTCTCTATCCAATGTATAGTCTAAGATTGCTGAAATACAGAACAGCACATCAGTCATGTCAAAATATATTGCGTGGCTGTAATCTGTCTGTTTATATCCCCCTCTCCCCTCTGCAGTGTTTTCCTGAGGGGACAGACATGACGTCCATTCTGGATTTCTACTTCCAGGTACGTACAGACAGACGGCCCACAACAACTACACACTGCCAGTGGAGGGAGAAATGGGGAGGGACGGGCTTATGGTATTGGCTAGATTGTGAATCCCCCTCCTCTCCCTCTCTCTCTCTTTCTGGGTCTGGTGACTGTGACTTTGTTCATGTGCTTCTCTGGCTGGGAAGGGAAATGTGTGTAATGGGATAGCTGTGTTGACGTCACATCCCTTTGGGTGTTGACAGCCTTCCTCTCTGGTGTCACGCTGACAACCCACTGACGTATAGGCTCCGGTCATGCTGGTCCTTTGGTAATGTTTGCCTTGGCCCACTGAGAACTCACATAACCTGGAGCCTTTCCTAAAACCATAGAAGGACAAGAGAGAGGAGTAGTTGTACTGGGTACATTAAATTCTATGCATTTACATGTACTTTGATTATAGTATATGGTTTTCATTCTCCGTGCATACACTCTATTTTGATTATACTCTAGTACGTTTTCATCCAGAGTGTGGGAAATATTGGGACGGGAGAATAATTGAGTATGCAATGCCCTAGGCTCACGCTTGACTGTCATATTTATTCTGTGTGCATGTTCTATATTAATGTATTTCTACCACTATTACTGTTTGGCTTGATCTTAGATTTGTGTTGTAACTGTCTGTCCCTCCAGCTATGCTCCATCG